>NW_008794452.1:4898251-4938825 GCF_000699145.1 Aptenodytes forsteri | reverse complement strand
TTGGGTGGCTGTGGGTCCAGCCGCTGATGGGTAGCCGGCAGAGAATTATTCACATGAAAGCCTCTGAGAAAAATCAGTCACGGGAAGGTTGGTTAGTTTGCTTGTTTTAAATCTTCATTGTTTTCAGAAACGGGGGGAAACCAGAGACAGACAGAAAACAGATTTTGGAGAATGCCAGAAGTATTTAAATACTTAGTAGAAAGAGGTGGGAGTTTATAGCAACAAAACACATTACCAGTTTAAATAAAAAAGCACATTTCCAACACCATTGCACTTTGCAATGGGTAAAAGCCTGCAAGGAGAAGGCCTTTCTGGTTCAGCTGAAGAGCGCATCTGTACTTTACTACAAAGGCTGTCCTGACCTCCAACTGTTTTCCTCTCTGGGGAATCCCAGAGTCTGGTGTGATTTCTCTGCCTAGTAACACCCAACAGATTTTTCTCCCTGCCTTTGCTCCATCCCCCTGTGAGCCTATACAAACATCTTCTTCCCAAAGATGTTAAAGGCGCAGAGCAAAGGTTTTGAAGTTTGCAGATGGGCACAGGGGGGTGTCCTGGTTTCGGCTGGGATAGAGTTAATTTTCTTCCTAGTAGCTGGCATAGTGCTGTGTTTTGGATTTAGGATGAGAATAATGTTGATAACACACCGATGGTTTAGTTGTTGCTAAGTCGTGCTTACACTAGTCAGGGACTTTTCAGCTTCCCATGCCCTGCCAGCGAGAATCTGGGAGGGGGCACAGCCAGGACAGCTGACCCAAACTGGCCAAAGGGACATTCCATACCATGTGACGTCATGCTCAGCATATAAACTGGGGGGAGTTGGCTGGGGGGCGGTGACCGCTGCTCGGGAACTGGCTGGGCATTGGGCAGTGGGTGGTGAGCGATTGCATTGTGCATCACTTGTTTTGTATATTCTTTTATTATTATTTTCCCTTCCTTTTCTGTCCTATTAAACTGTCTTTATCTCAACGCACAAATTTTACTTTTTTTTTTCCAATTCTCTCCTCCATCCCACTGTGGGGGGAGAGTGAGCGAAATGCTGTGTGGTGTTTAGCTGCCTGCCTGGTTAAATCACAACAGGGGACAAAAAAGTCAAAAATTCCTTAAAGGGTCAAATTTCTTGTAGCCTTTTACCTTGGTATGTGCTGCTGTCCTCCAGCACAAAGCCTCAGCTTGGAGTGAGCAGGAGGACCCTCCCTGCCTTTCCCCTCTTCTCCTTGGGGAATGAAGTTTATTCCTGATGCTTGCAGGGTGTTAAATCCTGCTAGAAACATCTTCTGATGCCAAGTGATGCAGGGAGTGGTCCCACTGCCTACGATGGGGACCAGTCCCATGGGACCCTGAAAAAAAGCTGCTTTCCACCTGGGACTGAACCAGGTCACACCACGCTGCAGACCCTTCAGTGCTCTGCTCGAGGCATGCTCCACTGTCAAAATCCTCCCCAGGGACTTTCCACTCCAGCAGAGCATCCTGACCTTGCAGCACTGAAGGTACTTGAGAAAAGACCCACATCACTTCTGCGTCTGGTTTTGTGGCAGTTAAAGGGAGGAGCAGCAGCTCCTTAGCAGCTGGCAGACATCTCTGCTTGGGAAACCCAGCCCCTACAGGCAATGCTTTCTCCATGAGTCTCGCTTTCCTCCCCTCTTGCTCCAGCCCCGTGCGATGGATGCTGTGCTACACACTGCATGTGCCATCCGTCTTTCCAACCATGTACTATCAAGTCTTGCAGGAAGGGGCAGATTAACAAATTAGTCTGGAAGCAGTTTGTTCATTAAAGGGAAACTGTTTTGGTGGGATAACAGCAACCTGTGTCCTTCACCGGTCTCTGAGCACTTACAGGTGATGTTTGCACTCAGGCAAAAAAGTGTGGGGCCAAACTTTAGGGAGCCCCTCGTTAAAGCATTTGCAGCACATCACTGCATCGGCCTGTGAAAACGCGACTGTCACCCCAAGGCTAAACCCAGCGCTGAGAAACCTGACAGCCTAGGTGAAACCAGCCACAAGTGACTTCTCCCATCCTCCTTGGGAGGGAAGATAAATGTCATAAGTCATCAGCCGTCATGGCTTATACAAGGCACATTTTTCTCTCCCCAGTGCTGAGCTGAAACCACTCTGGATGGAGGGAGGGCGAAGGGAAAGCATGGGGAGGGTGAGGGGCAAAGGGGAGCCATGAATCCTGCTAAACCTCTCATGTCCCTTGGGTGGGTCTGTCAGCACCGATAGAAAAATGCATGTGTAAAACTGGGGGAAACAAGGCATGCAACCACCCAAGCACTAAGGTGGCAGCCAAAGCAGATAGATAGATGGGTGTCTGGATGAGTAGGCATCTGTGCAATGCCGAATCCTGTGGAGATTGAGCATAAACTCTCAGCACCCACCGTCTTTACTGAACAAACACTCTTTCAGCAAGCCACTGCTGAATGCAAGCGGCAGTGGACTGCAGGGATTGGGAGCAGCTAGAGGGGCTGAAAGCCCTCCATCCCTTCCCAGGAGCTGCCTGCTCACTTTTGGCATGGGTATCTGAGCTGAGCAAGCCCATCCTCCTCAAGTCCCCTTCCTTGGCTGAAGTTGCACCTTAACTGCCCATCGGGTGGGCACCCATCCTCCTACCACCCATCAGCCCCAGCCTCCAGCTCCTTCTGTGCAGCCCAAAGGCCATGGACCATGTTCTCCTCCAAGTTTTGTAGCTCCACGCATGGGAATGAGCTCAGGGTAAATGTTTTCAGTGGTCAAAGGCCCATTCTCTTCCCTTTTGCTGTCTTCAAGAAACTCATGTGTCCCAGCAAAGCCTCCTTATTCTGGGCATGGAGGCGCCAGCTCTGCTTTCTACAAAGCAAAAGTCATTCCAGCAGCTCGTGAGCAAGGTGGCCGTAAGGAAGCAGTGGACTGGGAAGGGTTAGAGTAAGGGGAGGAGATATGCCATGAAGCTCACCTTCCAGGTAGTTTAAGCTTAATGGTAAATAACAATTCCTGTAAAACCAGTTAATTTCCCATCGCTGCATTTCACACTGCAAAGGCCAAGAAAATACTTTCAGTGCAGCGGGCAGTGCTGGGCTGCATAGGTGGGCAGGAGCAGGCAGGGATGGGGATATTCATTCCAAGAGGCAGGTGCGTTTTCTGTGAGCCAAATTCTGATCTGAGTGATTCCCCCCCGCCCCAAGTTTGGATGGGGGATGAAATTATGGGTCTCCTCTTTCCTGAAACCCTGGTCGCTACTGCTCCATCTCATTCGTCAGGGCTAGAGGAGGCGATTCTCATCGTCAGCCCATGGCAGGCGCTTTCCTCGAGGATACCTGGAGCCAAATACAACTCCTGTGTATTTAACAGGCTGTAGTGGAGCCTTACCCATGATCTTGTCCAGTCTCCCCTGGAGTCCACGCAACCTCTCGGCATCCGTGGCATCCCGTAGGAAGTGGTCTCATGCTCCAATACCCTCCGTTGCGTGAAGAATCACTTATCCTTTTCCGACAGCATCCCCAAGCCATGGGCTCTGCCAAAACATCTCCAGCCTGGTTGAGGACCACTGTGGTATTTCTAGTCTCAATTCACCCCAGGGAGAAAAGGGCAAATCTTGCTGAATCCAGGATGACTTTGGGTCATGCAGATAAAATTCCGCCGCCAAACTTTGCTGGGTGATGAGTAGAGCCCGGCAAATAACTCCATGCAAATAACTTGCTAAGTGAATCGAGCTTCTCTTGCCTCTCGCAAACCACCCATGAACACGCTGCGACCCACGATGTCCTCAGGTAAACCAGTTATTGGAAATCATTCACCACTTCAAAATTTGTTCTTGGGCTTATGGCGTTCAATAAGCCAGCTGCGCAGATTGGCAGCGCCTGCTCACATAAATCACGAGGCATTTTCTTCCCGTTCCTAAACATGCCAGAAGTCAGTGGGGTGGGATGTGTCCTGGAGAGAGATGGTGGACACACAGGATTACCAGATTTTGGAGTATTTCAAACCTATTTGCCTCCCCGACCAATTAAGCCTTGTGTAACACATCACTCCAAGGGAAAATGGACCCTGGCAGAGAACATAGTTCAGATTTAATCTTGCTGTATTGAGTTCACACATAAATAATTACCTGTGAACTTGCTGCTTCGATCTGCCCCACTGACGAGCCTCTGACGAGGCCTGGGAAATTCTCCTTAGTTAGATGTTTTGCATAAGATGAGCCAGAGGAGAGGTGCCAAGGAGAGGAATGATTTTTTAATGTGAACATGCCAGGCAGCATTTGCAACATTTGCCCAGAGGATATTCATTCCTGGTATCACTATTTTCATGGTGGCTCTTTGCAATGATTAATTTAAAGTGCCAGCATCAGGAATCATGGGAACATATGAGAAACCCCGTTTTTCTTTTAAAATAGAAGTAAGTTTCCTTCCCAATGTTACAGAAGAAACTTAGAAAAAGGTCATCCTTAAAGACATGTAAAACACCCCTCCGCTTCTTGTCTAATCTCATACTTTTTCATTCCGTTTCTTAATTTGGAGAAGAAACCCTCTCGTTTGGAGTGCACCATATGGTTGCAGATCACCAAAATGGAAAAGCCAATATTATCCAATCTTTTGCGGCAGATGCTCCAATTTCCCAGGGTGCTCAACAGCAGACATGCCAGCCACCACCTTACCTACATCTTTCAGGAGCTTTCATGACAAAGTTGGGCTTGTGGTTCCCAAAGCAGTAAGCGAGGTGTGCGGACTGGGGATAATGTCTCCATCCATCACTTCCCAGTGTATAAAGTGAATCTTCCCCCTTCTCGGTCACCGCTCTGTCCCTGTGCAAGGAGAATTGCTGTCAGCCCTTGCCTGGGGTGCCTTGTCTGTGCATTATTTGCCTGCCTTGATGACACAGTCTACTCCTTGAGGCCATCTGACAATGTCACCTCGTAGAGACCTTCACCGTGGCCATGAGCTTGTCTTTTCTTACACTTCCTAGCTTTTGGCCTCTTTACATTTCCTGTGTAGCGCTGAGAAATGCGTGGCCTTTGGTTGGGTATATGGAGGAGGTAATCTCCATGTCCCTCTGTGCTCCATCTCCACCTCAGAGGATGGGACCTCTTGACTAAGGGTCTTTATTTTTTCTGTTTGCTTTCCCCAATCATACATTTTGAAGCAACATCTTATTGCTTGACAAGGCCAGGAAAAGCCTTTCCGCAAATGTGCAGTGTGCTTCCCTGCAGCTGTACTTCGGACATGGTGGCAGATGACCTCAGTGCTTCCCTCCCCTCCCCATACACATGCATCCCCGTCCCCATCCCAGGTAGCCCTGTGGGCATCGCTCATTTCACTGCTTCCTAACAGCATGTGCTGTGTCTGCCTGGGCTCCCAGGGCTACTGCTGCTCTCAATCAGGCAGAAGAAAGCTGAGCTTCCTCTGAACCAACCCTGGACATGGACTAACGTGGGGGTAAAGGTGCTCAGGCACTTGAGCAGCTGGGGTTTGATACAACAGGTCAAGTGTGCTGTGGCACAGAGCATCTAGCTGGATGCAGAGCTGCTGCTTTGCCTAACGCGCCAGGTGACCTTCATGCCAGGTCTTCCCCACTCAAGCATCTTCCCATGGAGGCAGTGGACCAGACCTCCGGGTGACGGATGGGCAGCAGGACGTGCACCCACCACATTTCACTTTGTCCACCCACTTGGGGTGAGGGATCTCACCCATCAGCTGGAGCTGGGATTTCTGAAGCATTTCTGCAACGTCCTTAACCCCAAACCCATCTGCTTTTGCGGATGTTGCACACACGTGCACTCTGCTTCATCCCCAGTGACCCTTCCCTGCCTCGACAGGTCAGCGAACAAGTCACCTCTTCACGTCCCCTCACCTATCCCAAGACTCATCACCCATCTTCTGGTTTTGTGGCACACTTACCTTTATTATAACCTGTGTGTGTCTCCCCTCTCTTCCCATCCCCTTGTGTTAGGCACCCTGGGGTGAATCCCATCCCTTATGGCAACCCCTTTGCCTTTAGCAAGCAGAGGGCTCTCAGTTATTTACCAGGGAAAGGATAAGCTACGGCGTTTATATAAAACATATTAATAATTTCACCCTTTCCCTCCACATTTACCAAATTGATTTTTGAACTGCTAGCAGTCATATTGCAATAAATATAGTTGAAATCCATTGCACGTAATGGTTTATAAATTGTGAGTCATAATTCAGTGGGAGCCTTGGGTTTGGTTTGCTGGCTTCTGTTGGTGCGTGCGTGCGCACGCCTGTGTTTTCCTTTCTCCAGCCCTTAAGCCTGCACTACTCTCCAGTGGAGTAATAAATTGGGAATAATAGAAGCTCTGCTAACTAAATTTCACTTGTCGTTTGGAAGATTTCATGCTGTGCATTAAGTTTTTGCAAATAGCGCAAGGTAAAAAATAAAATAGCTGGCCCCTCCTCAGCTCTCCGGTCTGTGTTATCAGCATGTCCGGATGGGAGGAGAGCTCCTGTTTCCCACTTGCAGCAGCGGCATCGGTTTATCCCCACCATGAAAACGGCCCCTCATGCCTCCGGGTAGTGTCGGTGCTATGGGATGATGTAAGCTGCAGCTATTTTGTGATGGGGTTCTCTTGCTGGGGAGCCACCGGTCCCCCTGCCAAGGTGGAGATGGAGAGGGGGGCATTAGCAGGGGACCGAGTGCTGCCCCAGGATGCTGTAGCAGCGGCATTAGGTTATATATTCTGTTCACAGCATGGTTTGGAGTCCTTCCGCCAAACCACGTTCGATTGTTGCCCAAGCCGACTGTTTTCAGTACATCCTTGGATCTGCGTGGGGCATCAAGAGCAGGAAGGTCCCTGGAGCAGAGGAGATCCAGGCGGGACTACCTTTGCCCTGGCTAATCCCCCAAAAGTTTGGCCCCAGCAAAGAGATGCTTGGGAAGAAGGAGCATCCAACAGTGGGGCAATGCCCCCCACCTGGGGACGGTGCTGGCTGCTGCCTCCACCAAAATCACCTTTGCACAACCACACACAAGACACCGTCCCTGCAGCCACCATCCCCAAAAGCACGGTGGCAAAGGCACCGGGCAGGGGAAGCAGGAAGGTATTGCACAGGTGATGAGATCCCCCCAGGGTGTGGGGACTGAGCTGGAGGTCAGTGCAGCAGCCAGGCAGGAAAATCCATATCTGCTGCAGATTTATTATCTGTCGGGTGAAATGTAGCACAGATATTTTCAAAATGTTGGGCCATTAAGCTCTCCAAATGGGCCGGCTCACCTGCTATTTTAACAACACGTTGTGACACCATCTTATTTTATAAGTATCCTCCTGGACTTGCTAACTCTAAGCTGTTGCATCCCATTTTGAGGGAGGTAAATGCCATCGAGATGATTGCTCTGGTTGCACCGAAACTGTTTAATGAGTTTTTATGGGGCACAGGAAATTTAAGTGCCAGTCCAGGGTTTTGGAGAGGGAAAAAATGGATTGGTTAGGAATGGCAGTATTTACATTCCTTTTCATTTTCCTCCTCTTTTCTCTGCGTGACCGTGTGTTTATTGTGGGCGCACAAGAGCTCACGGACTTTGTCTGGGTCCCAGTGTTGAAGAGGATGGGAATATTTAAAGCACCATCCTGGCAACATGAAGTGTCTGCAATAGCAGCACATCCCTGGGTGCAGACCCATTTTTTGGCCCCAAAAACCCTTCTCCTGAAAAAATAGTCGTCGTCCCCCCGGGTGCTGCTGGTGGCCAGTGCGCGCCCTTGGGCGAGAACTCGGGGAGAGGCAGCGCCAAGAGAAACGGGGGTGAGGTCATGGAAAAGGGAAAACAAACTATGTCTCGCGTCTGGGAATCAGCTGCCAGCACGGAAGAAGGGCGGAAAAAGGGGCTTTGCGGCTTCCCAGCCCTTTGCTGGCGGCGGAGGGCTCGAGGCAGCTGCACGGGTGGAGAGGGGGTGGGATGCTCAGCTCTGTGGTCTGAGTCTTTTTGCCCAAATGAGTTTATTTTGGAAAAAAAAAAAAATTAAAAGCTTTGGAGAAAAACACTCTGGGTTTGCTCATCTTGTAATGAGATGCCAGGAAGCTGGCAAGTTTGAGGGATGCTTGCAGCACCGCTGCTCCGTCACGCCAAGTGGCGCACTTGTTGACAGGGGACCGACACAGCAAGCTGCCACTCGGTGTGGGACCGTGGCCCTCTTGCCAAGCCCTGCTCTTCATGCACAAAGCAAGCCTGAGGGCTGTGAGCAGGGCCTTGGCTGTTCTATGTCCTTGATGCATGCACCATGCACCCCCCTGCTAAGGCAGGGATGTCAGGGTGGGGTCCTCGGCGCCCACTTTCCAGCACCAGCCCATCACCCCTTCCCTGGAGCACAGCTTTCCAGCAGGAGCCGAGCACTGGCACCCGCGGTCAGAGGAGCAAGCCAAGTAGAAGCATGACACATCCCAGAAAAACAACAAAGAAATGACTGCAAGGAGCCGGATTTGGAGGCGAGGAATGACAGCGTTTAACCCTTGGCGGGACTTGCTGCTCTCAGAGATGGTGCACGGGATGGACTGGCTGCAGGTAGGCAGGCAAATTTGGGGAAAAGAGCCCGGTGCCCAAGAGAGGCACTGGCAACTCTCCATCCCTGCCTTTCTGTTGCCTGGCTTACAGCTCGAGGAGCACCCATGCACCTCCTCTGCCTGCTGAGGCTGCCGAGGCAAGCACGCTGGCCAAGTGGGCAGGCAGCGAGCTCAAGGCGGGGGCTTTGGCAGAGCCGAGCACCAGCCCTGGAGCGTATCGGAGCCCAAACACGCCGATTGTCTCCCAGTGCCATCTGCCCTCCCGCTGACCCAGCCAGCCCGCCGAGCCATGCTGTGCCGGGCAGCTGCAGGAGGTAAGAGTCATCCAGGAGAGCGGGAGCTATAGGGTTACTTCCACGAGGCTGAGAAATCAGCAAGGTGGTAATTTGGGCTTGCTTAACAAAAATCGGACACAGGTTCCTCTCCTGAGGTGCATTAGGGATAACCACATCCACCCGCAGAGGTTTTAGCCACACCAGGGCTGTAATCCTGTCACCTGTGCCCTAGCCCTGCTATCGGCTTTAAAGTGGGCTTGTAGATACTGCTGTTAGTTCTAGGATCTGGTGGATAGGAGGTGTCAGACCTGGGTGCTTGGGGGCCCTGGAGCTCCTGGGGCAAGCTGTGTTGCCTGGGAACTGTGGGATGTGCAGGTAGGAGATATGGCAGCTATAGCATGGCCATGAGGGTTGAATGCCTGTTGTAGAGGGGTTTGGTTGGTTGTTTTACAGATAGCTCTTAATAATCATTTGCTGAGGACTGTACTCTGCTACCAATGCTGCTACTAGCAGAGCTGTCTGAGCACCTTCTGCTTTTCACCTTTAGGAATGAAAAAGGAAACCTTGGTCCCAGTTCCTGGCAGATCATTCTCTGAACTGCCTGTGCTCTGCCTTGCTCCCTTTTTTCTTTTAATGTTACAATCACAGCAAAGCTTTGCTTGGAAAAACTGAAAAAGTATCCAAGAAGAACACACGCAACTGCTCAGGAGAGATAATCAGTTGTTAAAACATGCCTGCTGCTCTAATTAGAAAGGAAATTAAATTGGGTTTAAAGTGGAATTAACTGAAGGCTCCCTTATCCTGTCCATCTATTGTGCTCTCTCAGCCCTTCTGGATAAATGTGATGGAAAGAGAAAAAAAAAAGCTGATTGTCCCTGAAGCCCCCATCCCCTGGAGATCCCTCCAGAGCCTGGACCTAGCAATGCCAGAGAGAGACCACCAGTCCCTTCTGCTCAGCCAAAATATACCTTCAGCTTCAGTATCATGGCTTGTATGGGTTCATGCAGAGCTCGTGTTTCATGGCTGTCTCACACTAATTTTTGGCATCCAGGGAATAGGCAGAAGTAGATTGCCTGTGTCTAATAGGTGGTTTAAGCTGTTAGAAATGATTTTCTGTTTATTAAATCTTAGTCGGTACCATAGATACCTTCCACTTCTTTGGGTGAAGGGTTAAAAGCCTGTGTCATTGATGCTAATAGAATGGCAATAATGCTAATAGACTTCGCCTCTCCTTCAAAAGGAGAAGCACTCTGGCTCTTAAATCTGTCCCCTCAGGAGGAAAGTGTGCAAATAGGTAGACTGTGTTATGTGGTCAACAGGCTTTTGTTGTCTGCTTTGTGATCCTTCCCCTCTTGACAACAGGGTGATCCATCCTTTGGTCTTCTCTGGAAAGGTCCTCTCCCTCTACACATTTGTCACTGCTCTCTGCTGTTTGGGGAATGACTCTGGGTTTCCTTGGCTGAGGATTTCCAGGATGCTAACAGCTCTTAAAAGTGGGTGGAATTAAAGACTGGCAATGATAAAAAGAAATTGTAAGGTATTGACATGACCCTAGTAGCATCTGTAAGGACACTTCTTGCAGCGCCTCATCACCCTGCCTGACACCTTTTACAGTAAAACACCTTCTCTCTGCTTTCACTTGAAATGTGGCTTTGTAGATTTGGAGGAGGAAAAACAAGATGTTAGCACCGTGTCAGCAGTTTGCCTGCAAAAGCAGAAAAGAAGGCTCTAAAATTGGCTTGGGGTGGTGATGGAGACCTCCAGGACTAGGACCAGTGAGGTTCTCCAGCAGCATGCTGTTTTGCAGGTATCAGTGGGAGAAGCCCATTGATCAAAAGATGAAGAAAAACCTGGCCCGTGGGAAGACTTTGTCAACGCGAATGTCACGCTGAAGTTTGAACCGCAAGTCCCAGCAGGGAAGGCCTTATCTGAATACCAGCTTGCATAGCAGTAGCTATGCCAGTTTTTCTTCCTGTTGGCTGATTTGGATGTATTTATTGGCCGAAGTCAATGTTTGGAGATATTTGCCAATTTCGATGTTTCTAGGCGAGATCCTATGCAGCCACATCACACCATGCAGCCTTCACCATTACCTCTGAGCCTGAATGCCAAGGGCAGGACCCTTCCAGCCAGACTTCCCAAAGAGCTCAGACCCTGGTTAAGCACTAGAGAGATGCTTCACCAGAGGGGTACGTGCATCTTAAAAATTTGGCTGCTCCTCCTCTCCCCATCATCCTCCCAAAATCTCCTTTCTTTGCATTTAATACCTGTACAACTCCAGGAGTTAGCAAGGTACGAACAGTCCTGCTAGGGCTGGCAAGAGGTCCACACATGAAGCCATCAAGGTTGGAGCAAGACAGTGTTATGGGGCACTGCACCCTGAGGCAGTGAGTTCCAGCAGTAAATCATCACCCCCTCCCCGCTCAAAAAAAGGCATCTTTTCCCTTTTAAATTTAAATCAAGCTCCCACCCCCACATGTTCTCATGCTGTGAGAAAGGGGAAATACCTTCCCGAGACTATTAGTTATGTCTGTGCTCTATTACGGACCTCTTATTCAGCTGCTTCCTGAAACTGCCAGTCCCTGACCCATCAATCTCTCCTTGTCTCTGCTAGTTTCTGTTACTTGTCTCATAGTCTCTTGTGTTTCTGCTATGTCTTTTCTTGGATTAAAAATGCAGCCGTACATTATGCATCCTCTGAGGAGTTAAGGGAATCTGATGAGTGGGCTCTTTGGAAATGCAAATGCTCAGGACTGAGGAGCTGTTGTACGCTCAAGTTCATCTTGATGCACTGCTAGACACATACAAGAGTATTTTGAAATGACACATCCACACATATTAGAGATCCTCAGCTGGGCCATGCACAAAGGAAGGAAGCCACTTCTGGCTTTTCCCTTGGATTAAATTCCTATAGATCCCAGCCTTCTGCCTGACTGTCATGGCTCGCTCTAAGGAGACCCTTGCTGATAAACAAGCAAATTGCTGATGGCTGAAAAATGTGCACTCTGCGTCCTCTGTAATTTGTACTGCCACACAACTGTTTGTGGAAGTGAAATGCAATCGATGGATCAGACCAGAAGGCTCCAATTTAATCTCTGCAAACACTGAAGAGTCAAGATTTCTCTTGTTCTCTCTTTTTTTTTTTTTTTTTTCAGTGCCACCAGAGTGCCATCCCATCACACTCAGACAAAATGTTCAGGTAATTTCATACCTTTGCACTTTTTGTTTCCTTTCTTTAGATGACAGTCCCTCCTTGTCCAGAGGGTCAGCAGATGTACCATCTAAATCTAACTGAAATCCTGTTCTCCTGGTTGAGGGATTGGCAAAAATGACCAAGTGGTGTTTATCTGTCATCTAATCCACCTGGCTGTCCTGGGCACTTTTGCTGAGAGGAGCATCTTTCTGATGGTTTCTATCTCTTCTTCCACTCATGACTGCATTGTGACACTGCTCTCCTTGATTCAAGACCCAGCTTGTCCCTGTTGTACTTGGTTGCCTGGTTATGGGATGTATTGGGACCATGATCTTTGCTCTGAAGGGTTTCTGAAGGCATCTACTTTGGCTCAAGCCTGAGACATGGCACAGCCCTTTGAGCCAGCGTTATGTGTCCCAAGGAAACCTCTTTCACCAGTAGGCTTGTCTGCCCCCTCCAACCTGTAGAGCTGCAGAAAAGTCTACCACACAGCAGCTGTGAGATGGCTGATCTGCATAACTTTGTGTTTTACTTATTTCTGCGTGTTTTAATCTGTTGCAATCAGCTAGCAAACCTTGTTTTCTCTATGACCATTTGTAGTGCTGATTGTTTGCCATATATCTTTGGGCCAGAGAGAGTGACAGTCTGGAAGCCAGCTGGTACCTGAAGGTTATCAGAGCACTGGACTGATGCACAGATTATTTTATGATGACTTTTGATTCAGAGCCATGAAAAGGTGAAGGTTTGATCTTTACCAGCCTGGAGTATCACTCCCCTAAAAACCAAAACCCAAGAACCCCCCCCCAAAAAAAAAAACCCAACCAACTAAGCCACTACTCATTGAATCAAATGTTTGGCTCCTTCAGGTCCAGTGTACACTGAAAAACTAGTGAATAACTGTTCAATATGAGTTGAGGAGACTTCATGCTTGATGGTGGTCCACAGGAGATGCAGATTTTGGGGTTGCTCCATGAGGCTGTCAGCTGCAGAAGGAGGAAGGCATCACTGCTAACTCCTGCTTAAGTTACCTGACTGTTGCCAGTTCAGAAAAGACTTGAAGGCCAAGGAGTGCAAGAACTTGCTTTCAAAATTTGGGAAGCAAAAAAAAAAAGAGTTGAAGGCTGCTTTTCAAATCTGTTCTGTACTACTTGCAGAGTAGGAGTGGATGAATATGTTAAAAGAGCAAATTTGTCTCTGGGAGGTAGAGCAGGTCCTCAGTGGAACTTGCAAAGTTGCCCATCTGCAGGAATTGGGGTGGCCCGATTAGTGGAGAAGTCTGGGTGGTATGGGCATTGTCTGAGAGCATTTGGAGGTGGTGATACAGACACCAGCCTTGCTCTGCATGCTCTCCTGGTCCTGTTTTTTCCAGGATGCACACAGTCTGATTCTCTCTTGCTAACTGCATGGCTGACACCAGTCAGGGTCTCCCAGTGAACTCTGTTATAGACCTTCCCAGGAGGCCTGACATGTAAGAGACAGGAGCATCAGCCACCTGGGCTCCTCAGAGCTTAAAAATAATCAGCTATATCTAATATAAACTCAAAAATCTGTATCACCTGAGCACTGCTACTGCTGCTCTAGCCGTGTCAGAAGATGTGGGCAGGCGGGGGCAAAAAAAACCTGACTCCATCAGGACCCAGCAGATACACATCCATGTCTTTCCATCCATGAGTTTGTCTTTCACCATGTCCCTATTCTTGGGCTGCAAGGCAGGAGAAGTTCCTGAGGCATAACTCTGATGCAGAAGGGAAGCTGGGGAGGGCCAGCAGCTTTTGGGTATCCCCATCACCCTTGGGATGCATCCATCTCCCAGGTGTGGCTATGGGGTGGGGGAACCTGCCCCCCTTCCCCCATACCTCCCAGATATTTGGGGTGTCTGCTTGGGAGCTGGGGCTGCTCAGGTTTCCTGCTGTGCAAGACATTGCACAGAGTCAGCCTGGGATCGCAGGTGCTGCTGGGTTAGAAAGAAATAATAATTCATGTCTCTGTTCCTGGGTCACACTTGAAATTAATGAATGGCTTTGAAAAAAATGGGCAAGTTTCCTTTTATTAATATAGTTTGGACTCTTTCTTTGCCCGCAGGTGTCCAGGCACAATTAGGTCATGCTTTCAAGCTCTCTTGCAACCTAGAAAATGCAAGATTTTCTTTTGTAATGAGAACCGAGGTGCTCTGCTAATCACACGACTCCTGAAGCAGGGTCTTTGGGTGGGTGGGGAGAAGCAAATGTAGTAAGCAGCCTGTGATAAAATAATGATCTGATGTGACTGGCATGTGTAGATTTCCTTCAGTAAGAGACATAAAAGCCCATGTCAGGATTCACAGGGCTGTAATGAAGTCATTGCAAAGCATTCATTGCCTGGTGGCTTCCTAAGTCTAGCTCTTAATGGGTCTTAATGGGCCAAAAAATGGGAGGCTGTAAGGGCGAGCCTGAAGCGAAGCCCTGATTGCGAGGCAGCGTGGTCTAAGTGTTTCAGCACCTGACCAAGCACCAAGCTTTTTGTTACAAATGGATGAGAGGAGCAAGAGGAGTGGTCTTTCTCTGAGACTGCATTGAAGACGAGTATTTGGCAGGTACCTTGTCAGGAAGGATTACTTTGTGGGCAGAGATGCCGGAGGAGAGGAATATTAAGGAGAGTCTGAAGATTTTTCTTTTGTGGGGGACTTTGAGGGATGCATGCATGCAGCTGTAAAAAGGAAAAGCCCCCCTAAAAGCTGCTGTGGCTTGAGCATCTCTCTTGCAGAGCACAGCCTTCTTGGCAGGGGTCCCTTCCTGCAGCCCATTGGGGACCACAAGCCACCGTTCCCTCTCCAGCATCACCCATCTCACCTTTTTCCTGCATTTAAGATGTTAAAATAGTAGTTTGGGGGGGGATTTGGATGCTAGGCTGACTCCCCATCCTGTTCCACCCATGGTGATAGACACTGGTCCAGGCACCCCAAGGCTGCGTGCACGGATGGTGATGACCTCAAAAGAAGAGGCGGGGGGGGGAAGAAACCACATGCACAGGAGGGGAAAATAATCAAGCCGAGGGGAAAATAATCAAGCCAAGGGGAAGGAAAAAAACAACTTGTCCTCTTATAACATAAAAGCCCTCCTCCCCTCAAAAGAAATAAAAGCCAGAGTGAAATGAAGGTAAATGCCAGAGGTTTAAGTACCACGCTGCCGAGTGTGTTTTAAAGGTTACCTTTCAGGGGGTTGAAGAGAGAGAGAGCGCGACAGAAAGGGAAGGAGTTGGAGCACTTCCCATTGCGAGGACCACTCCAGCTCTTAATGGATTTTTATATCCCTGTCTGCTTTTCGTGACATTATTAAAATTGTTTATTTTTAATTTTTTTCCCTTTCTTCATCTGGGGGTAGGGGTCAGGGGGCAGGAGGAAAACTCTGTTGCCATGGCAATATCCAGATACACGGTGTACATCTGCATTGCTGATTTGGAGCAAAAAATGAAGTTTTGGGGTAGTTTTTAAAGAGGAGAGAAAGAAGCCGTGTCTAGGAGCGTGTCACTCATGCACATGCCAGGACAAAAGTCACAGGGTTTAATTACAGGTGTTGGGGAGGTGACATTTCCAGTGCTTACCTGACCAGGATAAAGAAATGAGGAGCCTGAAGCAAGGTAAACACCTGTGTATAATGTGAATGCTGTACGGCAGACCCCCCTTGCTTTACATCTAGCAAATATCGCCCCATTTGCTATTCAAAAAGTATGCCAAAATTTATCTCTGGCTTAGGGTATATGCGTTTACCTTTGGTAGGTTGTGTATGTGCCTGGCAGACCTGTGAGATGTGGGTAGATAGCTTCTAAAAGCAGGGATAAAATTGCTCTTGGATGGCAAGTAACCTCTTTCTGCACCCCGGAGAGCTCCCCATCATCTGCTCCTGTGCAAAGTCAGCCTGCTGGGTAAAACCTGGGTACCACGGGTGGCCTCAGCACCTGACAGCCCAGGGTACCAAAGCAAGAGGGGCTGATGGCACAGGACCCGCCAACACACTCACTGGTCCGTTTGCAGTCTGCAGAGGGATTCTTGGCATACCCCCTACCCTTTGCCTTCCCAGCTGGATGGGTGGCAGGAGGGCAACCGAAATACCTCGGCAGACAGTTTTGCAGCGGGAGAGCATCCCAGTGCCTCCCCAGGACAGCCGAGGATGCTCTCTGCCTGCTGGGCAGGGCTTGGCGTGTTTTTGCCTCCAGAAGGAAGGAGGTCTGGGGAGCAGCATGGCTAGGTGACAGTTGCCAGCCCCCCCAGCACGGCTCTGAGCTGTCACGCAAGCTGCTGTAAAATGGTACAGCCCTACCTTCAGCCCTTGCTCTCCTTGGGAGGGTGATTTCAAAGATAGCAACAGAGAAAGCAAAGGTCTGCTCTCTCTGAGGGAGGGAAGAAGCCTTCCTCCCACCCCACATCCAGACAGGTGGGAAAAAGGCATATGCCGAAGGTGTCTGCTATACTTTTGAATCCTGCTTTCTCTTTCCAGTTCCCCAGCCTTTTGATTGGGTTTGCTCTCTTTAATTTTGTTTTCCTGTCAGAAGGCAAATCCAAGCTCTGCACCCAGTGATGTTCAGACTCCATCTCGGCCAAATGAGCTCAAAATTACTCAGAATGAGCTGCCTGACCCAAAAGCCCTATTTTCCCTGCCCACCCAGCCGTCAGGGAGAATCCTATTTCAACACAGCTCCTGAGTCTGGCTTTGTTATCTGCCTGGGTAAGCTGTTTGCTTCTTATATCTTAAATGCCTCATCCTCATGACACGCTGGCAAAAAAAAAAAAAAGCGTGTGTTAGGTTTCTGCATGGGATAAACTAGTCATGCTGGGGCTAAACTTGGATGGGAACCAGTATTTCTGCTGGTCACCTCTCTTTTTCCCCCGTGCAACTGAGAGATGTCCAGGGCTGCTTGCTGGGAGCAGGGTAGCATCACCTGGTGCTTAAAACACCAGTCTATGGCAGGGCTCGCTGAGTGCACATTCTGTTTCCTACAGTGCTTGGTGGGCATGCGATCCTGGGGTGTTCAGCCTGCAGCACCCTTCTTTTCCCAGGGATGGAAAAGGATCTCAGGGTGCTCAGCCTGCTCTGACTCTTGGGCAAGGGAGATGCCTCCTCTCTGCTGCAAATATCCTCTGCTCACAGAACAAAAGCACAGATCGGAGGTGAGAGGCGATGTAGAGACTGGGATGCATCGGTGCTGGGTTGCTTTGGCATGGTTTGGGCATGACCTGATAGCGCCCATCAGGCCTCAGGCCCTCCCAGCAGGATGAAGGGGTGCGAACCCCCCCAGAAGGGCTCAGGAGGTGGCACAAAGGGAAGAGTCCCCAGCATGACTGCAATCTCCACCTCCGCAGGGCCCCAGCTCCCCCACTGGGTGCCTTGACCGGGCTCTTGCTGGGTGTCAGATGGCCTCACAGAAACAAATTATCGCCTTGGCTGGGGAGGTTGATGTGATTTCATTTACTGGTGCTTTTACCAGCCGCGCTTGTGCCCAGCAGGACCCAGGCAGCACAGCTGTGCCGGTGCCGGGTGAGGCGAGCAGAGATGATAGAGGGTCCCCCCGGTGCCGAGCTCAATTTTAGCCACTCTCACAAGTCCTGCAGAGAGGGATTTTCTGTAATCGCACGCGCAGCTGGAGGGAGAGAAGGAAATCCTGTGGCACGGGCTGCCCTCACGGGGTGGCCAGGCAGAGCAGGGTCCCCTCCCATGGGAGATGGGGACTTCAGGAGCCCCCTCCCACATGGCCACCAGCCTTGCCTCCATGGGACAGGCTTCGGCAGTGATCCCAGCTCCTGGCGGGGAACGAGAAACAGTGAGAGGGACGGTGGATGCTACCTCTGCTTCACCTGCAGCCCGCTCTGTGGATGCATCAGTGGGCTGCAACCATACCCCCACCACGTGCTGGGGTAGGGACACAGAGGGACACCCCCTGCACCCAGAGCTCTGTTCTGTGGGCAGCACAGCAGACCCCAGCTTTATGTCACCGAGTCCCCTTTTGCAGGACCTGCCATTCTACCACCACGCCGAGCCGCCTGGACACGTCGCCAGACACTGTTGCTCCAGCAGATGGGTGGGAAAAGACTTAACTTGTTAAAACTTTTCAGCTTCATATCTGAAATCTGTGTTTTGTTGGCAAACAGGTAGTACATCTAATAAAATGAACTTAATCTTTACTCCAAAGCTGTATATTTTTATTTTTTTTTTTTTTTTTAGCTCCAGGGGCTCTGGTAACTGCTGCTTTGCTCTTATTTCACCAGAACACCCACAATAAAAATACAGTGGAAATTCTTGCAGAAAAGGAATTGTCAAGACAAGCAGTTATCAGAAATACTTGAGGCTGAGGGGCAACACAGAAGTCACACAGCAACCAGACAGTGCAACCCCACCAGCTCTTCCTGCATCTAGCCAGGCACACCGGGAAGAGCTCCGCAGGGATGAGCCTTCACCAGGGACGGGCTGAGGCCGGATCCTGGTGCTGTGCCAGCCGCAGCTCTCGCTGCAAGGCAGGACCGGAAAAGTATTAGCCCTTTTTTTTGCAAGAGCAGGGTTTAGCATCTGCTCTTAAGGAGAGCAGCAGCACCTACTTCTGCAGTGCTTGGGCTTGTTTATGGCATGGTGGCAAAGGAAAAAGGATGGGCTAAAGAAAAGACCTGTGCTATCAGAAAGAGAGGGGGGGGAACAAAAAACAAACAAAACCCAAAACCAGTCAGGCTCAGCCCCTCCTGAGACTATGCGGTGCGTGCCAGTGTATATATTTACGTTTTGGTTAGCTTTCCTTGCCTCCCAGCAACCCCAGAGTGGTACCCCAGAGACCCAGGCCAGTGCTGCAGGAACATGCAGGCATACCTGATGCCCGCAGTGATTGCTTAATGTGGACAGCACTCGATTAGGACTTGTGTCTGTTGCTTTGGTTGATAATGCCGCTACAATGACTGGGGGGGGAGCATGAAAGCAAGGGAGAGATGGAGGTTTAATTGGATAATTCTCACTGAAGCATCTCCTGGTTAACCAGCCAGAACCCACCTGCATCTTTACATTATTTTGCATGTTAACAAGGTCTGCGTCCTGTGAAGCGGCTGGTGGGGTATGAGGGGTTATTAAACCTGGCAGCGCCACTTCCATTTATCCTCCAGGGTAACTAAAGGATGTAACTGGATGTCAGTGCTCCTCCCCAGAAGTCCTTAGGGAGCCAGGTGCCTGGTGGGGCGGCTGGGCTCTTCCTTAGGATGCTCACATACAGAGTTGGAGCAAAATGCCACTGTTTAGGAGCTTGGGCAGCTTTAGTGTCATTGTGAGCAGACATTATCCAGCAGAGAGAGAAATGATGAGGCTTTAACACAGAAAATCCATCAGGGTGAACAAACAGGAGTCCTGGCTTTATTTTGCCTTTTCCCCTGCATTCAACCAAAGAGTAATAGCATGAAGCAGGGTAGTGGGAGCAGAATCATAGAATCATTTAGGTTGGAAAGGACCTTTAAGATCATCGAGTCCAACCATTAACCTAACACTGCCAAGTCCACCACTAAGCCATGTCCCTAAGCGCCTCATCTACACATCTTTTAAATACCTCCAGGGATGGTGACTCAAACACTTCCCTGGGCAGCCTGTTCCAATGCTTGACAACCCTTTCAGTGAAGAAATTTTTCCTCATGTCCAATCTAAACCTCCCCTGGAGCAACTTGAGGCCATTTCCTCTCGTCCTATCGCTAGTTACTTGGGAGAAGAGACCAACACCCACCTCGCTACAACCTCCTTTCAGGTAGTTGTAGAGAGCGATGAGGTCTCCCCTCAGCCTCCTTTTCTCCAGGCTAAACAACCCCAGTTCCCTCAGCCGCTCCTTATAAGACTTGTGCTCTAGACTCTTCACCAGCTTCATTGCCCTTCTCTGGACACGCTCCAGCACCTCAATGTCTTTCTTGTAGTGAGGAATGGAGCAACCAGGACAACTGAAAATGTCTGGACTTGTTTATTTTGCTCTCCCTAATTATCCAAAACAACCTGAATGGATGGATTTCTTTCTTCCAAGGCCGGGCTGGGCACAGACATTAAGCCAAGTGGGAAAGACCTGCAAGAGACGGTCACGGACAAATGCTTAAAAATATAAATATATCACTGGAAATTTCTGGAGCTCTTCCCATCCCAGACAACCTGACCTTCAATTTGTTGAACTTCATCCCACGATTTTAATGGTTGTCAGTGCAAATGCAAGCTGGTTGTTCCTGGAAACACTGAGCTGTCCCCCAAGCCTTGAGAGAAATTCATGTTGCCCTTCTCTCCCCCAGGAGGTTTCGTTCCAAGCGCTTTATTTATCTCAGAAGCATCGCACTGTTCTTCAGGAGGTTGCCCTCTGCTCCGACCCTCAGAAAACAAGTCCAGAAAGATGTCACTTGGTGGGGAAGCAAGGCATAAATGTTTTTGTCTAAAAAGCTGCAGGATCAGGCTGGGGAAACAAACACCAGGAAGGTCTCAAGTTATCACCTTGTCAGCATCGGTAATAGTCCTAGCAAAGAGTGGAGAGCCAGGGAGAAAGCTGCCATAGGACCCACTCCTGCTGTAGGACCCCCCCCAGTCTGGATATTTTTCACATTGGCTTCTAGAAGGGAAAAAATTTGAATAAGCAGCTGATAATCCCAAATTCTCAAAATTGCTGTTGGTAATAAATTAGCAGCAGCAAGTGGAGGCAGATGACTCAAACTGACTCATAACGAGTCACAGGGAGCATCCTTCTCCCAGAGCGTGGTCACAGCTTGTCTTGACGCAGCCCTCGACAGGTGACTTTAACCAGAGGGAACCTTTCTGAATGCCATGAAACGCCATCAGGTTTGCCCACATCGGCACCGAGTCCTGCTCCAAAAGAGTGCTTTTCTGGTAATTAAAATTAATGGGCTCTTACAGCTTGGCTCCATCCAGGTTTTCCCAGGTAAGAGATGCCACGGGAGGATCGGTCACTGCACAAGCCGCTCCCTGAGCTGCACGGCTCAGACCGAGAAGGGACATTTAAAATCTCCGAGGTCCACAATCCAGACATAACTTTTAGTCAGGGAGCACAGCTGGTAGTAGGCATTAGAGACTCCTCACCAACACCCATCTGCTCCAGGAACACAAACTCCATTCAAAACCAGGCACCTCCAGCCCTGTTACTCACAGAAAGAGATGTCAGGCTCTGGCAACCTCCAAAGCCTTGTACTCCAGGACTTTGGATTTAGGCCAATGTAAGCATGGTGTTAATTTAGTGTCAGCAGGAAAGGCTCCAGTCCCTCAAGCCCATTCCTGGTAACCTCACACTGCCCTGGTTTTGGGATGGAGAGGGAGGTCTCTATGCTGACCAGCAAGGCACGGCACCATCCTTAGTGACTCACCCAAAAGACCACTGTTGGCAATAGTCGACATTGAGGACGTGCCTGCAGGTGTGGGCAGTGGGCACCTCCACGCCATTGGGAAGCCACAGCTTCGGTCAGCTGCTACGGTCTTTTTCCAGATATTGTGACGGTCTCCTTTGCTGCCCAGTAGATTTTCACCCACCCTCTTGGCAAAGACAGCAGGAGGCTTTGTGCCAGCTGCCCCTTCTCCTGAGTGGCTCTTGTTTTCATCTGACGAGCCCAAAATCAAGCAGCCACCATCCTCCTACACTTCTCCCCTTTACCCAACATGGGACTGGGGTTGCAAATGGAGACCTCAAGCACCATTTCAGCACGTGTGGATGACAACAATGAGAACAGCATTTACGGGGAACTGCTTTTTCCCTTGACTTCACTACCACTTACTTGATCATGTAGGATGTAACACAGAGCGCACTGGATTGAGCTGCAAGACTCTTGCTCGCTTGCCTCCATGGCAGTGGAAAACCGCACTGCATTTCCAACCCACCAGCAGAGACTGGGAGCACTCAGCACCTCCAGAGCCACCAAAGACCCATCACAGAGTATCATCCCCAAGAGCTGGATGGCTTCTGCCAGCTGGAAGACCAAGAGATGCAATTCAAGGCTTGTCACAAATAGAAATGCACCGGGATGTGTGGCTGGAGACCCCGGCCCCTCCACCCCATGCCCTTCCCGGATCTGGCCCGTCTGGCAGATACCCCCTGCAGCACCCCTGGTGCCGATGCCGTTGGCAGGTATATTGCAGGAGGAAACTGGGCTTTGCCTTGGAGAGCACCAGGTGTCATTCAGCAAAGGATGTTCCCAGTGCTGGGCAGTGACACACATTGTTAGCAAGGCCAGGCTGAATCAAGGAAAACAAGTGAGATGACACTCAGCGATCAGTAATTCCTCCCCCTCACTCATAACTCTGTCAGCCCTTTCAGCTGGATTGTCAAAATACGTTTGTCACAGAACAATTCCTGCTCTCTTTTTTTTATTATTATTATTTTTTCCCCTTTTTCAGACTCTGGCTGAACTCATCTGTTTGGAACAAAACCCAATATTTGTCAGTGGGAATCCAATCAGTGGGAAGCAGGCCGTACAAAAGTCTGGAGAGCTGGAGACTGGCAGTGATTGTTAGAAATAGGCAGATCACAACCCCTAAAGGTGGGAATGGGTAAAAGACCATGCAAGAAACGGGACCCCTGCTGCAAAATGGAATCAACAGGTAGATCACCTAGCCCAAATTAAGGTAGTAGATAGCGAAAAGGAAGATTGGGGACAGTTGGCTGAGTGGCTGCACATTAAGCAAGGCCACCTGGGGAAAGCAGACCTCTATTATGAGTGTTGGTCCTGGGGATGGCCAGTGCCCATGAGAATAAGTGAAGCAGTCCTTACGGCTTGCCCACAATGTCAGATAAGGCTTAAGGCCAACCACCCAAATCAAGCTCCAGCCCAGCATATCAAACAAGGCAAGGCTCTTTGGAGCACCTAGCAAATTGATTATATTAGTCCTTTGCAGCCATCCCATGGGAAGAAATACATCTTGGTAGGAGCAGAGGTGGTGTCAGGACTGACCGTGGCTACAGCTGTTAGCACCGCCACTGGAGATCAGATGGTCCAAGCGTTAAGAAAGTGGTTTAGTATTTTACCCACCCCCGAGTGCATTCAAAGTGATAATGGGTCACATTTTACGGCCACAGTGGTGCAAGACTGGGCTCAATGGGAAGGCATCACATGGGTGTTCCATGGAAGTGGTTGAGTCCCCATCCCTGGAGGTATTTAAAAGACGAGTAGATGAGGCACTTAGGGACATGGTTTAGTGGGTGGTGGTGTTGGGTTGACGGTTGGACTCGATGATCTTAGAGGTCTTTTCCAACCTCAGTGATTCTATGATTCTATGATTCTATGACTTGGGATGTTGCTTGGTCTTGGGATCCTTCCCAGGCTCCCCAATTCCTGCCATGGCAGGATGAATTTTGCTGCTTCAGGGACTGCGTTCAGGAGGTCAGGCTCAGTTCTGCATTGCACTGCCAGCTTTGCTTATTTTAGTTACTGATCTTTTCTGCTGGTCTCGTAGAAGAAAGATCTTGGGACAGGAGGGAGGGACCCACGTGCCCCATTGCATCGCTAAGAGCGGCTCTCCCAGAGCCAGACCCAAAATGCTCCAAGGGCTGCTTGGAGAGCTGTGTTAAGGGCTTAGAAACTCCCGATTAGCCACCGCTGGATTAAACTCCTCACCTTTCTGTGACTAGGTGATGTTATCTTCATTCTGCAGCCAGAGGAGCGAGGCCCAAGGGTAGGAACAAAACCCTAATCTCTGTTGACACCAGCTATCACCTCCCCAGCAATAGTCTCTGCCTCACTTGTTCACACATGTGTTTTCCATGCCTGCCTTTTCCATGGGAATCCTGGCTGAGACATTTGCTCCCTCAGAGTTCCCTGCAAATGCTAAATGAGGTGCTGAAGCCAAAAGCTGACCTCATCGTTTCTCAGCAGGAAATAAGTTTGCCAACAACTGGTATTTTCACTGACCTCGTATCGTGAAAGATCTGCGTCCATCTTACCTGGAAATCCCAGCCACGAGACAACATTGGTAGTATGAGCCAGCGTTTTTACTGGAAGGAATATTTTTAGCCTGGCAAGGCATTGCGCTGGGAAGCTTATACCTTCAGGCAGTAATACCTTGGTCCATCAGAGCAAGCACACGGGCTCTCCAGCTGCAGCACCCAGAGGAGCAGCTCGGCCAGCCGGGGGCTGCACCGGCACCATCCCTGTGCATCCCCATCACCGCAGATGGATCCAGACCTGCCTGCCTGCCAGCGTGGGTCAAGGCCGGACATGTGTTAGAACATGAAAAGCAATCGCAGCTGAAAATGAGAGGATGGGGAAGTGCGAAGAAAACCTCGCGGGTGTCAGACGAGCCCCCTCCAGCCTGCCCTGAGAGGTCTCCCCATCAGATAACGCCCGGGGAGGGGGTTACTCCAGCATGCACCCTTGCATTACTGCTCTGCCCCAGGAAATTGGTGCCAAAGTTTGGTGGCCTGGGGAAGGTCGATGCTGCTGCGGTGCATGGCATCGTGCTGAGGCACTGTTTCCCTGAGCTGCCAGGTGCTCACCCATGGAAATGCATAAATCCACGGGGCAAAAAGGGCCATGCACCCGCACTCCCTCCAGGCTGGAATTTCCCCTGTGATCCTCCCGATAAGCCAGGCACATGAGGATGGGGAGCAATATGAGCTGTCATCTGCTGTCACCTGTCAATCTGCAGATTGACTCAAGAGAGGGAAGGAGCCGGCAGACACTACATGTCCTATGCGCCAGGCTGCCCACACAGTTTTCTCCCTCCCAGTTACCAGCTGCAATAAAGGAGCGGGCAGGACCAGCTTCGTTAGTGGGACTGGGACTGGGATGGTCTGGGCTGAGTTTCCAGCCTCCGTGCAGGCTGTGCTTCTGTGCCTGCAC
The DNA here is from genome assembly GCF_000699145.1 of Aptenodytes forsteri. NCBI lineage: Eukaryota > Metazoa > Chordata > Aves > Sphenisciformes > Spheniscidae > Aptenodytes > Aptenodytes forsteri. The sequence continues at coordinate 4,914,069 of NW_008794452.1, read as the reverse complement.
CATGCAGGACCTTGCAACGCAGATGGAGCAGTCAGGGGGAACCACGCCGTGAGCCTGTGAGCCCGGAGCTGGCTCCCAAATGGCTGGCTTGAAACCCAGAAGAGGAGGATAAATCCCACTGGAGTGTGTGCAACAGCTGGATTTTGGAATAAGGGGGACTGTAGGAGGGCCAAGGGGGATGCAGAGCAGGCTGGCTGGCTGGGGAAGCCTCTCTGCCTGCATCTCTGACCCATCCCATCATCCTGCCCCGCATCCACACCATCAGATAATACCAAACAGTTGCTGCCTTCAAGCTAGTCTTCCCCTAGCAAGCCCCCTTGCACTGTTCCCCTGCTAAATAAAGATCTCCAACCCCCCCAATATTGGCATGCCATTTTCCCAGGCAGTCCCAGTCTCTGACCCGCCCTGCTGAGACCTTGCCCATTCTGTTGCAGCGTCTGACAGCAGCAGGCAGGAGGGGGACGCGGAGATGGGGTTGTGGGTGAAGCCAGGGACTCAGAGTGCAACCAAGTAGGTGATTATTTTATTCTTTTGGGGGAACGAGGAAGCAATTTCCATGTGGCACTCCCTGGGTATACCTGGAGGGTGCAGCTGATGAATAGGACTGTTTTACTTGCCGCAGGCTGAGCCACGCAAAGCTCAAGAGAGTTTTTTTCCTGAGCTGCTCCATTAATACAAACAGACATCAATGCTAGCTGCTGACACCAGGGTTAATTAAATCCATCTCTCCATCAATTCTTATTCAACTATTATCGATGGTCATTAGATCAGCGACAAAGTGACAAGCAAACAGTAATAGACTCATCTTAACCCTTGCAGTGCTGGAGAAGGGTAAGCAGACTAGGTGAGTGGGGAGGTGGCTTCTCTGGTGCTCTGGTGCTCTGCTCAAACTCTACTTGCCCTTAGAGCATCCCACCTGTGTTTGAATTAGTCCTCTTGGTAGGGCAGGTCACCAGCCCTACTCCCTCAAGGAGCAGAGTCTGTGCCTGTGTCCCTCTCTGTCCCTTTCCAACAGCTTCATGGCCCGAGGTCCCCACAGGAGCTGCGCTGTTCCTCAGGGATGCTGGGGACAGCGGATACAGTCCATGGCACAGTGACATGTCGGCTGAAAGCAGAAAGGTCCCGCTGCTGCGTCCTTCTCACCATGACATAGAGATGGCAGGATGCTCTGGGGCAGCTGTGCCTTAGTGTTGGTCCATGGGGACAAAAAATCACTCTCGTCACAAGGTAGCCCCAAACTGCACGGCAGAGTCATGGGGGTGATACCATCCTCAGAGGAGAGACCCACAGAGGTGCTGTGCACACCTAAGCAACTAAACAAACCATGGGAAAACTAGTTACTGGAATAACTCCATCTGTGAAAGGACTAACAAGAATAAGGGAAATGTGTGCTTTCAGCTCCTAGAGTCCTTGCTACTTGCAGTAAGGCAGAGCTGATTTCCCCCTCCATGCCCGTGTCCTGAAGGCCCTTCCAGTGCCACTCACACTTTTAGAGTCAGGCTTGCGGGGGAAAGCTGCTGCTGCTGCTCTCCTCCCTCTCCCCCTTCTGATTAACAGCTTAAATGAGAACTGAAGGCTGCCCAAGGGCTGCAATACATTTTCACGCTTCTGCCGCCACAGCCAACAAGCCAACGTCCAGCCCTCTTCAAGGTCACTCACAATCTTCAAGTGACTTTCCAGCTTGCTTGGGAAGTGATGCTTGTGTCCTGTGGTTTTAACTCACGGAGCAAAGAGATGGGGTCTCACTGGGAGTGCTGCGGCTGGCTCTTGGTGGTGGCTCACATGGGACACACGATGATGGGTTATGAAATGCCTGCAATAAAATGAATATGTAATTCTGTGCATACATGCAGGTAAAAAGCCCACATGTATTTACCCTGATTTTTTGCCTCATAGGTGGTCATAGGTGAAAACCTGTGCCAACATTGCCCTGGGTGGTCCATGCAGGTCTTTCCAAACACCTGGGGTAGTCCTTGGAGGTCTTACATGCAGGTTAGGTAGCCCCTTGTTAGGAAGGGTGGGAAGGACTGCTTGAGGTGACAAGGCAAAGCCACCGCTGTTTCATGACCCCAGTATTTGGGGTTGCATTGGTGAGTGTGCTGTAGCCCAGAGCTCTCCAGCTTTATGCTTTCTACATTAGCAAAGTTACAAAGTGCCACCAAACACCCATCTCCAGACTGGTAGGACAGAGCTTTAGGTGCTTGTTGGCTTGCAGTGGAAGCTTGCTATGACTTCGTGACCCAGCATGGTGCAGGTACACAATTAAAAAAATACATTTATTACCACTTTTCTCCATCTTACAATCTTTCTTGTTCTTGTCTTGCTGGAGTCGGGCTGGCTGTGGTGGTAGGGCACAGCCAGGCAGGGGAACGGGGCACGACTTTCTGGAGACGCTGCTTGAACACCCTCCTTCCAGCCTCTACCCAGAAGGTTTCAACATGAAGACAAGATTTCTGAGTGCTGGTACAAGGATCTTGTGATGGCCCATCTGCTCTGCCATGGAAAGTGTTTCTTCTTGCAGGATTGCCTGGAGTTTTTGTTTCTGGAAATAGTTAATAGTTACAGAGCTGGTTCATCGCTTGTCGGTACACGCTGCTCATCGCTTCAGTGTTTTTGCGGGGTTCAGAGATCTCAGCGTGCACTGCAAATAGCTTTCTTTGTGTAGCTCTTTACATCGGCTTTTAACACCTGCAGAAGCTGCAACATGCTTGAGAGACAGTGAGGAAATGCTTTACAAGTTGGTAAAACCCTTCATTGCTAGAGTCACAAATGGGCATGCACGAAGCGAATGGGCAGGAAAAAAAAAGAGCCAGGATGTTGCAAGGCATACGTGTGGCAGACCTCTGTCTCAAAACACAGCCCTGCTGCTAGAGAAGGACCTTCTGGGTGCTGAGGAAAGACCCTGCCCTTGCTCAGTGTTGACCTTTTGCAGGGTCCGTGCATGGATGGCCCCTCACCACCTTCTCGTGATGGTGAGAACGGCAGAGCAGCAATGGCAGGTAGTGTCTGCCTGTGATGGACTAATCCTGGTCTCCTGCCCATCGCCCCAGTCCTTTCTTTGGAAAAGGGTGACCTCGATCCAGGCGGGGAATGGGGCACCGGTGAATGGAGAAGCAGAGGCATAGCTTTTCCATGGTCATCTCTCCAACTTGGATAGGTAACTCTCTGATATTCCCCCTGTGCACATACCCAAGGCAGTATTTTATCCTTGCTCTTCCTCAGTGAAGGGATGCAGGATGGGCATGTTAGGAAATGTCCTTTGTTCCTGAGCTGTGGGAAACAGCACAGAGGGGGAAAGTTGCTTTGGGCTTAAGTGGCTCACATTGGGCTAAGGGCAGAGCTGCGAGGGAGAGCAATTGCCCTCCTAACCGCAGCCCTCTCCAGCTCCCTTGATCCAGCAAAGTGCCCGCGCCCGGCAGGGACCCCCGGCTTTGCTGGAGGGTGGCGAGACTGAGCCCGAACGCAGCATCAGGAAATATAAGAGGTGGCTCTGTGGGGGGGGGGCGAGGAGGGGGCAGAAGCACCACATATGGTGGTCTGGACGCCTGGCCGGCGAGCAAAGCCTGAGAGCAGCCCTGCTCCGGGTAGGGAGAGCGACTCGGCTCAGCAGTTTAAACCTCACATGCATCCCTCGCTTCTCAAAAAGGAAAATAATTGCCATATTCATTTGTGAAGGGAAATAATTACTTCATTCATGACATGAAGTCAATTTTTGTCCTGAACCGGCAGGAGCCCTGTACTGACAGAGGGAATTTCAGAGAGAGCAAAAACAAGCCTGGCATTTGTATGCCGCAATTAAAGGCGAGAAGGAGCCAGCGGTGGGTTTTTTTTTTTTTTCCCCTCTCCTTCTGTTTTTTTGCACATCAAATCAGATAACACATAAAATGTTCTGGCTTCTTCGTCTCAGGCTGGGGGGAGAGGAAAGGTCTCCCTTAACTTCATTAGCCGTGCTGAAATGTTGCGGTTCGAAAGATAACTGCAGGAAGAGAGCGCTTTCCCCCCCCATTTGCCACGGCAGCTGGGCGAGGGCTGATGGGCAGATTGAAGGAGCCTGTCAGTCGTTTAGCGGGACGCAGCGGTGCAGGCAGGCACTTAACACAGGTTAAACAATTTATGGGAATTAAAAAGGAAAAGAATAAAAAAAAAAGGCTAGAAGGCCTTTCTGCCTGTGCCAGCGATGGGGTCAAATTTGAAATCTATTCCTTGAAAAGATCAAAGGCCCAGGCTGGGATTTCTGGGCGAGCAGCACAAATTGCTAATGGACCTGGGCTTGCATGCTGCTGCATGCAGGCATGCTTGCTTAGCTGCCAGTGTGGGCAGCAGCAGCGGGCTTTCCTCCACGGGCTTCAAATGGAGGTGAAGTGTTCCCGTTGCAGCCAGGGAGAGTGCAAGCCCATGCACCCCGCTGTGTGCCTTGCTGCCCCGAGCTGGGGTCCCTCGGGGAGCTGGGGCCAGGGTGCCTCTCTGCCATGGGACCCAGTGCCCAGCACATGCCTGGGAGTGTGGCCGCTGCGTGAAAAATGGGGCTCCTGGGAGCCCCAGGACAGGGGGAAAGGGCAGCCAGCATCCTGCAACGGGGGCACGGAGGCTCTTGTGGATAAATTATTAGCCAGAGTCTTTGGTACGGTTCCTCTGCTGTGGGGCAGCTCTGGCTAAGTGCCGAGCTCATCACTGCAAAGAGGCTTCCCATGCTTGGTGTGGCTTGCCCACCACATGCCTCCCCCTGCCCTCCCCAGCTCACCTGCTCCCAGAGGGTAGCTGGGGGCATGGCTGGCTCACCCAGAGCAGAGGGGAGGGTGATATCTGCACGGGCTAATTGATACTAAATTATGTGGGAAAGAGGAAACTGAAGGCGGGCAGTTCTGTAAACATATCTATTTTTCACAATCCGCACACCATGATTGAAGCTGGTGTCAAGGGTGATATATGATAGAAAATTGATGAAACATTGATGTCAGGGGATGAATATTTCAGGAGGAGCTGTATACATTGTACAGTGCTTTTCTTAAATCTTTAACCAGTGTTGGATAACCTTGAGAGGGGTGTTTATAAGTTTATTCTGTGGCAAAGGGAGCAGTGAGCCCGAGGGGATTTGGGGTGTGCTGCCCCAGGGAGGAGGGTGATACCCCGGTGCAAGGCTCAGCATGTCCCATTGCACAGGGCAGTCTGGCTAAGCCGGCACCGCAGGGAAAATCATTGAGGCTAACACATGCCAAAACTTTTCGGGCCCCAAAAGCAAGCATGGGATGTAAAGGTCAGCCCCGGCTCTGTCTTCCTTCCTGCAGCTTTTGGAGCATCCCAACCCCGTGGGTCCCCCATGCACTGTCTATAGCTGCTTCCCAGCAGCTTGAGCTGATCCTGGCTTTGACGTGCTCGGGCACAGCACGCTCAGACCAATGGAAAACAAGTTGGCAAGCTGCTTTCTCCTCCAGGTTGACTTTTAAGCATCAGCACCCAGCTTCAGCAGGGAGGTTGTCCCCATTCGAAGGAGAGGGAGAGTAACTGGGGGCTTGGGGTCCAGCTGGGGACAGCAAGCCCAAGCCTTGAGCAATAACAACACACGGGAAGCTCAGAGCAACTCGCAGCCTGGTGAGTGGAAAAGTCCTGCTGGCTCGTAGCTATTTTGAGGTAAGGCTTTAATTGAGGACCAGAGGGAAAACAATAAAGCCATCCCCGAAATAGAAGCTGTCAAAATGTCGTTGCTAGGAGTGAAGCTGAACCCGGTTCTTTTTTTTTTTTTTTTTCCTCCCCTGTTGCAGAGCCCGTCGGCTTCAAAGCAACTGCGAGGGGGCCCAAGTTTGAGGTTTTTTGCTCCCACCACAACCAAACTTTCCAATCTCCCCTGTGCCCCGAGCAGGGGCCGGGGAGGTGGCGGCAGCCGGGCACACGTTTAGGAGTAATGCTTTTCGGTGACATTTAGAAGACGCCTTGGGGGCCCTTTGCATTTGCTGCTCTGAAGATTTGCTTGTTTATTTTGGAAATTAGCAGTGTTCAAACTTTATTAATAAAACCTCTAAGAAAAAGGTTTTTTTCACATGGAGGGAGCATTGGACGGGGGGGTCAGTGGGGTTTTGTTTCCAGGATGGGGAGAGAGAGGAAAGATTTGCAAGCAGGAGGGTTTTTTTACGGAGCAGTTTTGATGTTTCATGTACAAAACCAGTGTTATTGTAACACTTGGGCGTGCGTTTCTGGGAGCAGGATCTCCTGCCACATGAACCCTGCAGCTCCTGCTTGGTGCTGGTACCTGGGTAAGGGTCATCATCCCAACAGGACCGGCTTCTCCCCAGCAGCCCCAAATGGAAGCAGAGCCAGATGATTTACACTTCTCCCACCCCACCCTGGCTCTCTGTAAACAACATTCACCTGAAGAAAACAGGATGAGCGCAGGGAGGGGGAAAAAAAGGAGGAAAAATCCTGCTGTTCTCCCCAGAGGCTCGCACCATCCCATCCCCAGCTGGGCACGTGTGGTGGCCTTTGAGGGCTGTCGGTGCCACCTGGCAGGGAGCCCCTCCTGCACGGTCCTTTCAGGTCATGCCAATGCCATGATTTCTGAGGCCCCATCAGGAAGAGTATTTTCCTGCCACCGATATTATCTCATAGCACTTTCCACCTTTTTTTCCCCCATGCAGAAAGCTGCAAATCGAGACCCTGAGGCATCCACGTAGCACCAGGAAGACTCTTGTATATCTTTTTTAAGGATAAATTTTTTGTTTTGCAGTGTTCAAACACCATCTGCTGTTTTGTATGGTGGCACTTTCACAGGAGGGGTCATTTTTAAGTGTGAATTGTTCCTTAAAGTACATATTGACAGTACCGGAGGCTGAAATGGCTAGAAAAACCCTACAGCAAGCACAGAAAGTACCACAACCCTGGTCTGTAATGGCCATCCCATCACGCGGGGGGCTTTGCTTCTTACCTTCCCACCTGGAAAGAGCATCTTCCACCCTCAGTCTCCTGCAAACCCAGGGACAGGTAGCAGCCAAGGTCCTGGTCCTGAAATACAGGTTGGAAAAAAGAATCCCCGATCGCTTGGCTGAATCAAGGCTAGCATCACCCCGCCGAAGCCACTTGGGCTTATAATAATAAACTGGTAATGCTGCCTGCAACGTTTGACATGGAGGAGCGTGGTTATCAGGAACGACAAGGCATTGTTTCAGAGGGATGCACTTGGCCAAAACCAGGGTAATGGTAAAAGCCCCCCAATTAATCCCCTGGGCACTCGGTCTCCAGTTCAAGATGAGCAAAGCAACAGCAAATACCTGGTGAAGAAAGTTAGTCCCTGATCTGTAGCGCTTAAACAAATATGATTAAAATAATTGCTGCAGCTGGGTGGCTGCTCTCCCATTTCTTGTTACGGAGTGTCACTGGGATGTAATGACTGCAGCAGCGCGGCCCCATGCTATTTCAACATTAATTTGGTATCTCATTTCCAGCTATCACCTTATTTATTTTAGAAGCTTTAATTTATGTTGGGCCAGGTATGCCAACTGTCCCAATTACGTGAAGGTTGGGGAGTGGCTCCTGCAAACTGTGCATGAGTCAGAGCCGGGTGCTGCAACAGCCTCTTCCCTAGGATCTCCTCCTGCCACACTGGGATGATGCCACAGGAGCTCCTGCTGTGGTCCAAGCTCAGGCACGCTCCATAGACCAAGCATCTCCAGCCAAGCACAGAGAAGCAAATGATGTTTTTTTCATGTGTGGTTTTTATTTTTCCTCCCCCTTTTCTATTTTCTTTTTTTTGCTCTTCTAGTGTCTTGCTGGCAACAACAGACGTTATATTTTGACGAGTTAATAAACATCTCCCCCGGGAGTGAAGGAGCTCCAGCATGCTCTGCTTCACCATGTTTTATGTCTGACTAACAGAGTTTGCAGAGCAAGAGGTGTTTTTCTAATCTGAGAACTCGGTGGCTCACCTTCAGACTTTTCCCCAAAGCTGCTTCGCTTCCCCGCATCTCGGAGGGCTGTTATCTCTTGGGGTCTAACCCATCGCTGCAACCTCCCCCAGCCCTTTCTGCTGCCCCCCACCCACTCCCAACCCCAGATCATCTCTTGGATCTCATGTTATTGAGCTGTTTATCAGCCTCAGATATTAAGGTACGGCTGTACATCTTGCCCTGTGGCATCTCTGGGACATGTACGCTCCCAGGGCACAGGGCTTCTGCGCTGACAGGAATCCCCTCGCTGCTGGGGGGGTCGCTGATGAACACCAGGAACAGCTGCAATGAGCTGCTGGCGGATGCCAGGTCTCTGCATCAGGGATGCACCTTGTCTTGCTCCTTCCAAGCACCTCCATCTATTGCTCCTGTAATACTAAGTGCCACAACCTGTGGTTTTCATCAGCCTTTCAGACCAAAAACCAAGAATTCTTCCTAATTTTGAGACCAGCAGGTGAGGAAGCCCTTGGAAACCTGAAGAGCAGGGACAGATGGACACGGCTCCAAAACCTGCTGCTTCTGGGATGCCCCTCACAGCCGTATCAACCCAGAGGTGGCTGCTGCCTTCGTGCCTTTTGGCAAGAAGAAATGAGACCTTGGACATGGTGCAAGGCAGGCCCAGGAAGACGGCGCATGGTCCGGGGAGCCAAATTGCCAGTTCAGACTTGTAGAACATTATTGCTTGTGAATTATGGATAGTTATTGCACCTCCTGGACGATAAATTATTGAGCTGACATGCTGGATTGAGAGCGAGGAGCTGGTGCTGTGTTTACGGCAAGCGGATCTGGCACATGGTGTCTTTGCGGGGACGGAGGGATGTTTTTCTCCCTTTCCTTCTGAGCAAGACCACCTCCGCCTGAAGCCAGGAGACAGCAGGGCTCTGCCCACCATAACTCAGCCACAGGCGAAAATCCCTGGCAAGGGATCCCGGAGGAGTTTGCGGGGATTCCCCCCAATCCCAGAGGTTTTTCTGCTTGCACTCTTGTTGGGTTTGCACTCTTGCTGGGGTTTGGGAATGGATAACACTAGTCTGCAAAAGGAAATGAGATGGGTTCCTTAAAAAACAGGTATAGGGATGCTCACCTAAAGCAGGAGGAAGGGCAGTGTGCTGGCCCCTGGCTGCAAACAGCAGCCTTTTCCACCTCCATAGCATCAGACATTGCCTTTGCCTGCAGAAGAGGGAAAACTCTGCTTAGTCTGTTCAGTATACAGTCAGCTGCATAATATTTGTGTTGGAGATGGAAGATAAAGCAAGCTAACCAATTCTGTAAATGTGAGACTGCCTTTCAAACACCACAGTGTACATAGGCGCAGGAAACCATATGGCCAATATCTTAGCAAGAAGGATTTAATGGGGACCATGGCCATGCTTCGTCAGCCCAGGCACTCATCTTTCTTACACGAAGGGTAAAGACTCTTCCCGGGGAGCTGTGTGATTAGCTCCAGTGCTCGGCTTGAGCACAGCCTAGTACCGAAGTTTGCAGTGGCTCTGGCTAGCCAGCTCACCCCCCACCTCCTGCCCTGTGTCTGCAGAGCAGTCTGCCCAGCAGCTTGGTGGGGATGGGGATTTGGCACCTCACTGAGGTGGTCATTAATCACCCCCAGCATTTACTCTGGAGAAGGGGCAGGCAGCAGGAGGAGCCCCCCCATGGTTTCTGAGCCTGGCTCAGTTCAGCTGTGAAGCAGAGCTGTGGGTTGGTCCCAAGACGGGACAGAGAGACACTTGTTTCTCTGCTGCTTTGCTCTCGGGGGCTGTTTGTGCCATCCCAATGCAGCTTTGCAACGCTCAGGGTCCAGTGCCACCCTGCACTGGGACATGGACATAAACCCTGGTGTCCCCCCACCCCCCCTCTCTGCCTATCCTGTAGCATCACCCTGGGCACTTCTGAGGTCCCATAACCTCACCCTTGCCCTCAAGAGGATTTGTGGAATGGTTTATTTAGGTGATGAGACACTATCTATTTATCTCCCAGGCTGTGCTGATCTAGCATCCCTAGCAGGGGATGGCAGGTCTGCCGAGCCCCTTGTCCGACGAATGCTCCCGGCAGCCCTGGGCTTCGGGACTCCCTGAGGTGGCTACTCCATCATGTTTAACAGACCTTGACAGACCTGTGTGCCCCTTGAGTTTGCCTAAATGCTTTCTGGGGCCCATTTAGGCTGTAGGTCTCCATGAATGGTTTATTTAGGTTGTGAGACACTATCTATTTATCTCCCAGGCTGTGCTGATCTAGCATCCCTAGCAGGGGATGGGGTCTGCCGAGCCCCTTGTCCGACGAATGCTCCCGGCAGCCCTGGGCTTCGGACGCCCTGGAGGTGGCTACTCCATCATGTTTAACAGACCTTGACAGACCTGTGTGCCCCTTGAGTTTGCCTAAATGCTTTCTGGGGCCCATTTAGGCTGTAGGTCTCCATAGCATCCTGTGGCAATGAGTTCCATGATTTAATCATAGGTGGTGTGGAAAAAGCACTGTCTTTTGTTTGTCCTTAAATCTGCTGCCCGATAACTCAATTTGGACACTCCTAGTTCCTCTGTTGGAAGAAATGGGGAATTATCACTGCCTCTGCACCTGCTCCGCAGCACTGGTGCTTTTATACTGGCCCGCTGCGGCTTTTCTTTCGCCTCTCCCTCATTCATACCTCCTGGCAATTTCCCACTCCCCTGCCAGCCCGGCCTGGCATTGTGTGGAGGATGGAGCCAGAAAGGTCTCTGCTTTGCTTCATGGCTGTGTTGATCTCCACTTCTCTCCCACTCTCTTCTTTTATAGGTGTGGGAGAGATGCTCGAGAGACACTGCTGACTCTGGTCCAGATGCCGACAGGCTCCCTCTGGAGCAAACCGTGGTCTCGATGAAAATTCCCAAAGCATCTTCTGGTGTTTTTGTGTGCTCGCTCCTGCCCGTTGGGTCCATGTGTGCACATGTGGACCTTTCCCCAGCCACCCAGCCCAGCCCCTCACAAGGGGAAGGGTTCATAACATGGATTATGGTCACCTTGGGAATTACTTATCTCCTAACCAGGCTTTCCTGGCCCCAGCGGAGTGGCTTCCACCGCCACAGCCCTGTGGGACAGAGATGCCATGAAGCATCACCCAGGGTGGTGAAGAGAGGTGGCACGAGCATTCGAGGGGCGGACGGGGAGAGGAGGGGTGTTTGTGTCGGCCTCTCCCCCCGCCTAGCGGGATTTCCATCGCATCTCAAGCTGAAGCTGAGGAGGCTCTGGAGTCGGTAGAAAGTGAAGCGCTTTCCCTAATCGAATCACACGCCAGTGTCACTTGTAAAGCTCTGCAAAGCAGAAAGGACTTGGGAGCCACTGAACCACAAACATCTCCTCCCTCCCCAGCGCCTCCGCGGAGATCCTGCCTCTCTTCTTCATCTCTCGCCCATGAACATGATTTGGGAGGGAGTCAGGGCAGAGGCTCAGAGATCCCACCTTGTGCCCCGTGTCTGGTGCAGGGATATCACACCAGGTATCCCATGGGCTCAAGGATTTTGGGAGATGTATATGGTGCTTCATGGTCTTGGTCTTGATCTTGGGGATGTTCTTCCCTCTCTGGTCATCCCCCTGACAGGGATGTCTCCTGCCAAGCAGGCACTGGGCATACATCATGTCTTGCTAGTCCAGTGGGTCTTCTCCATCCTCAGCTTCCGTGAAGATGCTACATCTTCTCCTGTGCCTTGCTCAGCTCCTTCACGAGCTCCTGCCAGCCCAAGCATGAGATGTGCAGTGTACAGCCACCCTGTTTGGAGGTGAGGGGCAGGAGGACAGTCCCTTGCCTTTACCTCCCTGGCACAAGCTGAAAGGGGACCGCAGGACACCTTTCCCAGCATGGGGTGGGGGAGCCCACGGAGCGGGGAAGGAAGGGTTGGTGCTGGGTATTTCACCCTCAGAGAGCACGGGAGTTGCTGACGCAGGTGGACATTTCTGAGAAAGCCCTTCATTCGGGTTTTGATGGTGCATCAAGCACCGAGTACATTGCTGCCTCCGAGCATCCCCATGGAGCTGTGCACAGAGCAAAATTAACAGGGAGGCTGGCTAACATCGAACCGAGAGGACAGGCTGGTTCCGTCCAGGTGCCCACCAGCAACAACCTACCCAGGAAAATACACTGGTCCGTCTGTTTTGCAGGAAAACCTGCCCTCTCCTCCTCCAGCCCTTTTTCTGCCCTAGTTCTCCCCGCATTACGGGGAGAAGCAAATTCCCCATCCTTTACAGGCAGCGGCTGGGACTTCTCCGCAGCAGTAAACAGCGTCCTTGCAGCAAGTCCGTCAGCAGCAATTTCCGCAGCCTCCTTCAGTGCACCCAAAGCATGCAGGCAAGGAAATTGTCAGTAGCAGGGAAAGAAAAAAAACAAACCACTGCTAAACTCAGTGTTTACTTCATGCTGGGGCTCTCTTGGTAACAACAAGCTCCCTAGAAAAATCCCCTCTTTAAAAAAAGCAGGGGGATTTCAGCCCGGCTGGCTTCCCAGAGGAGGGAAGCGGCTATTTGCGGAGCAAGAGGAGATGTGGCAGGGGCCGGCCGAGCCTCCTGCGGCAGTGGGACCAACAAATTTCAGTGGCGGCTGCTTTCCCTGAGCTGGAAACGAGCAATTTTCTGTGTTTGGCCCCTGTTGCTGTGGGTGGGCTGGCGGGGAGTGGATGCCAGGGCATCCGAGCTTCAGCATCCCAGGGAAAGCAAAACTCTGTACAGCAGCGGCTGTTCCTTGCCTGGGAAGCCCTTCCCGGCATCTCGACCCCACGTTATCTGTAGCTTTGCTGCGTATCCCCTCTTCTTCCCCTGTGTGCATGTCTTCAGATGCTCTCTTCTTACTAATGCCTCATTAGGTTGGAAGGACTGTTTGGCCCGATAGCATAGTTATGGATAATGCTATGCAAATTGTCTTGAAGACCTACGAGCCCCCAGATAGATAAGCACCTCCGGCTACCCCTGCGCTTAGCTGCCTGCAGCCCTTCCAGCCAACCATGGCTGCAAATAGCATGTGGGGGCTTTAAAGAAAATGCTCTTTAAAAAAAAAAAAAAACATCCTTTCCCCCCCAACAGAAAATTCTTTATACCATAAAGATGTCTTGACATCTCAGTGCAGTCTTATCCCAGACAGCTGAGATGTTTAGTGAGGAGCATGGTCACCGTCTGAAAGAAAAAGGTACTTTTAGAGGACATTTCAGCCCACCTAAGGTCCACTCTGCCTCTAAAGTTTGGGTGGGAAAAGATACCCACCCCTCCCGTGACAGTGCGATCACAGCTGAAGGACACCGTGACCTCGAAGTCTGAACAAGCGAGTCTTTGTCTCACCTCCTGATTATGCTTTGGGAGTTTCCTCTGTTTATTATTCATCTGATTGCGATCTTCTTTAACGCTTTAATGCACCCCCCTCCCAGCTATGCTAGAGACCCAAATGCCCGACCCGAGACATGAACCAGAGAGGTTGGAAGGTCCCTGCTCAGATGCCGTGTGCATCACCAGTGGGGTATGGACTGCTGGTCCTCCTGCATCCCTGAGCGGGAGCAGTCCCTCCCTGTGCCCAGTGCAGAATGCCAAAAATCAGGTGTCCCCTCTGATGCTGTCCCCTCTCCTCAGCCATACCCAAACCAGGTGGTGCAGACCCTTGCCCACGTGCCATCTGCTTCCCCTCGGCTTCATCCGGCACCATCACCCGCCATCCTTCCGGGGCTGTCGACAAGGGCCGGACCCTGCCAGTCCTGCTGTGGCTGGGCAGCTGAGTCCTGTGCAACTCATCGCACCTCCTGATCGGCTGCTGGGAGCAGTCCCACTGCGCTGGAGATTGACCTGTGCACACCAGGCCATTATAGGAAATGAGGGGTAATATGTAAACACCTGGGAGGAAAAACAACCCTTTGCCTTAATGATAGTTTGTCATGTCATATTTTTCTAAAATTGCGAAATAGTGGTAGGCTAACCATTAATTTGCATTGCTTTAATTCATATTTTGAATACCAGACAATGACTTAAGCGCCACCTGATTTAACCCACACGTTCTCACTCATTTCTACAAAAAAATCCGTACAAAAGGTGCACTCTGCTTCCAAAAGCAGGCGTTTTGAATGCCCACCGGCTCCTCCACTCATTAATACCAACACTGCACTGCACTGGTACCAAGCCATTCTTCAGAGCCCCTCGAAGTGCTTTACACACATGCCCAAGTGTTATCGGTGTTATTTAATAAAAGAATAAACACCCGCCCAGGCACAGAGCCCTCTCTTGCATGAATGGTCACCGAGCTCCGGTGCCAGTGCCCGGGCTTTGGGGCTGCACGTGGGGCCAGAGCCAGGCGCCAGTGTGCCCTTGCGTTACGATGTCACGAACTGCACATGAGCCCAACATGTGGCCTGATCCGGCTGGAAAATAGCCTTTTTTGCTGGTTTATTTTCCCAGAGCTCTCACCCCCAGCCCCTCTCCAATGCCAGCACCGCCGGGGCTGCATTAGGTGCATCCTTCCTCCTCTCTGCCCAGCCAGGCTCTTCTTTTACGGCTTCACCCTGTTGACTGCAACTGGAAATAAGATTTTTTTTTTTTGCTCTTAAGCCTTTTCCGGCACGTCCCACTGCTCTGTAAATACAGGCTGAAGTGCAGCCGAGTGTGGGATGCTGGAGGTAGCACTCAAGGCAGCTGTGTTGCCGGCGATGCGCAGGTGGCCCAAGCAGTGCAGCACAAGTACCCCCTGTTTTGGCGTCTGGCTGGGGTACCTGCGGGACTGGCCGAGGGGCAGCCAGCCTGGGAGGCGAGGGTGCTCTGCAAAGGTGGGAGAAGGCAACTGGGCAGCAAGGAGAGCTCATGACAGCTCTGAAAGGTTTCCAAAGGTGGATTTCAATTTTGCCCAAAAGGCCCGTCCCAAGCGCAAAGGCCACCCCTGGCGCTCCTGCGTCCCCAGGCAGAACCCCATGGTCTGCATGCAACACCCCGCATCAACAGCAGAAGCCATCCCCCAGCTTCTTCATCCCATCCAGGTTTGCCCTGCCCCTCTGAAAGCGACAACTGAGCTTGGGCCAAGGAGCAAACCCATGGCTGGAGCAGCACGCTGGGCCTGGAGAGAGCCAGTGCCAAACCCACAGCCCCGGTTCCACCGGGCTGGCAGTGAGGCACAGGCTGTAATTACTGCCTGCCTGCCAGGGTTCCTTCGCCCCCACTGCCCTACCCCGGAGGAACTGAGCAGCTGCCAGCAATTAAAAGTAGTTAGCAGTTCCCATGCTATTTTAACCATTTATAGGCAGCAATGGCAGCCCCTCCTTCCCTGGTGGAAGAGAGTGGTTCTTGCTGTCACCCAGCACTTTGCAGCCCTCCTTGCGTGGATGCTGCTGCGTAAGAAGCAGCGCTGCTCTATGGTAATGCAACTTTGCCGAACTTGGGGTTGCCTCCTCTCCTGGGCACCGCTGAGCCCTTTTGCCCCCTCCAGTGAGCGAGGAGGCAGGCTGGGGTTTAAATGCAGCCTAAGGAGAGACTTACGTGGAAAACTGCAGCCCCACTGCTCAAAGCTTGCAAACCTGTAAGTTTGCTTTAAATTCTTTGAAAGAAGGGAGGTGTACAGGTATTGAGGAGTAGCTGCAGGATACCTTCCCCAATGCGTGAATAGTTTTTGTGTGTGTGTGTCTGGGTTTTCTATGCTCCTGTGGGTACATTTTGCAGCCTGGGTTTCAATTCCGGTTCTTGGGCGGGATGTAATAGTCCATTATGTGATCCTATTGCACTCACATCGTTAGCAGCAAAAAGACACGTTGCTTCACGCGTTAAAGTATTTTTGCCGGCGTGCTTCTCCCCGAGGCAAGCCTCCTCGGCCGGCACAGCGGGGCACGCCACGCCGGGGGCCGAGAGGATGGGCACGCCGGCTCCCGGGGGCCGATGCCCCGCTGGGGCGCGGGGAGGGGGGCC
>NW_008794452.1:4848938-4897411 GCF_000699145.1 Aptenodytes forsteri | reverse complement strand
TCACCGGCTGTGATTCCCCAGCGGGTTAAATAAGTAATTATTCAGCCTGGATATTTTTTTAATCTGCAATTTTATAAACTGAGCTATTGATGGCTGGGCAGCTAAGTGGTGTTTTCCTATAGCTCTTCAAAGTTTCCTGTGCGCAGCCCAATCTTGTGATTGAGATGCACTTAAATCCAGCCCTTCCGTTGGTAATCCCTGCCACAGACAATAAACAGAGGCGCGTCTCTCTTGCTGCCCTCTCTCGTTAGGACTCCTGTGATCAAATTCAGCCTTTCCGCTATATTCCCCCTCCCCGCCAACTCATGAACATCCTCTGCATCTCAGGACTTTGTCCTTTGTCATCCTCCGGTGGTGGCAAAGCAAAGGTGCCAGTGTTTATCCTCCAGGTATAAAAAGATGTCCTCGAGTGTAGAGCTCAGAAGTGGAGCCCTATAAAGTTCCATGGCTTTTAGAGGTTGGAAGAGACCTTGCCCGTAACCGTTGGGGCTTCAGTGGCAGGCAAGGTCGTCATCCCCGTGGGAACTCGGGAGGAGAGCCCATCGCTTGCTTCCCGCAGCTTCTGGCAAGGGTTTGAGGACATGTCGCGAAGCTGCACGCAGCACAGATCGGTCTTGTTAGTAGTTAAAAGCGTCTCCTGACAAGCTGATTTTCTAGGAAAATGAACCAAGCCTTCTTTTCTGAAGCGTAATTAAGGTGACGAGGAATTTTGGGGAGGGAGTTTAATTAGATTAATATTTTTTTTCTGCCTCTGCCACACAAAGATCTAGTGTCTTTCAGCAAATGGAAAACAGAAATGGCACTATTGACTTATTCAGTGGCCTGGATGTTGCTGCAGCAGCATCCTCCAGCCAGAAGAAACTCTCCCTTTGCTGGAAAGGGAGAGCTTTGAGAGCTGGCAACCGGTGTCCTCCTTGTCTGGGAGCAGCACGGTGTGTGCTGGAGGGTCCCGTGCTGTGGGAGTGAGCAGCGAGGGGCCCGGAGGCTTGGCGTGGCGTGGGATGCTGTGGATGGCAGGGGGTTGGGAAGGCTGGATTAGCCAGGCTGCTGTGGGTCAGGGTTTAGCTGTGGCCAAGCAGCCTGGAGCTGCTGCGGGGGGCATGTCGGCTGGGTTGGTGGTGCAGGACTCCCGTGCCTGGCTCTGTCCCGTGCGGTGCTCTTTATTTTTGCATGCACCAAGTTCATGCAGGGGTTGAAATTAAACTGGGCAAGAGAGAGGGAATGAAGAATAAAAAACAAGTTGAACCTGACCAAGCTGGATCAGTTTGAGTCTGGGGAGCTTTCTAAAGGCACACTGTTAAACTGGCATATTTAAACGTGTATAAAGTTTTTAGCTGTAGAGCTATAATTAGTGTTTCTCCAGGAGTGTTGTGTAGAGATTGCATTTGATGATGAAGAGGAGGGAGCTGAGATGGGTGCTTAGCCCTGGTGATAATCCGCTCCCTTCCCCATCTTTGCCTGGCTTTAAAGAGGGAGGGAGAGACATCACCCAGAAAATAATTTTCTCTTTTAATAACAGAGAACGTACATATTGTTTGTGTTGGGTTTTGCAGCTGGGGGGCGGGGGGGAGAAGTGTTGTTTTGGATTGGGGTTTGAAACCCAGAAGCAGTTGGCCCACTCATCCCCAGGACTGCTGCTGTGCTCTCCTCTGCTGCTGGGGGAACCTGCGTGCCCTCCTCCTGGTCCTGGGGCTCTGCCTGCTGGGCTGCTCGCCATGCTTCGTTCTGCTTGTGTGTGCTACTCTCAATAGGAAAACAACTTGGTGCGAGGATTTTGAGCTTGTTTGAGGGCCTTTCCCCGCGAGGCCGGCTGCACACAGGTTGCAGAAGGGCTGCTGAAATCCAGAGGGTGATGCTGGAGGGGGGCTTAGCTGACAAGGGTTTTTGCAGACAGTGTGATGCTGCCATCCTGGTGAAGGACTGGCCTTCCATCCCTCTGCTGTACCACCATCAGGAAAACACCTGGGGAGGAAGGGGGATATCAGCACTGCTGTCCCCCACCAGCGTGGGTCGTGGGCTCCTGCGCATTGGTGGCAGGAGGCTGCCTGCCTGCTGCTGTCATCGCGAGCAGATGGCCGGGGTGAGCGATGCTCCAAGACCTGTTGCTCATCGGCCAAGCCTGCCCTTGTAGAAGGTGGAGCCTTGCTCGCTTGAGGACAGCAGTGTGTGGAAGGATCTGCTCTGTTTTTTTGTCTCCTTCTCCTTTAGCTTCTTGGTTATGGAGCCCTCTCTCTTAGAAGCAGGTGCTCTCTGTGCTTGATATTGGCAGAATGAAATAATGAAACAACAAAAAAAAGGAGAGAAATGGAAAAATACTACTTTAAAGAAGGCAGAATCTCTTGGAAGTGGTAGTTGGGGGGTAGGGGAGAAATCCAGATTGCATTTTCTCTGTTTAGGAATCAAAAGTGCACCACTGCTGACCCAGTAAGCAGCTTGGAGAGTCCAGCTGTGTCCTTCATCTCCCCTCCTGTGTAAGGTCCCATGGGTCCTCTTGGTGCTGTGCACGCTGGCTCCCTTGCCATCCCTGTCCTTGCCATACAGGAATAAAAAAAAAAAAAATCTGTATTTTGGGTCAGTTAAGCAGGCCAAGATGATGCAAAGAACTTGGTTTTGCTTCCATTTCTAGCAGCAGCAGCGCTTTCAAGTCCTCAGCCCTGTGGCTTTCTCCCTCCCAGCGTGCTTGAGGCTGGTGGGATCAGCCTGCCAGCCCTGTAGGTTATCGGGAGAGTCTGTGAGCTGGGCTTTGCTTGGCAAAAGCCAGGCTCGCAGGCTGGTGCCGGGGAGGCGGCAGGAAGCACTGGGCTGCAGGGTGAGGACGGAAGGGACTGTATGGAGTCTGTGAGGAGTTCATTACAGCAGATGTTGGTGCCATAAAGCCACAGGTTCCTGCTGTTTCCTATTCACTTATATCCTCCCGGCTTTAGCGATGCTAATGCGAGTGAAAACATTTGCCAGAGAGAGGCGGGGGGGGCATAAATCACCAGCCCATTCTCTCTGCCCCCTCCTGCCATCCCACCCGTGTGTCTCGCCTTGGGAAGCGAGGAGATTAATATGGGTGCAAGGGATGCCTGAGCCGCTCGCTGGCTGCCATTGGCCCCACCATGGCATTTTAAGGCCCACTGCCTCTGATTTTGGTTTTCCTTAATACGCAAAGCTGTAATTTGCTGTAATCAGTTGTATTGTGCAAGCCACCCCTGCTCCTGAGTCAGAGCGTGGTGGCACCAAGCTGACACAGCCCTGGCCCTTTGGATGCTGGGGGTAGGGGTGGTCTGTGTCTGATGGCATGAAGACTCATTCCTCCTGCTGTTCATCCTGGGGTAAAGGGAGCTTGGGTGATCCTTCCCTGGCTCTACCAGAGCTCAGGACCTAAAGGAAATGTGTGAGATGCTTTCCCCACCAAACCAGAGCCTTCGTGGTGCCCCAGGAGTGGTGAACTAGTAGCTTTTGAGTGATGTGGCTTCTCACATCAGGCCAGGGCACTGGAAAAAATCCTGTATGACCTGCAGTGGGGTTGCACTAGGGCTGGGAAATGCAGAGCTTTTACTTGGGAGAGGCAGAAAGCCCCATAAAGCTGCTCTGATGTCTGGTTTCACACCTGCCCTCCAAGGGACCTCTTGGTGGGAGCCTGGAGGCCCCTAGCTGAATGCAGCACCTTCCCTAACACTCCCTAAATCCTCTGTCTCGCTGTCCCCGCAGCCCTGCAGGCTTGGCTGACGCTTGAATATTTACTGTCGAGGCAGTTTTGAAGTGTGGGGTTCCTTTTAGCTTCACGCTGGGGTCCGAGCACAGAGGGTGATGTTATTCTTGAGGGTCCTAGCTGGGTTTTGGTTTAAATCGGTTTTGGTCCTGTTGGGGAACAAAGTGCTAAAAGCAGGGGCTGTGTGCATGGGGGAGGCTGGGGAACCAGAAGGCAAGCAAAGCATCCCGGCTGCGCGGAGTATTATTTTTGAAGCCTCCTGGTTTTTCGGAGGCCTGACTCACGGTGCAGGAATGCGCTGGGCTGGCAGCCCCGGACCTGCTCCTTGGTGGAGGGGAAGAGCTGCCGTCTCCTCCTCCCAAGCCCGTTCCCCATCCCCTCTCTTCCCAAACCACCGGGCTGGGCTGGTAGCAGCCACATGTTTGCTGAGCTTGGATTTTTAGGGGATTTTTTTTTTTCCTTTCCCTTTGCTATTTGCTTTTTCATGTAGGGGCTGCTTTTTTGATGGGTCTAGGGCAGCTCGGCGGGTCGTAGCAAGGCACCTCTGGGTTGTGCCGGCTGGTTGGAGGCGAGGGAAAGGCAGAGTGAGCCCCGAGATCAAACGCGAGCCAGGCTGGTAAAGGCTGGGCAAAGCCACACTCGAAAACGAGTAAAGGGAAGGGAAGCAGGAATTATTTAGCACAGGGCTTGCTCCAGCGTGTCCTGCACGCTGCCTTTAATCTCCTGCGAGTCCCTCCCCGCTGCAGCCTGGAATGGCCCCGTTCGGGTCTCCTCTGCTCCCTGCTGCCTTTGGTGGCTTCTCCCAGACTTGCTGACTCAACTCAACTTTTTTGGGGGGCTGTTCCCTGTTGCAGTGACCTCCCCTGGACCCACACGAGTGTGTTATATCTGGGTTAAGTTTGTAGTGAAATGCCCAGGGTGGCGGGTCCTGGTCTTCATCCCCAAACTGGGAGTCCAGGCACTGCTACCCGGTATAACTTGGGGGGTGTTGAAGCTGCAAGCCTTAACCCAGACTCTTGGTGATTGGGAGTGTACCTTGGGGTAAATCTGGTAAAGGGACCATGATGGCAAGTTTGGCTCCCTGTGTTTCTCAGTGTTGGGCTCCATGGAGAAATTCAGGTGGGGAAGGCGAAAAAAGCAAGCAAGGAAAGCAAGCCATGTGCCACCACGATGCTCAGCAGCAAGCAGGGTGTCTTACAGCTCAAGAGGAAGAAAGTGGTTTTGTCTTTGGTGTGGACTCTGCCTCCCATCTTTCCTCAGCCTGCAGGCCTGGGCTCTGCTGGGTCTCTTGCCTGCCTGCCTGGAGCATCCATGGAGGCCACTGTGTCTTCCTGCTCCTGCCTCAGCCCCTCTCCAGAGGGTATTGATGGACAAGCACTCACTTGTTTAGGTGCTGGGAAATATCCCCTTTCCAGCTAATACCTTGCTGACCTTGCTCTTTGCTGCGAGGAGGAGGAATTACCAGGTCCCAAGCCCTGGGGGTGGCTGTGGAGCCACCTGGGGTGTGTGCATGGGGATGGCAGGCTGTGGGGCAGGTGTGGCAGTGGCACAGGAGTCCCAAAACTGGGCTGTGACCATGAGACAAGGTTTCCTCCTGGAGCTGGATTTGTGCAGGCAAAATATTTATCAGGAGGTGCATCCCGTTGCCGGCCACGCAGGCCTCGGTCTGGGTGGATGGGGCTGGCATAATCCCTCAGGATCTGAAAAACAAATGTTTTGAGCCAGTTTTTTCCCCTTTAAGTTTAAAGGCAGTGATTTTACTTTATTTTTACCCCGGGAGATGGAGGATGCAATCTGAGACTTATTAAAGAGTAATATACCTGGTCATACAGGGAGCAAACTGAGAAGAGCTCTAGCCTCAAACTCTGAAGCTTTTCTCTGCTTGCATTTGGGGTCGGGGCTGTCCCTTCCCCTGGAGGAGTGAGTCCCTTCAGGTAGGGAAGAAGACCTATATAGATTTGCAGAGCATCTTTGGGGGTCTCCTTCTCCACCTCCATCCTTTTGCCCCACAAGTGTGATCAGCAGCAGTCCATAATACATGTATATACACACGTATAGCACAGCTGCCCTTGCTTCTCTCCCCTATTTATTCCCGTAAGAGCTAGGAGGGGTAAAAGGGCTTGTTTGCATCACGAGCAATCCCTTCCCTGCCCGAATACCTGGGGCTGCGAGCATGGGCTGTCCTTCTAATCGGTACAAAACCCTCATCGAGCCAGACACAAAAGTCAGATCCCAGCGCACCTCATGCTTCCAGGGGGTCCCGCTGGTGTGGTTTCCATAAAGGTCCCATGAGTAACCTTTGCTGCCGCCTGGCTCCCTGCCTTCCTGCGCCAAGTGCGAAAGCTGAGGGATTGTTTCCCTTTGAAAGAGCGTGGAAAATCTCATTTTGAGATGTTTAATGCGTATTAGATCCATCTGCCTTTTGAGCAGAGGCCACCTCAGGAGGAGAGGCAAGGACCTCTGAGTGCAGATGCCTGGCGCCCAGGCGGGCTTTGGGGCTCTGCGGGAGTGATGCTATGGGCAGCATCCTCGACCAGAGGATCCGTGCTGGTGGATAGCATGGGATGCTAGAAAGAGGAGGGGGCAGGAAAAATAAACACAAAACTTCCATAGAGATGGAGAAATGCTCTTGGTATTGATGTCACTGCATGCAGGTGCAGGATTGTTTTGGATGCTTTGGCTTGCCCTAGGGATGGATTCAGCACACCTTGATATATTGAACCAAATGGCACTCAGGCACAGGTAAAATGTGCACAAGAGGGTTTGAGCGCAGGATGGTGCGTGGGGAACACTCCTGTAAGGCATGATGATGCCTCTCCCCACCGGGCTTCCCTCCCTGTTGAAGTTGCATGGAGATGGATGTGGTGGCTGTTGAACCATACAAGCCTATCAAGGGGGAGGCTCGCACCAGGCAGGGAGGTGAGACAGCGGCTGAGATGACAGCAAGCTTTTCTCTACCCTGACTTTGTCCTGCCATTGCTTTGTGAGTCTTCCCTTTTGCGGAGCAGCTCTCCTCCCTGGGAGCTGCCACCAGCCTGGAAATTGTCCCCAATTGCCCCCTTCTTGCCACGTTCCTTCCTTGGTTGGCAGCATTTAAATGCCTCTACATGTCCTCCTCCACGACTTAAACAAGGGGCAGTATGGGCTGTCCACCTCTGGGTGGGCTCCTTGGTGTACCTGCATCTCCTGGGGCGGTGGCAGGCTGGAGGGACAAGATGTAAAACAAACCCAGGCTTCCTGGCTGGGTGGCTCGCGGAGGTGGGAGGCTATTAAAAGTGTTGCGTTGCATTGTATAGCGTGGGAGTTTTCCTTAGGCAGGAGGTTAGAGAGCCCAGAAACTCCTCGGGACAGATTTAAATGGGAGAAGGGACACACCTGGGATGCAGTGTTGCTGTCTCCTCCTGTCTGAGGTTGCTGTCAGCGGGTGCCCTTAATGCTTTCTAGGCTGTGAGGTTTTTCTGTGGACTCACGTGATGTGCTGGGAAGTTGTAGTTCTTCCTTCAGATGATGGTGACCGCTAGTTGGAGGCCCAAGAGCAATCGGGATGGAGGAGCAGGGCTTCAGAAGGTTTTGTGGAGGTGGATGAATGGAGCTTCCTTCCACTGGTGTGATCAGCTCTGCCTCTCTGCCATCTTGAGTGGGTCTCGTCCCCCCCTTGCATGCTCTGGAGGCTGATCTCTGCATGCCTGTTATCCCCCATGGAGACCTCACCATCCTATGCCGTCACCCGGCTGCGTTATTGGCTCTGTCTGTTTGGGTTGGCTTGAAGAACAGAAGGAGGGTGTTTTCCAGCAGCCAGAAAGTGGTTGCTATTTAAAACAACCAAAAAAAATGCAGTCTGCTGCTTTCTTTTCATCCGTGTAGCCAAAAGGAGCCAAGCAAGCATCCCCACCCTCACCTGGAGGGGCATCTCTGAAGGCTTTGCAGGGCCTGCAAGTGAAGCTAGTAATTAGTGCTGGTCATGAGGGTGGATCTTGCAATGTGGCCATGCTGTCTGCTGTGGTCTGGCCTGGGGCCATCGCCTCGTTTCAGATGGCCGCTACTGAGGTGTGGGATCCCAGCAGCTTCCATCCACCCCTGTTTATCCCAAACAGGCTGGGGATGCTGCTCGGGGTGTGGGTACCCTCGCCTCCCTGCCTGGCACAGCTGTTTTTACAGTTGCTGGATGGTGCTATGGTGTTCCTGCACTGGAATATTATTTTGAAGGTTTTTCTTTCCCCCTAGACAGATATGGTGTATATAGAGGTGCTTAAAATGAAAGCAGGGTTCCCAAGTCCAATTATACAGCAATTAAAAGTAATCAGTGGTCTAGGTTGCTGCATCGGAGACTAGGCTCATTGAAGGGTTTTTTCCTTCAGCCTACCTTGGAGAAGCTTAAACGTCCTGTCCCTTCTGCTTTCTGGGTCCTGACTGGAGGACATCTTCCTAGAACGGGTCAAGTAGTGCTGAAAAACTGCATTAGCCTGGAAGTAAGCTGTTCCCCATGCTCAGGAGCTCCCTGTCGGGGCTGTGGCATCCCTACATGGCTCTGTAGTGTCTCCTCTGAGTTGCACCAGTCTATCTGCTTTGGGGACAAGCGCTTGGTGACACGGTGTCACTGCTGGATGCATGCCTGGCTCTGTCGGCATCGGTGGGGCCACAGGCTAATGCTTTGGGCTTGGAAGGAAGAAGAGGTGGCAGTTCGGGCTCCCCTGCCATCTCCACCCATGCATTTCCACCTGGGTCTGCGGTTCCTCTCGTCCTTCCCTGGTCTTTAGGAGGAAATGCCTGACTTGGTTATGGAAGTACGTTTTCCTGGAGGACATGTGATGCCTACTGCGCGTCATTTTGGCTGCTTTTCTGCAGTCAGAGCCCTGCAAACGCCTCCTTCCGTGCTCCGGCATCGGCACTAAAGTGATTTGTTTCAGGAGAGGGGATTTGGCTGCAGGGCCGTGCAGCATGGAGCTGCTCGGGTGACCGGGGTCCAGAGTGTGATGAAGCCAGGGTGCGGGCTGCCAAGGGCTATAAAACTTTTATTTTCTCCCCCTTTGCAGTCCCTCTTTTTTTCATGTATGTCTATGCTAAATGAATTGCTACTGGTGAATGACTAGTCTGTGCTTGGGTGAAGCACGAGAGGCTGGGAGGTGTGGCTGTGGAGGCTTTGCACGTTAAAATCCCGTGGTGCCATAGCCCAGGGATCCCAGCTTTGCATTGAAGGAGTTGCAGCCACGCGGTTAATCCCTGTCCTGGGTCGTGGCTACTTCGGCTACCCTGGTTTTTTTATATATATGTGTGTGTATATTAAAAAAAATAAGGTATCAAGGCACATATTTCAGACTCTAAAATTTATACACCAAGATAAAAATGTTGGCTCTGCCCAAAGCTGGAAAAGCGAGATCCAAAAGCTGGAAAGAGGGTTGGGTTTTGTTTGGGCTGAACAGTGACTAACAAGAGTTGAGTTTTTAAAACAAATGCTTGGGATAAACTGGTTATGCAAACCGGGGCAAATTGGGCAGGTTCCTTTGTAGTTTGCAACAAAACCCCCGGGAGTCTGGGGCGTGTTGGGGCTGGTCCTGCTGGGGATGGAAAAACCCACGCGCCGGCTTTGCAAACGGGGTCCCGGCCGATCAGGAAGGATCCTGGGGGATAAGTGGTAGGGAAAGCCACAGGTTACTGCGGGGCCTCATCTGTCCAGCTAAAACCTTGAGTAATGCTGATTCTAAAAACACGCTGGGTCAAAAATAGGTGATTTTTTTTAAAGTGAGGTTTTATAATACCTCCTAAGAGGAATTCACACTGACCTTGGCTCCAATAAATTGTCAGGCTTGCTGGTCCTGTGCTGCCGAAAATACGTAAATTTGGAGGATCTTTGGGTTTTTTGCTGTGACATTCATTGGCGATGGCCGGGAGGATGGTGTGGGGTACGCAGGCGCGCCAGCAATGCTCGGTATGCTTTGCAAAGGCAGTTGGGCTTGCAGACCGCAAGGCTTCTGGTTTCTATCACAGCCTGTGCTGTTTTGGCCAGGGGCATCCATCCATCCATCTCGCAGCCCTCCCAGGCTCCGCAAGGCTCCTCTCGAGTGCGGTGCTTTAATAAGGACACTAGAAAAAAGTGGGTACGAGGGCCACTGTAAATTTTTAACTTCATCCCGTTACGTGGGCTGGGGGAAGGCGATGCCTTGCTTGTTGGTAAGGCAAAGTAATGCTCCGTAAAAATCCCTCTCACCGTTTCCTGCTGGATCGGTCCTCTGGACTGAACAAAAACCGGCTTAGGCTGCCGTCATCTCTTTGCGGGGAAAAGCCCAGCTGCTGGATCAAGCAGAAAATTAGATGAAAACTGCCTAACAGGAAAAGAAAGATGATTTTTGCACATGGGAAGGGGAAAAAGAGGAGGCGAAGTTGCTGCTTAACCCCATCAGTGGCCGGTGCCTGCCCTTCGAGCATCCTCCAACCACCAGCACCCCACAGTACCTTGGCATCGCTGTACCTGTTTGCTGTCCCCACATCCTAAGGGCTTGCTGCTGTTTCTGTCTTCTGCTAGTGGAGAGGGATGAGGTTGGAGGCTTGAGCAGGGCAGCTTTTCAGTGGTCCCCGGCTGGCTGGGAAAGGCAAAGCTCTGCTTGCAGAGCGGGTTTTTGTGCACATGCTTGCTGCCTCCCCTTTTCTGTCTCCATATCCCAATGACATACTGGCTCTGTTTTCATTAGTATTTATGGACTGGCTATAAGGGGACGCAGCAGATCCAGCCGGGCTGTTAATGACCCCTGCATGAAACAGCAAAGCCCACTTAGCGGTCTCGGCCGAGGGGTTTTACTGCAGCCTCTCCCGGTCTGCCTGTGCTGATCTCCTTCCCCTAGAGAGTGACGTGGAGGGCTGCCGGCACGTCGATTTCTTGCTTAAAGAGAAAAGGGCTTGGATTTGTGTGCCTATGGGAGGCGGAGGAAGGAGAGTGTGTGCGAGTCTATGGAAAGTGTAGGGGGGAGAATGCAAACCATATGTTTCTGCGAGGGTCAAGTTGCAGAGCTAAAACCAGCGGGGAAGCAAAAGAAGCTGGAGTCCCGCAGTTTGGATGTGCTTTGCGTCCTGGTAGGTGTGGGGGGTATCCAGTGTGGCCTACTGAAGGATGATTTTAAAAAATAAACCCACCCTAAAAGATGATTTGGGTCCCTGCCTGGCACTCTGTGGTGTCACTGCTGTCCCGTGTATTTAGGGCTGGGGTCCAGGACTGTTTCTAAGGCCTTGGGGCTCCTATAAATAAATGGCAGGGATGCTGGGAAGAAGCTTCTCTGGGTTGCCCTGAGTTCATGGCATTCGCAAGTTTGATAGGAAGTCAAGGGAAGAAACTTCTTGCGGGGAAGGGGGTGCCTGCAGCTCACTGGAAAAGCAAGGCTGATGTTGTGCCGTCCACCAAGACTGTCCTTGCGTTCTCCTTCCAGCTACAGAGAGGAGAGTCAGATGAAAAGATCCATTTTCCCTTCTTGGAGTGGAAAAAGTTATGTGCAGGCAGCCTGGAGAGTTGTGTAGACTTCAGACCTAAGCAATGTAAGCTGGATTGAAGTGCTTTTAAAAAGAAATCTGAAAATAGGGGGAGCGGTGAGGTCCCACAGCAAACTTTTTTAGCTGGGAGACATCTTTTGTTTCGAAAACTAAAGGCATGGAGACAATATCTGGTTCCCCGACTGGCTCTACGGAGCTGTTTGCAACCTGTCAGCTTAGTAACCATCTGCTCACAGCCCGCAGGGACCGTGCTATATATGGGACGCAGGAGGAGAGAGGCGTTGCTGTGCCCTCCCAGGAGGCTCCAGCCCCTCCGCAGAAGGGACTGTGGGACACAACATCTCCTTGGCCCACACACCAAGAGGAGCTCCTGTGCCTAAGACACTAAAAAATCCCAATGGATTTATCTTTTGGCTGTCTGGCTTATTTGGCGTGTTTTGTCTGTTTGGGGGAGATTTTTTTTTTAGCTTGGTTTCCTAAAAAAATGGGATTTTTTTTTTTGCAGTCATGCTGTTTGTGTGTCTGCAGCTCTCCCCTCCTTTGATTCGGAAGTAGACATCTTGCAATTAAGCACCTGCCTAATTAGGAAATTAGCAATAAAGTTTTTATCTAGGCGAGCTGGTCGGCCAGTGAGAGGGATCTATTAATATCCCACTAAAAAAAAACCCAGCATAACATTTGCCACCCACTATTGGGGAACACAAATGCCACGTGGGTGTGAGTATTTTGAACAGCAGATCTATAGGAAAGCAGGTTTTGTTCTGCCGCTTATGGGAGTGCATAGTTTGAGCTGAGATGGGGTACCTCAAAATACATGAAGGACTGAGAAAAATGTTGGAAAAACTTTAGGCAAGGTGAGAGAAGTGCTGAAGGATGCCTTCAGGTCATGGCAAAAGACACTTGTTGGCTGATGACCTTTAATTGTTGCAGAAGGAAATGGTCCTTCACTAATGATGGCTGAGTGGCTGAAGAGGAAGCAGGAGGAGAGCATCCTACACCTGGGTCAGCCGGGGAGGGAAGGGCTTCCTTGTAGCCTACACACGCTTTGGAAAGAGGCTCTGCGGTGAGATTGCTAGGTGTGTTGGATGTGGTAGAGTTTCTCGGGGCTTGCTCTGTCAGCATGTGTAAAGAAAAAAAAAGTTAAAACGGCATTTATGTAAACTGCAGGGTCTAAAGGCTGGAGGAGTTTGGATTATCGCAGACCTTTGGGTCAAGGGTATTCTGCAGCTTTGGCTTTTCACATTTTTGGGTAGCAGCTCTCTGAAAATAGAGCATCAAGGGAAAAGATGGGGGAAAAGAGCATTTTCCTGTTGGCATGGTACCAGCTGCTTCTGCAGGTCCTGAGGGTCTCCGCGGGGTTTGATCTGGTTGGCATTTGTCCCTAGATAAGTGCCGTAATAAACCTGGCCCTTGCTTCACTGGCAGGGTGGCCTCCTGGCTCGTCCCAACCGAGCTGCCCAGGAGATGCTTTAAGCCAAGAGGCACTGGGTCTGGGGAAGGGCTGCTCCGGGGTCGGGTCACTTGGGTGGTGAAATGAGTCCTTGTCCTATTGCAGAGTTCCCTGGGTTTAAAACCATGTTACTTGCAGAGATGGTCTCTTAATGCAGTGCAGAAGGCAGCTTGAGAAACCATGAAGAGGTTCTCAAGAAGGTGGTGGAAATGAGAAACTGGAATTAGGAAAGCAAAAGTGTGTTTTCTTCCAGGACCAGGATATTTATTCCGGGTAAAACGCAGATGCAGAGAGATAGCATCCCTTTTAATTTAAAAAAAAAAAAAAAACAACAAACCAAAACAACTTTCTTTTGAAGCTGCTGAGAATGGCTGCCCCTTGTGATGTTTCATAGCTGAGATCATTTCTGGCTGAGTTAATCCACTCTGGAGGCTTTAGTCTCAATCTGTCTGTATGTGTGAGCTCAGAATCTGAATTTTTACAGGGAGGGGGGAAAAAACCCTCAATAATTCTGGACAAAAAAAAGTAAAATAAAGCTATGAAGAAGCATCAGTGAAGAGAAGACTTTCAGGTTTTTGGGTGAATCGTGATCTGGAGCTACTCTGCTGTAACTGAAACTTTGCATGTACAGAGAAGTGAAACAAGAAATGCAGAGCATTTGCTAAAAGAACATTAGCAAAAACTGGGAGGAATTACTCTTCTTTTCAGAAAGAGGTATTAGCCATTATTTCTAGAGTAATTAAATTTCATGAGTGCTTATTTAGAATGAAATTTAGTCTGTATTTAGTCTGTATTACAGACTTTTGGAGAAGATATTAATTCCAAGGCAAGCAGGCTGCCTCTGCAAGCAACTGAGACTCAGAGCAGGGCTTTAATTTCAGTGGTGTATCACTGTAATAGTATTGTTTATAAGCTTCTGTTGCCACATGAAAGCAATGTTGCATTATCCTGGTTGGTCCTAAAAGCAGTGAACCAGCCAGAAGAAGCCTGATTACAGAGCAGCAGCTCTTTCTTCCCATCACTACAAAAGAATAGACAATAGAAACCGGGATCCAGTTTTAGCTCCAGTAATGCAATGCCCTCCTTCTGGTGGTCATGTCACATGCTGCCTGAGTAATTCCCATCCTTGTTCTGCCTGGAAAACTGGCCTCTGAGGGAGGGAGTGATGGATTGGGCTGGGTGATGCCGGGATCTGGCGCCCTGCTGCGGGTGCAGGCTGGTGGAGATGGTGCTGTGGGTAGACCTCGGCCAAGGCACGGAGCTGCAGATTTGGGGAAGGTGGTGGCCCTCAACGTTTGTGGGGATGGTGGTGCTGTAGAGTTGGTGAGTTGTTGGTTGGGAGGTTGTCACCCCTAGAAATGGGGAGCAGTTTGGCTGGAGCCTGGGGTTTGCTTGGAAGACTGAGCCTGAGGCATTGGAAGAGGAGCTTGCAAAAGCAGCTCTCTGGTCACCGCTTGCTCGTGCCATAAGCTTGTCATCCATGCACAGGGGGTACTAAGGCATGGCAAATGTTGATTTTGATTCTTTTCCTTCAAGAAGAATGACTCGACCTGTGGGTAGCTGCAGGACATGGGGAGGCAGCTGGGAGCTGCACAGCCTCCCTTCTGGATGTGGTTCCTGCGAGTCAGGTTACCATATAGCTGCATCATGTGCTGCTTCTCGCCTTTCTAAGGTGATTTGGAAATAGGACAGGGTTTTGTTTCCAGCTTGTTTTGTGTCCCTTGGCTTCCTCAGCTTGGGGTGATCCTCACAGGATTTAACAGGTGAATAGAGAGCAGGGGATTGCTAAGGAGAAGGTGGACCCCTCCAAGGCTGTGCTGCAAACTCTATCATTGCACAAGGCGCGGAGAAAACTCCAGTGGAGTTATTTCTTAAAATCAGCTACAAATCACAGCCAGCTTGCTTTGAGATGGGAAATCCAGCTCTTTGGGATGGGAAAACGGTGCAGAGAAACCTGCAGCAGAAACCTCACAGCTCTT
Organism: Aptenodytes forsteri; assembly: GCF_000699145.1. Lineage (NCBI taxonomy): Eukaryota > Metazoa > Chordata > Aves > Sphenisciformes > Spheniscidae > Aptenodytes > Aptenodytes forsteri. The sequence goes on along the minus strand of NW_008794452.1, from coordinate 4,882,809 downwards.
TGTGCCTGGGACAAAGAGTTGGTTTGGAGTTACACGGAAGAAAAGGAGCGGGGTTGGGGGGGAAGGTGTTGTAAGATGGGTTTTGGGACCTGAACATAGCAGGGGGAGGCAAATGGGGCCGTAATGAGCAAATACATTGTTGGGGATGATTGCTTGCCTGAGGGGAGCAATCTTTCACCAGCCTGATAGTGGTATGGATGCTGATTTTCCCACTTCTCTGCAGCTTTAAACACGCAGAAGACAAACTTTCTCTGGATGTCTTGGTGGCAGGAGATGAGTGCTCAGCATCAGCATCTTCCTCCTTATCCCTTGGGAGTGTGTGTCGGGTGTTAGCAATGCTGCCAGTTCCACAGATGAGCCCCAGACCTGCTGCCACCCCCTTCTTTACCCCCCCAGCCTTTGGCCTCTGTGGTTTTTTAACCTTATTTTCCCCCTGCTCATTCGGTTTGCAGTTAGGAATACCTTTTATGCGCTGAAGACTTATGGTTCAGCCTGGATGTTATCAGTGTGGTGTCTGATAAGTTTTCTGCCTCGAAGCCCCAGGGGAGCGCCTGTTCGGGGTCGCTGCAATAGATTTTCCTCCTCTTTCCCAGCTGCCTAAGAATAGTGTGATTTTTACTTACTCCTTAACTGAACGGAATTACTTTCATCACTGGAAAGAAAAATGCATGTCCTAGCCAGCGTTGTCCATAAAGGCTTGTGATGCCTCTCCGTGCTTTCATAAATTCATAAATGGGTGGCGGGACGTGCTGTTAGGAAGGAATAAATCTCTGATTATTCAGATGAGCTTGGACCGTATGAAGAAGGTGGCAGGGGAAGGATGAAGGGTTTGTCTCAGAGGGCTGTGGAGCTGGTGGCCTGATCTTGGGTGTGGAGATGATTGAGGGGGGTGGTGGTGGAGAGGCATGATGGTTTTATGTGGATGGTGTAAAGGGAGAGCAGTGGAGGCACCAGGACATTGGATTTTGCAAAAGGAGAGATGCTGAAGCATCCCTTGAACAGGCTTGTGATGGGGTTTGGCACTGACCATCCTCTGACAGCCGTAAGAGAAGTGCAATGCCCAGAAGAGAAGGGTTTTTCCCCAAGCTGGCATCTTGCTGCTCCCCTTCCTACCCTGCTCCTGGGTCTTGCTGGCAGGATCCAGCTGCAGTGCTGGGATTGAGGAGAGCCTCCCCAGGACCCGCTGCATGTGGGGTGTGGGTCAATGATAAGTGAATGTCTCAACCACTCATTGGGATGTGCCTGGGTGGCTGGAGGGATTTGTGGTTTAAAATGGTGTCACAGTGGGCATTTGGGGCAGCTTTGCCTGGGCAAAGTGAGGATGTGGCACTTCTGGAGCAACCCCTGCCCAAAACCATGGCACTCAAGAGCTAACACATACATGGTAGGGCATTATGCCACCCTCCTGCCCCTACAGGGAGGGTGATACAGGGGTTCCCCTTGCAGTTTGGTAGGCAGGAGGAGGTCCCGCATGGTGTTGGATGCTGAGCATCTATGGAAGCAGCCTTGTGTGCATTAAAGAGCCTGTAACTCCCCTTTCAAGCTGTAATAGCCAGAGCTGAGAGAGTCAATCCATATCTATTTAAAGCACTTCAATAAATAAAGATACTAAATAAAATCACAGCAGCCCTGCTCTCTCTCCCTGCTTCTAGGAATTTCTCTTTCCCCCATGTCTGGATGAATCTTAAAGCAAAGGTGAGGAAAGGATGGGGACTATCAGGAGTTTCTTAGTTTGGGTGAACGACCTACACCCCGCAACAGCAGTCTGGAGCCTGATGCCAACTTGTGCCTCTAGCAAGCAGCAGCCCTGTCTCATGGGCATCTGCAGGGTGACAGCAGTGAGTGGGCCGGGATGCGCCAAGCTCCTTTCATCACCCCAAACAATGACAGTGGAGGGGCGGACACATTTTCTTATGGACATTTTATTAAAGGCAGTTTCCCTGCCTTCCCCAGCACAGTGGAGAAGCTCCGATGGTGTGTGCACTTGCTTTTTTTCTGTGGCAGGGAGGTGACAAGTGGGAAGCTGTCTTTGCAAGCCCTCTGTAATGCTAATGGGAGCTGCAGGTTTGCGCTCCTCTGAGTTGTTTGTTGTTTTTTTTTTTTCCCCCCTTCCCAAAGACTAACCAGGGAACACTTGTTGAAGGATAAAATTAAAAAGCCTGTGGTGGTTTATTTTGAGGACAGTGTGTTTGCTTTCACATCATGCTGGAGGGAATTGCTCTGCTACTGTCAGCAAATAAATAAAGAGGAGCTTTGTTTTAAATTAGACTTTCTTCTGGTAGCTAATTAGGCGAGCTGATACCTGCAGTTGCATTACCTAGGCACCAACTGTACCGTGCATATTTGAGGCATATGGCTGGTGTCGGCAGCTTCTAAACTTCATTAGATCCTTATTATTTTTTTAAATATCCCTTTAATTGGATGCAAATTCCTTGGGGCTCTGATGGCATCAACAGAGCCCTTCTTGGGTGGATGCCCATGAAACCCCTGGCAGGGATGAAGCCGAGGGTTGCTGACACCAGCCGGGACTCAGCTGTCCATGGCAGCTATGTACCTATGTCACCACGTGGCAAGCACAAATTCACTGTGGGTGCTGGTGTGATGCTTTCCAGCCACTGAGGGGAAAGGTCTGGGTTCCTAATTGTGAAAATAACCACTTGAGCATCCAGCCCTTGTACCGGGAGGGAGCTGAGGGAGGGCTGGGCTGGAGCCACGGCTCCTGTCCTGCCTGGCAGCAGACGGGAAGAAAGCCAGCAGCTTGGCTTTCGTCTCCTTGCCTTCCCCCTTCCCCTCACCCCCCACTGTTACTAGGCTGCTTGAAGTTCCTGTCGGTCCTGTTGGTAATGGAGATCAGCCCCCAGGCAGCTCTAGCGTCAGTGTCTGAGCAGAGCCCATTGCCCTCCTTACCTGGGAGGAAGGCTCTGGGGGGCCAGTCCTCTCCCTCACACCCTAAAGGCTGCTCCTGTCTCAGAGGGCCCACAAGTCGAGCCCTGAAGGTCTTGGACTTTTTTGGGGATGGCTCACAGACCTCACCCTGCATCTTTATGGGTGTCCTTTATGGGTTGGAGGGGAGGGAGAGCTGCCTGCAAGCCAGGGTGGGGAAATGTGGCTCTCCCAGGCTGTCGCCTCATGTCCCACAGGCCCATGCCCTGGGCTTTTCCCGGCGGGATCAGCCTGGCCCTGGCTCCTCGCTCGGCTTTTTTTGGAGTCAGCCTACCCAGGACTTGACTTTATGGGGAAATTAAGCAGAGCAATTATCCCTGGGATAATTACACAGCCCTTGTGCAAGGCAGTGGGTGCTTCCGACCCCTCTGGCCGCCCCAGGAGCGAGTGCTGGTGGCTCAGCTGGAAACGTGGCTCCATGCAAGCAGACCAAGCCGTGGTCACCTACCCGGGTGGGGTCCCTGCCTCCCTCCCCTTCCCTGCTTCTACTCATTGTGTGCAGGGGGCATGGCGAGGGGGGTTTCTTCCTTCTTCCCCCCCTCCTCCTGGAGCTGTTGCAGGGGCTGCCCCCATCCCACATTCCTCTTCGGGAGGAGATAAGGATCCTGTCTGGCGCCGGGTTTCAAATGTGCTCCCTGATTATCAGCAGGCGCCGGGGCAGAGCCCCAGGCATCAGATAAAGAGGGAAGGGGAGCGGAGGAGAGGGGGCTGCTGTCAGCCCTGCCCCGCTGCTCCCTCCACTCCGTACCCTGCAGCCCCTCCGACCTTGCTTAACACCACCACTGTGCATAGGAAACTGCTTGAAAGAAGGGGGGTTTATTCTCTTTCTTTTCTTTTTGCGTGCTTCTGTGGCCTTGTGGCTGCTAGAGAGGAGTTGCAGACAGGGCTTGTGTGGGGATGGAGAGGGATAAGGGGTGAAGATGGCCTGAGCTCGGCAGCTTGGTTCATTGCTTCCCATCTTTGCTCGCCATCAAATTGCCTCCCAGCACAGCACTTTGCCTCCTGTCCGAGGCTGCGTGAGGTTTCAGCACGAGGGTGCCACCACCAAGAACGCAGTGGTGCTCTTCTACCCTGGAAGGGGGGATGTGCATGTCCAACATCATGTGCAATGGTGCAGCAAGCACTGTGTTGCATGGGACATTGCCATGTTGCATGCTTCCCCTACCAGATGTTGCATTGCATGTCTGGCATTGCACGTCCCCCGCCAGCCCCTTGTGTTGCATGTCTTGACCTTGCATGTCCCCCACCAACTCCTTAAGCTGGGCTTGGCCAAGGTGCCCTCTGAGTTTTTATCAGTTGGGTGAGCCCACAACCGGACAAAAGCTCTTATCATGCTTGCGTCCTGGTTGTGGCATCTCCGTATGCAATTAAACCCCATGTGTCTCCTCTCTGCCAAGGAATCTGAAGGCAAATGAAGAGGCTTATCATCCTGCTGGTGGCTGGAATGTTCTTGCAGCCCAAAGGCATTTCTCTGCCTCGCTAATGCTGAGATCTGGGGGAAAAAAAAAACCAGGGAGTTTTGCCCTCTCTTTTCACTATTAAGCTTATAAATAACAGTGCAGCATCCCAGGGAGGGGTGGTGGGTTTTGTTGTGTTTTTTTTTTTCTTTAACTGTTTTTCTTCCTCCAAGTGCAACTCTGGGCTGATATCCCAGGAATGTGATCTCTCACGCTGGTAAAGCCCAGCTTCTGGCCTCCGTTCTCCTCCTTCCTTCCCAGGCGTTAAAGAGCCAGGCCTTGGAGATGAACTGGTGGGATCTCTCATCCACTGGGATGCTCCACAACATATGGGGCCTCTGGTTTCCGGTGTGATCTCTCTGAAGCTTCCTGCATTAATATTTGATGCTCTTCCTTGGGGTGAACATTAAAAAGAAATGACTGCCACCACCACCAAAAAAAAAAGGTGCTTTTTGTTTTTAGTGGGGAGAGAGAAAGAAGGAGGGGGGGAAAGCTGAAATGCAATCGTTTTTTATGGCTTACTGGAACAGCTTGGATGTGGGTTGGACGGCAGTGGGTCAGGAGCAGAAGGAGCAGATAGCCCCATGATCATCTGCCTACTTGCATCTTTCCCTTTCAGGTTGTAAATATAAAACCACTACTTGAAAAACAAAAAGCTCATTAAGCTGTCAGCGAGCTCCCTCTTGGAAGGTCGTAAATGTGTCTCTTAGCAGTGGCTTTCATTCCTGTCTCTGCTGGGGCGTAGGCACTGGGTCCTCCATGGGGGTGGAGCGTGGTCACTGCCCATAGGGGCACCAGGAGCTGGTGGGGGAATCCTGACCCCACTAACGAGGGGAGTAACATACCACCACCACAAATTTGAGTCTCCCCATCCATTCTTGACCTGTGCCTTGGTCTTCCACATGGACCTTGGGGGTATCACCTCTAGGTATGATGGTGCTCCAATGGTGCTGAAGTCAAGCATAAGCTCTGCACAGGCTCTGTCTGCTGGTGTGTTGGTGGAGGATCAGGATCATCTCTATCAGCCAGGACCTGCGGAGCGTTGGCTTCTCTTATAAAGCCAATGGTAGGGTGATAAAAATATTAAATTTGAAATTAGATTAACTCTTCTGATAATGGTGAGCTAGGGTCTTGGAAGTAGGGTGAAGGGGAGAGGACGATGGAGCATTGCAGCCAAGTGCTGTCCGCGCGCGGTTGGGTTTATGGTCGTGTTGGCAATGATGAGCAGTGGCCCTTGTTGACTGTCCTGTGGTGGGGGCAGGTGCCGCAGGCAAGGGTACAGACTCCTGCCTCTGCACCACCTCATTGATTTTATTGCAAACAGCTTGGCTCAGCTCCTTGCAACTTGCTGAGGTGGGTGTTAGAGATGATTCAAATAAACAGACCAGCAAACAGCAGAGAGGAGGAGGAGGAGGTGGTGGTGAAGAGCGTCCTGTTGCCTTCTCCTGGGAGATGGTCTACAAAGGAGCAGCTAGGAGGGTTGGTTGGTCTTGTGGCTGGTGGTTGACGTAAACACAGGTTGTCTTGGGATGCCTGTTGTTCTGGTGGGGGTTTTCCACTGTGTCTGGCTGCATTACAACTGGACAAAACAACCTTGGAGATCCTTCCCGGGCCCTGGTGAAGAGGTTGGATGTGGGGATGGAGAGGGAGGAGATCTGAAGCAGGCACTATTGTGACCCATGGGTATGAGGCAGTCACCAGTGGGTACAGAAGCAATCCATCCTGGTGTGGAAAGGATATCAATATTTTATGGCCTATTTTTCTTCCAGAGAGATATTTTCCATACTGAGAATAAGGACATGCATCCCTGTGATCTGTTTGTCATTTAGGGCCCCGATATTTTTCTCTTGGTTACACCAACCGATGAAAATGCAACCGCTCTCACATCAACATCTAATTAGCAGCAGCTAAAAAAAGTGCCTGAAACAGGAGGAGAAAGAAAAGGGCGAGAAATTAGAGATGCAAAAGACCTGTTAGATCATCTAGCCCTTCCTTCGGGATTGTTTCGGAGGTGTTTTGTCCAGTCTTGCTCAAAAGTCTCCAGGGCCATTACCACTTCCCTCAGAGGGCATTTCATTGTGTATTGAGAGAAACCTTTATAAATGTAAAAGCTTTATACAATTGAGGTAAAAGAAACAGATTGAGTCATTGTATTGTTCTTTGTAATCAGCTTTGCTTTTCATTAATTTCCTCCCCAAAGCCTTATTTAGTCTGGGAATTTTAAAGAAAAAGCAGGGAAAAGGCACGTGCGAGGGATGGTGGGAACAGGCTGCCTGGCTCCCATGGGTTCCTGTGCATCACCCTCCTTGCCCTGATGGCCTGGATGTGTTCAGGCATCTTCAGGAGCCGCTCTGCCTGCTCCATGGGCCAAATCTAGCTGTGGTGTTGCACGCCGGGGACTGGTTCAGTGCTCTCACTGCCTCTTGCAATGATGTCCAACTCATCTGGGCAGCTGCTTGCTGCTATAGCCTTTTAATTTAGCTATTTTTAAAGGTTACCAGTAACAGCACAAAAAAAAGGCTACAGGTGGGCATCAGCTGGTGCAAAGATGACTGAAAATCAAGGAACAAAATAGGACCGGGCTTTTGCAGCACCCTTGCTGCTGCAGTGGCTCAGGCTGCCTGGTGCTTGGGTTTTGGGAGTTGTGCCCTTTGCTGCAGGGTGTGCAGCGACATGGGGTTGGGCACGCAGCATCCTATGTCTCTGTCCCTCAGACATCGGATGCTTTTTGCTAGTGGCGTGTTCTGGGTGAGGCTTCTTTAACTAGGTCTCTATATCCTCCCATGACACAGTGTTTTTGCTTTTTTAACCTTGTCAGCCTGCTGGATAATTTTTTTCCTTTCAAGTGCCTTGGTTCTTTCCCTTCCCAAACCACTGTCCTTCCTCCTCCGATATTTTTTTTTTTTCTTTCCTCCCCCTGTTTTTCTCTCTGACATCCCCATCCTCATCCCTAATGTCTCCCTTTCACTCCCCAAGTCCCCTGCATCTTGTCTTGACTCTCCAAGGGGAGATGCTCCAAATTCAGGCAGGCTACCAGCATGAGTGCAAAACACCGCCAAAAAAAGTCCATATCCTTCCCGCTCTTGTGGGATGCCTAAGCCACGAGCACTATCGCCGTCCATCCTCACTGGACCTGCATGCCGTTGCCCACGTGTACATTATGAGAAATGAGCAACGGGTGCCAGATGCCGCACAGCCGGCTGCCGCTTCCTGGCCAGCATGGTCCAACACTGCACTGACTGGCTTTAATTCTCCCTGCCGGAAAATGTGAGGTGCTAATCCTGGGCTCTACCAGAGCAAGTGGAAAGTACGTCTCTGCCTGCGTAGGAAATGCAGAGATGATGTTTTGGGGGGAACTGGGATTTGCTTTGGTTTTATCTGGTGAGCTGGGGGGATCCCATCCTGTGCAAGGAGTGGCTGGTTTGCTCTGAGGAGCCAAGTGAAGCTGGTTCGCCACAAGTTTAGTGCTTTGCCCCATGCCCTGACGCAGCTGGTATAACAGCGAAGGAGGCAGCGGAGTTGCTCTGTGCGTTTGAGTGTGGTTGTTGCATTTGCCGGCTGTAAATGCAGCTGGGGGTGCACAGAGATCACAGAAGTGGCTCCTGCTGTAATCCAGACCAGTCCTGAGCATGACTGCTCTTTCATTGCAACTCCCCACTGCTATCTAATAGCTCTGTGGGGTTGCTTGCATCCCTGTGCCCCCCTCTCTTCTCGTCCCTGGAGCACCCTGTCTACTGTGGGCGGATGGAGAGGGAAGATGTGGGATGGCAGCTTGGGCTGGCGGCCATGGGGGAATTCCCCCGTGCGGAGGGCCTCGGCTGCGAGCCTGCTGAGCTGGCTTTCCTCCCGTGCAGCCAGGCTGGAGCTGGCCCAAGCATCAGGCCCTGCAACCTCCTCAGGCTTTCCAGGTCTGTGCATGGGGTGGTGTGCTGGGTGGCTCTTTCTTCAGGGCTTTTGGAGGAGTAAGAGCAAGAGATGAGAAACAGAAAGAAGAAAATACCTCCAGCCCCTGCATCTGCTGACAGGACCTCCTCTCTCCTGCGGAGGAAGATGTGGGGCATGTCTCAGGGCTGGGAAGGTGTGCCGTGGTGCCAGCCGACCAGCCTGCCTCCATCCTGGAATGCTCAAAGCCCTGTACCAGGGTGTCTTGCAAAGCTCGGGCATCCTTTAATGCTCAGAGCCCTGCTCAGGGGTGTCCTGCGATGCTCAGAGCTCTGCACTGGGGCATCCTGCAGTGCTCAGAGTGTCCTGCAATGCTCAAAGTCCTGCACTGGGATGTCCTGCTCAGTGGTGACATGCCCCTGGGGCTTTCCTCCCTCTGGCAGAGGGGCTGCTCATGCATGCCGTTGCAATGGGCTGAGATGCCCATGCATTGCTGGGCACCCATGTGGGAATAGCACAAGGGTTTACCCATTTCACCCAGCACAGAGAGGGACAGGAAGCTCAGGAATTTCATCGCTCAGCAAATGAGATGAGCTGAGTGATGGGCACAGCTTTCCCTAAGGAGTGCCCTTTTGGGGCAGGGGGACGGGGTTTTGGGTACCCTTGCTGATTTGGAACCGCAGGAGCAGGTACCCGGAGCTGTGCCGGGGGCTTGGCTTGCAGGATGGCCGGGGCCAGATGTTTCCCAGATGTTACTCACTTCCTGTCTGGCTCCTCCGCATTTAGCTTTTTATGTACTTGTTTGTTTTGGACTACAAACAAATAAAAAGGGGTTTTATGACCCTTTTCCCATGAGGCTGTGAGTTCAGGATATAATCTGAAGTCTATTCACTATTGTCTCGATCCCTCTCCCTGCCCTCGATGTCGTCCCTGGGCACGCACAAAGTCACACGCTGCTTTTGTTAAAGTGTTTTTTTTTCCCACATGATGTCTTTTCTCAGTGGGCCACCAGGCATTTTTCCTTATGACCTCCTCCAGCGCTCAGGGGAGTGGTGAGAATATCCCTGGCCAGTTTGGGATGGAGGCAGGAGGAGGAAACACCGTGTTTCTCGGTCCTGACCTGCTCCTTGCCGTGGGCTGTACTCTTAGGAGGGTCCTCCTATACATCTGAGGATGGGAAACTCATTGCACTGGTGGGATCCAGCATACTGATGGATTGCTCTTGTGCCAGCACTTTGCCTTGCTGAGGATGTGTAGAGAGGGATGAGGGGGATGCGGAGAGAGCGAAATAGCCATGTAGACCACTTTTAAAAGAAGAAAGATTAAAACACTTGGATTAAAGGTGTTTGTACTTGATCAGGTGAATGCAGGGGTTAAAAAAGAAAAAAAAAATCAAAAAGGGATCAGGAATTGTATTATATAAGGGAATGCTGTTGGCTTAGGGGTAAGGAGGAGGAAAAAAACTTATCTAAAAGTATTGTATGTTCTGGCATGTCAGGAAGTCCCAGCAATCGCCGTAACCAAGAGTTGTTACAAATGCAGCCATGGAGTTTTCCTCTCCTGGAAAGGACCCGGAGCAGAACCAGTCCTGCTGCTCAGTGGGCTTGTTCAGCGGATGCTCCCCTGCCCGTCCCCCTGGGTCTCGGAGCATCCACTGTAATACCCGCTGGGCTCAAACACGTGGGGAAACAAAATGAAGCTGGCAGCGTCCCTTTAAAATGTGTGTGTTCGGCTCTTTCTGGTTTCCTCTCACTTCATTTATTTTTTTTTTTTTCTGCCCATTGGGGTTAAGGCCCCTTTTCCTCTTTTCTTTCTCCTTCTCTCTTAATTGCCTGTTAAATAATTTAAACATTTAGAACTAAAGGGCTTCAATTATCCATTAATTTACATTAGTAATTTATATATCAGGCTGAGTGGACACACTGTTAGTGTAATGGGTCCCTGCTGATGGGCAGAAGCCATGCTGCAGTGCATTTTCCTGGAAGCACAGCCGTTTCTTTACACCTCCCAGCCTTTATTTCAAGCTCACGGGAGCTCGCTCGCTGCCTGCGTGCATGTGGGGCCAGGCTGCTGCGGAGCCCAGCACGCTCCTGCACGCTTGCAGGTGGCACATGCAACCCCGTCTCCTTGGGAGAGGGTTGCTTGGGTTTTGATGCAGCTTTTTTTTTCTTTTTAAATTTTTTTCTTTTTATTTCTGCCCCCCCCCCCCCCCAAATTTTTTTTTTTTTTATTTCCCCCCCCCCCCCCCCGAGTTTAAACTGTGCTTGCAAGAGCCTGGCACTGCCCGGTGCAATTCCTGCACTATATGGAGCACACCTAAATATCTGCCTCTGACCTCGGCTGCAAGCAGCACTGTCCTTAGCAGGTTCTAGCTTATACTTAGCACTAGATTTGAGACTAAACTCCGGCTTTAAATTCAACCAGAAGGGCTGTATCCCTGCGTGAGTCTGCATTTTATGGTTGCTGCTTACTGGTACTGAGGCATCCTGGTCAGGGGCTGTAGGCACCAAGTGGCTGAACTGGAGGAGCTCGGTGTGTTTCCAGGAAAACTCGTCTATCTAGGAGTGGGGAGAGACCTGTGAGCTGGAGGATCCTTAACCCTGTCTGCCGCCTCCTTGGCAAGCGTGGGCATTGCAAGCCCCAGCTTAAGCCTCGCCTATAGATGAGCCGCTTGGCCGGGGTTGAACACATCGCATGGTGGTGGGCACATCCCTTAGTGAGGACAGGGTTAATTTGGGAGGCACAGCACAGGGCGGCGGGGGCTTTCTGAGGCTAAGCCCCTTGGCTGCAGGCTAAAGCCAGCCGTGGGTGCCGCGGGGATGCCGGGAAGCAGATCCAGGCTGGTGGGTGGCTGGCGCTTAGCCTTAAAGGCTGGTGTCCCCTGGGCGGTGACGGCTGGCTCTTCCCTCCTGTCGCCCTGCCCCAGGACAGGGACAGGGCAATACCTATCTTCTGCATTCAGAAATACCATTCTGGGGGGGATTTGGGGGTTTTTGGGTGCTTATATGCAGTTGGTTTGAACCCAACCCGATCACCACCAGCCCTGGGTTCGCTGGCAGCTGCAGTGGCTGACTCACGGTGCCGTAGCATTGCTGGCAGCTTGCAGGCAGCTAGTCCAGCCAGGGCAGGGGCAGCCAGGCATCATCAGGATCCGTCCCTGCTGCGGCACAGGCATCAGCTAGACTTCCTGCTCTGGGGCAGGAGGGAGGCCATTTACTGATTGGGCTCCAGGGAAGAGCAAACTGGAGCCAAGCTCCATCACTGTGGCACGCTGGGGATGCGGGAGCGTGCCCCGCATTGGGGGGAGGCTGGCCCATGGCCCTGGGTGCGGGGCTGTGCACCAGCCCTGCCTGCCCTCCTGGAGTAGAGGTCACTTAATAACTCTGATTACCCAAAGCATGGCTGTATTTAAAGCAATTAGCACAAATCACTTATGGAAATGCAGCCACTGGGGGCCTGAGAGGAGAAGAGGACAAGGCTGGGGGGCATGGTGCTTTTTTCCTCCTTTTTCCATGTGCCATGCGCTTGATGCTCAGTATGCATGATCCTTTGCCCTGCTCCCTTGAGACCTTTCTGGATCACCTTTGGTCCCTCTCTCTTGCTGCACATCCCTTGGAGGTGCCTCTGAGCCCTGCAAGAGCCGTTTCACTGCTAGCCCGGCTAAGGCTATGCCTTGAGTGTCCTGCATCCATCCTAGCTATGCTCCAGTTTTGAGGTTGGAGATGCTCAGCACGTTTGTCACTGTAAAGTCTCTGGATTCAGCATCCCAAACTTTATTTAGTTTGGTAGTGTTGTGCCTTGCTAGCAAGCATCCTAATTTTTTAGGGCAATTTTTATCAATACTTTGGTGTCCTGTAGCACCAAGCGAGAAGGGAGGGAGGGGAAGGCGTGAGAGGGAGCGTGAGTTGCATGTCGGTGTATACTACATGTAGGTCCATACAGGTCACAGCATCAGTGGGGATGCTGCCATGTGGGGTGCCACCCATGTGGGGTGACATGGACCCCCAAAGCCGGGGCATTTCTGGCCCTGGCACCTCCGGCGCCAAGCGGTACCCACGCTGAAAAGGGGAGGTTGCTCGTGGGGAGGCTGCCCCACCTGGGAGTCGGGGTTTGGTCCGTGGGGCAGAGCAGGAGCGTGCGTGCTGGAGGACAAAGGGAGGAAAGAGAAACTCAGCACTGCGGGAACACAGGCTGTGTCCAGAGAAGAAAAGGTGGAAATTCCCGGTGGTGAGAAAGGAAGAAACCGGCTGTGGTGGTTCGGGGTCCCATGGTATTTAAATGCCAGGGAGCGCGGGAGGGGAGGAGGGTGCCAAACAACGTTAGGAAGCTCCTGAAAGCTTCCCACCTTGCCATCGATGGGAAAGGGAGCGGGAGGGAAAAGGCTTTGTTTTTTGTAGGGGTTTCCTTCTGCTGAAGCATGGGGTGTTTCTACCGCCCCCCCCACCCCACCCTGGTGTGGGTGGGGAGGCAGCGATGCCAGGCAAAGGCAGGTACCGAAAATAGTCACCCACCAGAAAACCCCCCAAACCCTCTGCTTTAATCAAAACTCAGTTTTTTGCTCCCTGTAAAAGCAGGTGCGAAGTGCTAGGAGCCCAGCTGGCTTCGGGGTTTAGAGGGGAAGGAATAAAACTAATCAAGGTAATTGCTAAAATCCTTTTGCAATTGGCTGAAGACCTCTCTCTGTGCTGCGATGGGAAAGCCAAGCTCTAGTCTCAGGTACCTGCTCTTGGCTGCAGGGATTAAAGTGTAACGGAGGCAAGGGGATGGGGAAGCCTTGTCCTCTAAGCTAGTCTCGCTGATTGTTTGGTTTTTTTATTCTTTAATAGGGATATTGTTGAAAGAGGGGGGAGAGAAAAGTCTTAATATATTTGATAATTCAACATCGGAAGGGATTATTTCTTTTTTTTTTTCCTTAAATCTTTTTCTATCCCTGTTCTCTCCCTCCCCCTTTTTTTTCCTTCTGTTTGTCCCTTACTATCGCAGTAAAATGAGAAGGGAAGAAAAGGGCAGAGAAAGGACGATGAAAAGCAAAATATTTCCAGCCTCTGTTTGTGATGGTGGTTTGTTTTTCTTCTCCGATCGTAGCAACAAATCTGAAAGATTAAGGGCAACTTTAAAGACTGTTTAATAAAGGGGCCTTAATCAGCTGCTCTTGTGATGTTCCTCCCCCAGTTGAATTAATTTGGGGCATCGAATGGACCTTTTCTTTTGTTGTGTTTTTTATGATTAAAAAATAATGCAATGATTAAAATAATTTAAAAACAGTGCAGCGTTACACCGAGCACCTTCCTCTATTGAATTTGAACGGCCTGCAGGGTGGGAGATAACCCCTGGCGGTGGGAGCCCTGGCACGGGGAATGGGTGCTGCAGGTACCGGGGAGCGGGTGGTGCTCCCAGCCCATGCCTGCCGCTGAGCGAGCTGCGGGAGAAGAGTGGGAAAAGCGTCGGGGGGGAAAGTAGGGCAGCGTCTGGCGAGGGGCCTGCGGAGAGGCTGGCTGGAGGCGGCGGGGAGCATCCTTCCAGCCTGCTTTGGCTTCCCGGGGCTTGCGCGAGCTGCTAGGGAGGAGAGAGTGGGTGAGAAAAAGACAAAAATGATGAGGGCGGGGGGGGAAAGCTTTCTCCTTTTGCACTGCTTTTCCCTTCTTTCCAACCAGCTGTCTTAAACTTTTTGCTTTACCTTGTTGGACTCATGCCATCCCTCGCTTCCCCACATCAGCTTCATTGGGGTGGGACGTGCATAGCCTTCCTTCCCTGGATTTTGGGAAAATCCAGAACCATCAAACCTTGTGAGCCACTTCTAGAGGGCATGACCAGCTTGTGCCCCCTCAATGTCTGGCATCTGGATGCTCAGAGGGCGAAACCTGCTCCCCTCTGGCTCACGGCCCCCGTGTGGTGTGCGTATCCAGGGAGGGATGCTTGGAGCTGGGATGCCTGGTGGGCAGCAGGGCATCCTCCTCTTGCTGAGGAGCACCAGGCGGTTCACAGTCCCACTTGCTGCTGGTTTAAAGTTGCTTTTCGTGCCCGAAGCCGAGGCGGTCGCCTCCAGATTTGCACGTTGAGGGGAAAAAAAAAAACCACCATTGCAAAACAGCCGCCTGGAAATTGTACTCTCAAGGGGAATGCTGGGGAATTTACATTTTTAAATATGTATGTAATTTGGGCGAAGGGGAAATCGCTTTCTGTCTGCGAAACCAGCAACTTTCTTTCTCACGGAGTTAGCATTTTAAAACTGCATTGCTCATTTGAACAGGAGACCCTTTTTTTTTTCCAGGGAGAGATTGCATCTTGCACTTGATTTACTGCAGTTTGAATGATAATTAATAATTCCTTGGACTTTCTAGCGTTAGCCGGGGCAACAAGTCCCAGTTTGTTCCCTGTTTTCTTTTCCCTTCTCTCTTTTCTTGTTGAAATTATTATTCTTTTCACAACAGAAACACAGTACACGCCGTACATGTGAATAAACAGCATATTACCGCATTATCCGCTGCTGGCTTTTTTCTTTTATGAGCCAAAGCAAATAAATAAAAGTTCATATAATTATTATATCCATTAAAAATAACGCTGTAGCTCAGTAAACAGAACAAACTATACAAGAGTACCGCGACAATGGAATTAAAATAGCACAAAGAAAAGTGTCCATGCCCATAACAAGAACCAGTGCTAGATGAAATTTGGAGATAGTTTTCAAACATAACCGCTTCCCTGAAGGAAATGTGTAAAATAGCACAAAAGAAGCAAGCACAATAGAGTGTAACGGGGATTTGCTACATAATTCCTCCTTTTTTCTTTCCTTTTTTTTTTTTTTTTTTTTTTTTTTTTTTTTTTTTTTTTTTTTTTTTTTTTTTTTTTTTTTTTTTTTTTTTTTTTTTTTTTTTTTTTTTTTTTTTTTTTTTTTTTTTTTTTTTTTTTTTTTTTTTTTTTTTTTTTTTTTTTTTTTTTTTTTTTTTTTTTTTTTTTTTTTTTTTTTTTTTTTTTTTTTTTTTTTTTTTTTTTTTTTTTTTTTTTTTTTTTTTTTTTTTTTTTTTTTTTTTTTTTTTTTTTTTTTTTTTTTTTTTTTTTTTTTTTTTTTTTTTTTTTTTTTTTTTTTTTTTTTTTTTTTTTTTTTTTTTTTTTTTTTTTTTTTTTTTTTTTTTTTTTTTTTTTTTTTTTTTTTTTTTTTTTTTTTTTTTTTTTTTTTTTTTTTTTTTTTTTTTTTTTTTTTTTTTTTTTTTTTTTTTTTTTTTTTTTTTTTTTTTTTTTTTTTTTTTTTTTTTTTTTTTTTTTTTTTTTTTTTTTTTTTTTTTTTTTTTTTTTTTTTTTTTTTTTTTTTTTTTTTTTTTTTTTTTTTTTTTTTTTTTTTTTTTTTTTTTTTTTTTTTTTTTTTTTTTTTTTTTTTTTTTTTTTTTTTTTTTTTTTTTTTTTTTTTTTTTTTTTTTTTTTTTTTTTTTTTTTTTTTTTTTTTTTTTTTTTTTTTTTTTTTTTTTTTTTTTTTTTTTTTTTTTTTTTTTTTTTTTTTTTTTTTTTTTTTTTTTTTTTTTTTTTTTTTTTTTTTTTTTTTTTTTTTTTTTTTTTTTTTTTTTTTTTTTTTTTTTTTTTTTTTTTTTTTTTTTTTTTTTTTTTTTTTTTTTTTTTTTTTTTTTTTTTTTTTTTTTTTTTTTTTTTTTTTTTTTTTTTTTTTTTTTTTTTTTTTTTTTTTTTTTTTTTTTTTTTTTTTTTTTTTTTTTTTTTTTTTTTTTTTTTTTTTTTTTTTTTTTTTTTTTTTTTTTTTTTTTTTTTTTTTTTTTTTTTTTTTTTTTTTTTTTTTTTTTTTTTTTTTTTTTTTTTTTTTTTTTTTTTTTTTTTTTTTTTTTTTTTTTTTTTTTTTTTTTTTTTTTTTTTTTTTTTTTTTTTTTTAATTCATTCTCCTTTCCGTGGGTATTTACGGGGATTCGTGAGGCTCACAGCTCCGCTTTGTTAAAACCAGAAATAAGGAACAATTTACTCCAATCTGCCTGTGCTGTGTTATAAATCCATATAATGAAAAATGAAGAGGTTCGTACCATAAGGGATCTCAGCTGTTTACACTTCTCAGGAGGCTTCGCCTTCGATTATCATAATCATAAAGATAAACAAAAGAGTAGTGGCTCCATAAATACTCCGGCGTAATGCATAATCAACAAGATAAATCTCTCTCCTCTGAACTCCCAGCAAGGGAAGTTGCTGGCAGAGCCTGTGTGTTTCTCCTCTGGGGATGGCGGTGAGCAGGATTTGGGTCAGACCCTTGTAGCCACCGTGGCTTGTGGTGATGCAGGGATGCTCTGGCAGGACGCCCTGTGCGAGGGCACCCTGCTTTTAGTTTTCCTCTCAGGCTGCTTGCAAAAGCCTGATCTGGGGATTTAGCTAAAGAGATGATTTTTTTTTTTTTTTTTTTTTGGTCAGGTGAAGTGGTTTTTGATTGATAAGGCCGTTGCATGCAAAAATACCCTTGGTGCTGCCCAGCTCTTTCTTCCCACCCTTTTCTCAGCACAGACTTTGCTTTCTGTTTTTTTTTTTCCCCTTTCCATCCAGTCCCGGTTTAATAAAGGTGCTCAGCGAGGGAGGCCGGCTATAGGCTTTTCATTTGGCTGGGAGAAGAATCTGCTTATTTTTTTCCAAGGGTGTAATTAGGGCTGGCTGGGCGCACCCCCTCATTACCTGCGCTGGGGAGGAATGCTCTCTAATTATAACATTTGCCTGCCGCCAGGCTGGGGATCTGCTAACCTGTTTGGGATGCCACTGTGAAATGCTGTCCTAGTGTCTGTCTGTCCCTGGTGTCCCCTGTCCTGGGCTGGGTGGGCTCCAGGAGGAGCTGGAGGTGATGGGATGGAGGGATGGGGCTCGCTCGTGGCTGGATTTACCCCGGGGGATGATGCCAAGTTTGGCAGGAAGGGATGCAAAGGGACCGTAAAACTCCTGGGAAAGGGCAATCAATGGAGGAAAATGAGCTGGTTTGTCAGGCAGAGATGCTTTGGGAAAAACGTTAAGTGGTTCTTTCCAAATGTAGTTATTAATAAAAGATTGGTGACAATAGAGAGGCTCTATTGTGTTGCATAGAGGGAAACAAGGGGGTTTGCAGCGTGTCAGTCTGTCCGTGCTGCCCCTGAGTCCTCTGCTCCATATGAGGGGGGAGGGGGTCCCCAAACTCAGCCCATACAACCAGGCTTGCAGGTGCTTTCCGGGCTGGTGGGAGCGGGAGGGGTGGGCTCCGCTTTTTGGGGGGGTGGAGAGGAAAACCCCTATAAATGCACAACCCCAAGGTAGAGCAACACCTTCTGCAGACCCCAACACACCGCTGGTGGCGAGGGTTGAACACGGCAACATGTTGAGTGCTGTGTTTTTGTGGTCCTGCCTTTGCTGAGTTACCATTGCGTGTGCTTGGGGGAGGTGTCAGATGCCACAGAGATGGGCACCCCATGAGCACATCAATGGCTGGATATTCCCTGTGGCTTTTTGACCTCAAAACCCAGCCTTGCTCCAGGCTGGAGATGAGGTGCTGGGTACTGGTGTTTCTCCTTTCCCCGCCTCCCCCAGCTATCCCATGCTCAGTTTTTGGCCTCCTGAGGCTGGCTCTGTGGGCAGCTCAGGTCCATCTCATCCCGTCCTCTTGGTCCTCCCACAGAGGGAGATGTTAACGAGCGCTGTGCTGAGTTAATGAGGCTGGGGGGTTACATCAGCAAGCTGCAAGCAAGGACTCGGAGGTGATGGCAGCCCTCGGGACGGCAGTGCTGAGGGCCCGTTACATCCCCTGCATCTCATTTTCATCAGCGCTTCACAGCTCGCGTCTCAGCCTACTTTAAACAAATCAGAGGGTTTTGAAGGCACAAAATTTTGCAGGCTCTGTGCAAGGAGGCAGCAGGGACAGAGCTGGGGAGGAAGCTTCACTCAGTGCAAGTGGCTTCAAATCTTCCAAACCCATCCTCAGCGACACCCTTTGTTTTGGGGCATCAGATGCATCCCTGGAGAAGGGGTTTTGGGCCATGGCTTTGCACGGCACTGCTCTGCCTCATGGAGACTTTGCCTTTGAAGCTGCTATGATCTGCTGGCACCTCCTTGGTGATGGGGCTTCGTGTTGGGAGACCACACCGGTGTGCGAGAGGCTGAATTTGTGCAATGCGGAGCAGAGCAAAGAGGAGAAGGGGATGCTTGGGGAAGAGAGGATGATGCTTTGGGGAAAGAGGATTGTCAGGGTGCTTTTAGGAGGAAAAGCTTAGCTATGTTTTACTGCTGGACCCAAAATTATCCCAGGAGGGCAGTCTGCAATGGGAAGCTCTTGGGAACTGGGCAGCCCCAGACCGGTGATGCTGGCTCCCTCTGAGTTCCGGGATGGACTGAAATGTGGTGGGATGAGGACTGCATCCCATGTGATGACCCTCTCTTGGGTGGGGATGCCTCCGCATCCCTCTAGGGCTTGCAGCGGAGATGTCCTCGGTTTGGTGGGCATCCTGGCATGGGAGTGAGCCATGCCATGGTTCTGGCACCACAATTTGCTGGAGCTTAAATGGCAACAATTCCTAAATGAGTCTGTTCATACGTTTCCCCTGGAAACAATAGGAGGGGACTTGGGGTGGGGGGAGAGCCCCGCTCCAGCCTTTAAGACACCTCCTCGGGCCATGGCCAGAGCATCCCTGCCAGCTCAGCCTCTGGAGCTGGGGGGCGGGTTGGGAAGGCAGGCGGCTCTCCTCCTCCGGTGCTGGAGATAAGCTGTCATATTTTTTTTCATTTCTACAGGAGGATTTCTACCCACCCGGCAGGCGGGAATGGGTAGAAATGGGTTTAACTGTTGCCTCTCAGGCCTTCACATGAAATAGCGCTCGCCCTGAGACAGACATGAATGGGGGGAGATGGAGGCAGAAGGGGTTAAGCGCCCACCGCCACTGAGATTTGGTGGAGAAGCCCAGGCATCCCAGCTTCGATGCCACTAATGTTCCTGTAATCTTGCAAATATTTGGAGGGATAACAATTGCAGGAGAGAGGATTTTAACGCTTTCCTGCGGAGGTTTGTTCTGCCATTGCTGTGAGGGGAATTGCTTTCTGGACTCGTCATCCCTTGTGCCATGTGTTTTGGGTGATGGAGGGGGGTTAATGCTTGACCCTGGCTCAGGTGCTGCTCCCGGTGCAGGCTGGTGGTGTTGGTTGGTTGGGGTCATCGATCTTCAACCGAATTGCAAATGCTAGCTGCAAACATCTGCAAGTCACCCCCCAGGGAACAGATGCTGCAGATAATCCAGCTCAACCCCATCAGATTAAAATGTGCGATGAGGGACGGGGGAGAGGAGGCTGGAGAGGAAAGAAGTCGTTGGTGCCTATTCCCCTCCTCCCTTTTCCGTCTCACTGCTCCTTCCATGCTCATCCTTGGGGCTTCAGGGTTTGGTCCCGCAGGTGGAGCCCAGAGCTGCCTGCTCCTTGCCTCTCTTCCCCAAATACAGATACAGTACTGAAGTCAGTGCTCCAGCCTGGCCTGTAGCACGTCTTGCCGCAGCACCTGACCGCGTGCCCCGAATAGTGGAAGACTGTGGGATGCTGACAGCCTGGGACTTCCAAAAAAAACCCCAAAAGGGAGCTGAGAAGCAGGCACCCACCTCCAGTGGGAAGGAGGGAAGCTGGCAGATGGGAACCCCCTGTAGATGTCTGCCAGGGAGATGATTACAGTCACTCTCAAATATTTATTAGTTTGTCGCTGCTGGGAGTTTTATTGCTTGTCTGATTGCAGTACTGGAAATCCCAGCTGTGCAGGGCTCCTTCTCTGGCTTATCATGCAAAAGTGTTGCTCTTGCACATGCTGCTCCTGCAGTCAATGGGCCAAATTGTCACCTCAGGTGGGATCAGAGCAGTGTTGGGCAAAGCAGAAGTGGCCTCCGTGCACGTGGGGATTAAACCATCCTTTCCCAAGGGTGATGCTTATGGCCAGCTCCTTGCAAGCACCCATGTGAACCCTCCTGCTGACAAGGTCTTCACTGGTACTAAAACCGTCTAAATGTCCCAGTGCATACCCCCAACCTGAGGTTGGCTGTCCAGCCTGGAGAAGCCAGAGACCTGCTTCTTGCAACATTTCTTATATATTATATATATAATGCAGCCATAATATAATAATAATAGTATTATGCAAGACCATTGCAGGGGAAGGTTGTCCTAGCAGAGGATACCCTCTCCTGCCTTTATGGGGCCATTTATCAATGTCCTTATTACACTGGAGCGGACCAAAACCTTTCCCCAACCTCTCCATCCTCTGCTCTTTTAATCTTGGCACCGACAGCACCTTGTCCTTGCTGTGCTGGAGCTATTTGCCCCCCTGTCCTATGGGGGAAGGACAGCATGGAGGTGATGGTGCTGCACCACCGAGAAGGTGCTTTTCTTTTTTGTATTTTGCAGTTGCTGCTGGATAATCAGGGCAGCCGGGAGCAGCACTCGTTCATCCTCATGGCATGAGTGGGTGTGCTTTCCCCCCCACTGACTGTACATGGGTTTTTTGGGGGGCCCCCCATGAGCCTTAGCAGAGCGAGAGGTTTCCCATGCGGCGGGTGGCCGGGCATCAGGAGGGGGGATGAAAGGCCGGGTTGATAGCTTATGATAAATGTGCCCAGCATGGTTCTCCTCCCTTTTCTCATCCAAAGTCCCCGTTGTTCCTCTGCCTTAATTCTTCCCCAGTGCGTTTAAATACCAGCGGCTGTATTGTGCTGGAGCCAAATGCCCTGCCCAGCTGCAAATGCTTTTCTTCGGCTGTGTCGGGCTGGTTTCTGGATGGAGAAATCAACCTCCCCCTTGCTTTGCTCCTGTCCATGAGCAGGCAGGAGCCTGGGGGAACCGTGGGGTTGGGGCTCTACGGCTCCTAGCTTTAAAAGTTCGGGTTTTGGGGGTTCAAACCTTAAACCGAGCAGGTTTTTATTGCCACCGAAAGCAGATTCTGGATCTGGCCGAGGCTGGGGAGATCATCCTGTTCCACCACCCTCATCCCCAAACTCACTGTGCCCCCTTGGAGAAGAAACCTGAAGCGTTGAGCTTGAGACCCCCAGCACAGATTTGGGCAGACCCTCTCTAGGGGCAGAGGGCTGGATGGGACCCATCAATGGGGGGGTCAGCGGGTTTTCAGTACTGCTGGTAGAGTTTCAACCCTGAACCCTGTGCTGGGGGACTGAGATGGCTCCCACCGCAGCCCAGAGCATCACCCATCCCACTGCAGATGATCATGGGCGAGTCACAAATCTGCAACTTTCATCCCCATCGGGCCATGACTTGTCCCCTCCTTGCTCCCAGTCCCTCTCGGATGACCTAAAGTCTCGTTTAGCATCACCAAAGTGGTGGTGGGGTGGGAGAAAACGTCTTTGGTGTTGGCTGCCAGAGGGGGACCTCTCCTTGTCCACAGTTTTGGATCAGGGGACGTGTGCACTTCGGGGTGTCACCTTGCCAAGAGGCAAGCTCCAAAGAGGAAGGTCCTTCCGAAAATCACCTTCTTTGGGGATGTCAGGTCCTCCCGGGTCACCCTTACAGTGCCGGGCGGGCTGCAGGACTCCTTGCCTGCATCCCGGGGTGTTACACCTGGCGTGGGGAGAAAACAAAAAAAACAGGAAGAAAGAAAAGAAAAAAAAAAAGCTGAAGAAAAACTTAATGGGGAGCTTCATACCCGCGTTACAGGCAGGGATAATATATCTTGGAGTAGTTATTGTTTCTGCCACTGCCCTCTGCGGTACCTGGGAGACACTGGCACTGGCCTGGGGCAGGGCTGGCAGTAGAGGGGGGCTCCACTCTGCCAAGAGACTAATGGGCTTCGAGTGTTTACATTCCTTATAGCAAACCTGCCTTCTAAACCAGCCTGCCCTTAGAGCTGTAAAACAAAGCCCGGGAGCCATCCTTGCCCTGGGATGGGTGGCGAGCGAGCCCCCTGGGCATCGTGCCAGCGGTTTTTGGAGGATGCTCGGCAACTCACGCGCTACCTGCGCCCTTTCCTGGCTGCCGAGCTCAGGTCCCACTCTGCAGGCTGCACGCTGCAGGGATGCGGAGAGCGTCATTTCAGAGAGGTTTTTACATGAGCCTGTGAGTGAAGTTTTGTTGGCTGCCTCCGTTGCCAGTTGGATTATCTCCTGCCAGGCCCCTTTGCCAGGGAATTTAGGTTTGTGGCATCGAAGCAGTTTAAATTAAAAAAAAAAAAAACCACCACCCACCCCCAACAAAACAACAACTCAGTGGATGCAAAATTGAATAGTAAATTAGAAAAGAAAAAAAGCTATATTTGCTGCTCTGATACAGGTAAGAGGCTGCTCAGCAGGAGAGGGGAGCAGGACCAGTGGCCTGATGCAGGCACAGGGAGAAGTGTGGGACAGTTGACGGTGGGGGGCTTGCACCTCCTCACACCCCTGTCCCCCTGCCTGCGGCGGGGCGCTGGGAAAATTACAGGTCTGCAAATGAGATGGGGGAGGAAGTGGCCAGCGGTGGAGAGGTGGGGAAGAGCCAGCCAGAGAGAGAGAAATTAGCCCGGAGTTTAATTCATTGTTTCCAAAAGAGCAGTTAATGGATTATGACAAATGTCCTACCGCTCTCCCTTAGTGCTGTGTTAAATGGAAATGGAAAGTCAATTTTCCTAAATGGATTTTAAACGACTGACCTCGTGTATTTTTTTTTCCCTCACTGATTTTTGCTCAGGAGGCAGCTTGGTCATCTTGTTTTCTTGACGCATCTGATTATTTTTTTCTTCTTCTTCTCCTTACATCTCAGGATTCTCTGATCCTCTCTGTGCAGCGCTGCTCCTTGCCAAGGGTGATGAAGGGAGTGGGCTTCTTTCTTCCTTGCTAGCTCCGGAGATGTTATCACGGGGCTGGGGATATTTACTGTTTTCCTGCAGTGCCTGGAGTTGAGAATCACAGCTCTCGCTGGAGGAAGAGAGGAGGAGAAGGAAAAGCTCATAACTCTTTTAGGTGTAAAAAAAAAAAAAAACAAAGCCTCGTGGTGTGACCTGACTGCTAGCGAGCTGCCCAGAAACAACAGGTTAAGCAGTAGCACCCCAGTGCGTGTATGTATTTTATCAGTCCTGCGATATTTGGGTTTGATCATTATGGGCAAAATGGTTGGAAACAGGTTTCCTGTGTTGGATGCTGCATATGCTCCTCGGTGTCAGT
Source organism: Aptenodytes forsteri (assembly GCF_000699145.1). Lineage (NCBI taxonomy): Eukaryota > Metazoa > Chordata > Aves > Sphenisciformes > Spheniscidae > Aptenodytes > Aptenodytes forsteri. Next base: position 4,859,423 of record NW_008794452.1, on the reverse strand, counting down.
CACAGCATGTTCTCAAGACGGTGCTGGGCATGAGCCACCATGAGGCTACTGCTACTCATGGGTCTCAGGGGTTATGTCCCTGGGTGAGCCCTAAGGTGCTTACCCCTTTTCAAGACTTTTCTTGGCCTGGCCTGACCAGATGTGACCTCTTCTCCTGGTTATTTTTGCAATGAACTTGGTTTTGAGAGCAAACAAGCAGGAAGATGGAGATCACCAGGGCACTGACCCCCTCTGGTTTCTGGAGCGGGATAGTGTGAATTGTGATTGCATTTTTGGGTGATGTTCTCTGGAGGTGGCTGGGCTGGAAGCGATCGCTCACCTGCAGTGGGCAGATGGCTGGTCCCTGTGGGCTGTGCTGGCAGGGGCTGCTGGTGCCCCCCCCCCAGCCCTTGCTGAGATCTGAGCGCCGGTGGGGGGTGGGATCCCAAACACGGCTCCAGCAAAGAGCAGAATGTGTGTGATTTGTGCCGTGGTCATGGTCAGCGTTCCCAGCACAAGCCCTGCCGGCGTTTTGCTCAGAGCATGCTCACGCATTCCTCAGGGCTGTCAGAAGGGAAGCTTGGGAGGGGGACACACCAGCCCCTCTGCTTTCACACTCATGCAGGGAGCCCTGCAGAAAGAGGTGGTGTGGAGGTGAATGCCAGGGGGGAGGTAGGGTGGCATCCCATCTCATCCCATCCCCATCTGCATGCCTCAGTCCCCAATGTCAGAGGCATTTCTGCAAGTGTCTGCTTCTCCAGAGCCTCTCTGTGTCCCCGTCACCATCCCAGGACTTGGGTTTGTTTTTCTTTTTTTCCTGGTGGTCTCTTCTAGCGAGATCACCCAGGCTTTGGTGTCGGCCAGGACTCGGAGTATGGATGGGAGGGCTGGTACCCAGGTGAAAGCAGCCTGGGTGGGATGCGCCCCGCAGCAGCAGCTCTCTAGCTAGCAGAGATTTGCTTTTCTTTTTTTTGGGAGCCTCCAGCCCTCTTTTGCTTTTTTGAGCATCCTTAGCAGGGGCTGCTGGTGATGTCACCATGTGTTGGGCAGTCCTGGAAAGGAAAGGGAGGGATTAAGCGGTGTAGGCAGGAGTTGTGTCCCCGCTGGCACGGGACTAACGGCACCTCCCGACCCTCTCGCTCCCCTGGCAGGGCTGGAGTACAGTGATGTGCTGCCCGACTCCTTCCCCTCGGCCCCGGCGGAGACCCTCCCTCACTTTCTGCTGGAGCCGCAGGACGCCTACATCGTGAAGAACAAGCCTGTGGAGCTCGTCTGCCGCGCCAACCCTGCCACCCAGATCTACTTCAAGTGCAACGGGGAGTGGGTCAACCAGAACGACCACGTCACCAAGGAGAGCCTGGACGAGGTCACTGGTGAGCGAACTCACCCTGGCATCCCCCTGCCTGCCCTTCCCCTCTCTTCTTTCCAGGTGCTTCTGCCCTTTTCTCTTGCACAGCCGCGCTGGAGATGATTCTCCTCCAGGTAGACCAATGGGTCTCTTTGTTTCATTTTTATCATTCCCAGGTGACTGCAATTTCATGAGGTCACTTTTGTATGTTTTCCACCTCCTTGGTCCATGCACAGCTTCTCTCTCTTTCTGTATCATCGGTGAATTTTAGTAGAGGAGCTGTCCCCTTCCAGACCATTGATGAAGGCATGATGATGGTATTGGTCACCACATCCCACAGAAGCTTGGGGAAGTGAGCCTGCATGCTTGCACGCTTACCCTTTTGCAGGATTTGGGGTTGTTAAATGGGATTTGAAAGGCAGCACATTTAAAAATGATTAAAAAAAAGAAACGCCTTCCTACAAAACGCCTAATCAACACATAGGAGTCATTGCCATGAGGGGTGGCAAAGGCCAGCAGCTTACCCAGGTTTGCAAAGGGATTAGATATTTAATGGGTAATGAGAACATTTGCAGGTAGGATTTGAAATGCCTTTTAATGGCAGATGAGCTCTCCCCTGCCTCAGAGGACAAGTCAGCCTCTGGCTGCCTGAAATGGGGGGCACAAAGGTGGTTTAGGTGTCTTAGGGGGTGTCTTATTCCCTGGGACTGGGCTCTGCAGAGCTGCTTGCCCTGTGCTTTGAAACGTCCTGGCATGAGAACAAGGTGTGGGGGTTTGATATATCATGTAATCAAGTAGATTTGCTAAAATGAGGATGCTTTAGCTCAGCTCCCATCTTTTCTGCACCAATTTTGGTACTCGTGGCCTGATCAGGAGGGGAGGCAAATGATCATGTTTCTTATGTAAGATCTGTTCTCTGCAAATCCCTGAGCCTGCGGCATCCCTATTTTTTTCCCCAGCCTTGTCCTTCCCCAGCATCTCCTCAGCATCATCCAGTGCTAGCCGTAAGCCCGTCCTTGCTTGGGTGCATCTCTGAACCTGTTCTGCAAAGAGGAGACCATTTCTTTTCCCTGTGGCTTTTTGAGCCTTTCCTCCTAAAGCTGCTTCATCTGTTCCTGGGGTGTTTTTCTTCCAGACGATCTCTTTGTGAAGGATGGTCAAAAATGCACGGGAAGGCTGTCCCCTTGCTTCTCTGGAGGCTGTCGGGAGCACTGGCAACGCCGTTTCTCTTTTTCAGGGTGCATCTCCACCTCCCAGCTCTTGCGGAGGCCAGATTTGAAACCCTCACCGCTCTAGGGCTAAGTCAGGGCTGATTAGTGACCAAGCAGCCTTCATCGAGGGGTTATTAATTTATTTATAACATGTGGCTGTGCTGGGTCAAGCCAAAGGTTCGTGCGCCCCACGTGCGGCAGTGGTGGGTACATAGAGGAAGAGCATTGAACCGGGACAAGGATGGAGTGATGGACCCCGCTCTGTTACCCTCCCAGCTTCCTGCAGTCTGTGATTAGGGACTCCCTGGTCCAGCGGCGATATCTTAGCAGTGTGGTCCAGCCCCGCATGGATTCTTCCCCTGTTAATGTGTCTAAATGCTGTTAGGACTTATTTCTCCTCCGGGTTGCCCCAGCATCCTGTAGCAGGGAGTTTCATGGCTTAGCGATGTGCAGCGTGGAAAAAGCACTATATTTCTGGCCGCACTGCTTGATCCACCTCCTGGGTGAATACCCCTTACCAAATAACCTGCCTTATGCAACTCTTGAGCAAAACAGGCTGGAGAAAACATAGCAGAAAGGGAGCAGAAAGGCTGTGCAGCAGGAGCTTACCCTGTTTTAGGGGGTACTCATCCCGTAGGGGGGACTCTCTTGCTTTGGGCCAGCATCTCCCTCTCAGATCCCAGTCTGCAGATGCAGAACATGTACCAGCAATTTGGGGAAGAAACAGTGCACGCCTTTTTCACACAGGCTTCAAGGATGCTATTGCTGCTATCAGTGAACAAACCGATAATACCTTCGGTACGGAGGTGATACCGTGCATGTAAAACTCTGCCGGTGTGGGCATATCTGCCCAGCAGCTACCCTGAGAAAGGGAGCTGGAACCAAAGTGGTTTGCTGTGCTAAAAAGTCTGCATTTGCAGCGCCTGCTGTTCGTAGGGAAAGCTACTGCAAAGGGCACAGGGGAGAGCTGGCCACGAAGCGATGGGTTAACACAGTTAGGTGTTTGTGGCTTTTTAAGTATCCTTAAGCTTGGGAGAATAGACCTTTAAAAAAGAAAAAGCAACTTTTAAGATGACGTGTCTTGAATGAGCTGGGCTCGGTAATGCTCTGACTGCGTCTGATCCGAAACATTTCATGCGGAAGAAAGCAAAAATAGGCCAAGTCAGAGAGGATAATTCAGCTAGACGAAAGGGGACGGTCGGTAAGAGCAGCTGTGTTTGGATGCCGGTAAGCCGTTTAAGTAGTCACTCCTGTGAGCTGTAAGCTCAGCCTACAGTTTTGGGTAGGCTTTGCTTTCAGGGGTTACAGAGATAGCAGGGCATTTGCAGGATGCTCCCCACCTTTCCAGGGCTGCTCAACCCACCCCACCAGGGCTTTCCAGAGAGACGAGATGGTTTTGAGTCATCTCAGTCCTGGGTCCTTCTGAGAGCCCTGATTTTTCCAAAAGTGCTTGGCCCGTAGGCTTTGCTTTCAGGGGTTACAGAGATAGCAGGGCATTTGCAGGTTGCTCCCCACCTTTCCAGGGCTGCTCAACCCACCCCACCAGGGCTTTCCAAGAGACGAGGATGGTTTTGAGTCATCTCAGTCCTGGGTCCTTCTAAGAGCCCTGATTTTTCCAAAAGTGCTTGGCCCAAATGCCTTTTCTTTTTTGTTTTTTTTTTCCCCTTAATAGTGGCAAAATAAATTGTATTTCCTTGGTGCGCGTTTGTCAGCTATTCCACAGGAAGGTGGCAGAGAGACAGTAATTGCTCCTCGCAGCACTGGGAGCGAGCTAACAAAATTACAGCTGGGGAGTACGTGGCTCTCTATTGCCATGAACTTGAGGCCTTTTTATAAATAGAAGCTGCAAAAAAAGGGCAGGTATTGCTGAAAATAAGGAAAAGTAAGCCCCAAGTCCCTTCCGCCCTTGGCGATGGGAACGCCGTGTGGGGTTGATGCTTCAGGCGAGCCGAAGCAGCTTTCCAGCCACTCTTCCCCAAGCCTGTAGCGCTGCATGGGGTTGTTGTGACCCAAGTGCAGGACCCGGCACTTGGCCTTGTTGAATCTCATACAGTTGGCCTCGGCCCATCGATCCAGCCTGTCCAGGTCCCTCTGCAGAGCCTTCCTACCCTCGAGCAGATCAACACTCCCGCCCAACTTGGTGTCGTCTGCAAACTTACTGAGGGTGCACTCGATCCCCTCATCCAGATCATTGATAAAGACATTAAACAGAACTGGCCCCAGTACTGAGCCCTGGGGAACACCACTTGTGACCGGCCACCAACTGGATTTCACTCCATTCACCACAACTCTTTGGGCCCGGCCATTCAGCCAGTCTTTCACCCAGCGAAGATTTCCTTAAGATCTTTTATTTGTCTTGTTATATTTGTATTTAAACGGCAGCTGACAGAGATGGTTTCTCCCCACAGAAAAGCCTTCGAGGCATCCTTCAAACCTGGCGGGTGGGAAGGGGTCTGGGCAGGGGGGCAGGGATGGGGACATCGGTGCTGGGGGAGAGGGCTGGCGGAGGAGAGTGATGCCTCTTGAAATGGTCAAGAGGTCCTGGTCCTGCCTAGCTGGACAGGGGAAAAATGAAAAAGACTCCTCCACATGAGCCATTGCCCTGGCTTCGGCTTCAAGTCACCCTCCGGAGGCAACAGTCTGTGATTTGCAGAGGTGCCAAACCTGGATGCCTCTGACATGCCTCCAACCCACTGCCTCTGCCCTCGAGCTTTGTGCATCCAGCAGCCCTCCTCCTGGGTGCTGCCTTAGTTTCCCTCCTCCTGGGTGCTACTGCCGAGCTGAATGCTGTCCCTCTGTCCCCTTCCAGGGATGCTGGTGCGGGAGGTGCAGATCGAGGTCTCCCGGCAGCAGGTGGAAGAGCTCTTTGGCTTAGAAGATTACTGGTGCCAGTGCGTGGCCTGGAGCTCCGCAGGCACCACGAAGAGCCGCAGGGCATATGTCCGCATAGCATGTAAGTGCCCGGTACATGTAGTGCTTGCTCAGGCACGACCACTCCGGCACTGCTCCCTGTCCCTCTGCAAGAGCTGTGTTCACCTGCTTGCACTGCCTTGGTTCTTGTTTTGTTTAAATGAATGCTTCTCCCACTTTCTTTTCCACTTTGAGGGCCCTAAAAGGTTTCCAGAGGGTACAACCCACCGATTTAGAAATTGGTTGCAAAGCCTGAGGTGTGACCCTGGGTCCCAGGCTAAAAAAGCAGTGTTGTCAAGCCAGGTGTGTGCTGCTTCTGGCAGCAACACCAGCTGAAATAGCGGCCAGGCTGTTCATTCACGGCTTCCCACGACCCCCGAGACACGGTGGGTGCAGCTGAGTGGGGTTGGCTGTGTCTAAAAGTTGGCTTCCTGTTGAAAGCAGTGCTTTTTGATCAGTTGGAGGTGACCCATCCTTGCTGGATGGCCCTGGTCTTAGCTCCCCATCCCAGCTCTGGCTTTGCATCTGAGCAGGCGTTGTCCCGACCTGCCTGGGCGAGAGGCCGTGGCACTAGCTGGGTTAATACCGCATTGCCCATCAGTGTGCTCAGCTCTTCCCGGTGCTTCATTATCGTTAATAACCCAATGGTTAGCACCTTGCATGCTTTGCCTGAATCAGCGACTCCGTGTCCCTGGAGTCCCTGCTGTCATATGTCACTTCTCTAAGCTGCTGTTTGTGGGTGTCAGCCTGATTAAGGGCGAGTTAATCAGGCTGTTACCCGGCTGAATTTGCTCTTTTAGCAAATGAGATGGCAAAGCTATAGGAGAACAACCAGGCTTCCCTAGTCGTAAACAGATTTTGCTATTAGAGGGCTAATAATCCAGCATGTTATCCAAAACGCAGGGGGCTGGTGAATCAGCTATGCTGCTGAAGGATTTCATCTGAATGGGGAAAATGTTATGAGGCACAGGGCTGGCTGCTGAGGGAGCCCTTTTGTCCGGCCCCAGCCAAGGGTTTGGTGTTTCTCGGAGCCCAGCAGATGGGATGAACCGAGGGTTCACTGCCCTGCACAAGCGGGAGCCGCAGCCGTAGAGGGCTGGGTGCTGTAGCAGAGGATTGCAGCACCACCTAGTGATGCTTCTGCTCCTTTGAAGGCTCTGGAGCGGGACCCTGCCGTGTCCCCCACATCTCTGGGGGCTGTGCTGGGCTTCTCCCTTCTCACCCTTCCCCAAAGCACTGGCCAGCCCCTTGATGAGTGAGTCTGGCTTTTCAGCAGCAGCCGTTCCCCATTTCGGCACTGGAGTGCAATGTCTGGGTTTCCAGTGAGTCTGGGGATGTGGCTCAGCCAGGACCAACTGGGGCAGAGCTGAGCAACAACCCCCTGTAGCCCTGAAATTTGGGCATTCACTTTGGCGCCAATGTGGGAGCCAAGCTGTTCTGCAAATCTTGTTTTTTCCCCCTTCAATAGAGAAGGGTCCTGGTGTAGAGAGCCCAGAAGGGGAAAGAAACGGTGGTTAAGCTGAGGTTTAGCCCCAAAAGTAAAAGACAGGAGGGGGTATAAGCTTGCAAGTGCATGAAGGAGGAAAGGCATTGTCCTCGAGCACCACGTGCTGTCCCAAATCCATCCTGGGAAGATGCTTCTTTGCCTCCTTTCTCCCAGGACATGTTTTGTTCCAGCTGTGTTACACCAGAGTGATATCCCTATTCGTGGGCTCCTGGTGATGAGGCGATGCTCTCTCCCTCCCAGGGTTTTGTGGGTTGCCCTGTTTCCTCAGCAGGCTGGTAACCCCTGGGTTTTCCTTCCCCTGCCCCAGACCTGCGGAAGAACTTCGACCAGGAGCCACTGGGCAAGGAGGTCCCGCTGGAGCATGAGGTCCTGCTGCAGTGCCGTCCACCCGAGGGGGTGCCGCAGGCAGAGGTGAGCAGCTTGGCAGCGCAAGGAAATGCCTGGTGGCGTGTCCCCTTCCAGCAGTCTGCAGCCACGGCCGGGGAGAGACAGAGCACGTCCTTGCAGATGGCTTGCGGCTGCGATGGATGGCCTCACACCGAGACCGTCAGCTTTCATTATTCAGCAGAATTGTTTATTTTGGGCAGTGGATCTTTATTCTGACATCTAATAACACATGTAACCTCAGCACCTGCTCAACCCACCTCTCCCATGCTTCCTGATGTGCCGTTAACCCGTTAGAGGGAAGATCTAACAAGGAAGCACCCAATGACTTGTCTGAAGGGGAGCAGTCACAAGCAAGAGCCAAGGGCTGGGAAAGTCAATCCAGATGATTGATGCATTTCCCTAGCACGGTAGTGGTGCTTTCTCTGCCCACAGCTTCATCAGCCCCCAGGAGCTGAGCGTTGGTGGCAGCCACAGTGCCCCATCCTTGGCCAAAACAACAGTAACGTGCCCCGGTCAGGCCTGGTTTGGCCCAGCTTTTGAGGAGAAATCAATACAGTCAGAGGCAAGGTTGGCCAGCCAATGGTTGTGGTGCTGAGGACGTCGGTGATCTCGGTGATGAAGATGGGAAGAGCTTCGGGGCAGGTCATAGGCTGGTCGGGGGGGGGTTGCTCTCCATCAGGGCTGGTGAATTCAGCCCCTCTTACCTGACGTTTGTCCTTGCTCGTGCCTGCACCCATGCTCGGTGCCAGTATCGATTCATGCCCTTCCCAAACAGCCTAGTTAAGCAGTTGAGTCCTGGCTTAGTTTTGGGGCCCTTGGAGACCCTCGTGGTGGGGAGCACATGGGATGGGCATTTCCACCAAAACCCATGACGTGCTTTTCCTGGGTGAGTGTTCAGTTCTTGTTCAGCTTAATCACCGTCCTTACTCATCCCTTCCTTTGCATTGCCAGGTGGAGTGGCTGAGGAATGAGGATGTCATCGATCCCACCCAGGACACTAACTTCCTGATCACCATCGATCACAACCTCATCATCAAGCAGGCCCGGCTCTTGGACACCGCTAATTACACCTGCATGGCCAAGAACATTGTGGCCAAGCGCCGGAGCACCACAGCCGCCGTCATCGTCTATGGTACTAGCCCTTGCTCTTGGGGAGGGGGCCTTTGCTGCTGGCCATGTCTCCAAGCCAAGCGGAAATACGAGCACTTTCTGGGAGTGGTAGGAGTGAACCCCACCAGGGCATTGCATTAAAGTAGGTGTAATACCCAATGTCTGCAAAACAGGAACCTCTACTGGCTTGCACAGGCTATTAGGAGAGGTTATTAGGTGTAGGTATTTGCAAGCCTTCTTGGCTGGGTACAAAGGTGGGTGAAGGTTGAACCCAGCCAGATTGCTTTGACTCTCAAAGCAGCTGAAAAGCTGCATTTGGCTGAACTTTGCTATGAAACCAAAGATCTGCTGAGGCCAGATGCAAAAATATTTGCAAAGTGGAAAAAGAACCAAAGCAGGCTTGAGCATCTTGTGCATGGGGTGTGCAACGCGAGAATGAGTCTCGTGATTTGCTTTTCATGAGGGTGAGCTGTTCCAGGGTGTCACAGAAGATGTAAGGACAGAGGACCTGGTGAACCATAGGCTTAGCTCCAGTCCCTGCTGAAATGGGCTCCGTTGACATGTTAACACTGTCCGTCTCCTCTTGCAGTGAACGGTGGCTGGTCCACCTGGTCTGAGTGGTCTCCTTGCAACAACCGCTGTGGCCGGGGCTGGCAGAAGCGCACCCGGACGTGCACCAACCCTGCGCCGCTGAATGGCGGCTCCTTCTGCGATGGGCAGCCTTTCCAGAAGATCACCTGCACCACCCTCTGTCCAGGTAAGGCAGGTTCAGAAACCTTGTCCACACTGCCTGTCTCCCAGGTTGCATGGTCCAACTGTGCTCCTGGTGCTCCCCAAGGAGACAGGGGCTCAGGAGACCAGTCTGAAGCATCTTTCAGTCTGCCAAGACCTGAAAGAGCTGAAGATGTCTGCAGAGAAACAACTTAGCCTCCCCAGATAGCATCAGGGCTGGGTTTGCTGGGATAACGCACCCAAAGGTCTCTGGAAGCCCTGAGATGGGCATGGGCACCTTTCTGCTGCCAGAGACATCCTGGCACTGGGGAACGAGCCCCAGTGCTGTGCCAAGGGGTGTACCGACGTGCCTGTGTTTGGTGGCCCACAGTGGATGGCGCGTGGACAGAGTGGAGCAAGTGGTCAGCGTGCAGCACTGAATGCACCCACTGGCGCAGCCGCGAGTGCGCCGCCCCAGCCCCCCGCAACGGTGGCAAGGACTGCAGTGGCGTGCTGCTCGACTCCAAAAACTGCACCGACGGGCTCTGCCTGCAGAGTGAGTATGCGGGCAGGCGGGCAGGGACCGGTGCCATAGACGATGCTGAGTGTGGTGCTCCAGCGCTTGGCCACGCTGTTGTTGGCCGTGCTTCCAAGTTGACAGGGCAGACAGCAGCGCCACTGGCACCTGATTTTTAAATTGTGTCTTTAACAAGGTTTTTTTAACCAGACTCACCCTTTCCAAAGCTAGTTCTCACCCGGTGGAAGGAAAGGTTTGGGGGATTTTTGGTGGGATCTAAATGTCCCACCAAGCCTTCTGAAACGGCACTAGGTTTGGGGTCCCTGCTGAAGTAAGGCTGGTTGTGGTTAGTGGGGGCAAGCCAGGGGGCTTCTCAGCCCCACCATGAAAACACCTGACCTGGGGTCATTGCTCAGTAGGAGCCCTGGAGCTACCAGCAGCTATTAAAAAAACCAATAATAATAATAATAATGGTGCTGCTACACTGTAAGTGGGCACACTGAAGGCTGAGCAGCCGATGCTGCCACCTGCTGCTGTGTGACACCACTGTCCCTTTTAATGCTGCCATGGCCAGAAATGCCCAAAGACCTGTTAGCTGGGGGTGGGCTGCCGGGGATGCACACCCCAGGGTGTCCTGGTTTTGGCTGGGATAGAGTTCATTTTCTTCCTAGCAGCTGGTACAGTGCTGTGTTTTGGATTTAGTATGAGAATAATGTTGATAACACACCGACGTTTTAGTTGTTGCTAAGTCGTGCTTACACTAGTCAGGGACTTTTCAGCTTCCCATGCTCTACCGACTGAGAAG
>NW_008794452.1:4836771-4848775 GCF_000699145.1 Aptenodytes forsteri | reverse complement strand
ATTATTATTATTATTATTATTATTTTCCCTTCCTTTTCTGTCCTATTAAACGTCTTTATCTCAACCACGAATCTTACTTCCCCTCCCCCAATTCTCTCCCCCATCCCACTGTAGGGGGGGGAAGTGAGTGAACTGCTGTGTGGTTTTTAGCTGCCTGCCGGGTTAAACCACGACACAGGGTCTGGCCGGGCATGGGGATGTCCTTGTCACTGCACTTCTGCCCAACTTTCTGCATGCCCCGGGAAACGATGCTACTCTCCCGTCCCACACACACTGCAGCTCTTTGTGCCCCCCGGGCTGCCTTGCCCCATACCCCGCCTTTTGTTTCATCTCATTCCTGTCTCACCATCGCCACCTTCACCTTTTGTTTTCTAACTTTGTTTTTCCTAACAGATAAAAGAGTTCTAAGCGAACCCAAAAGCCACCGTAAGTGCTCATTTCATGGCCATTTTGTTTCTTTGCGAGGCATTGCTTTCGTTTTGTTCTGTTGCATCCATGGTAGGGCTTCTTGGCAGCTGGGGAAGGACAGGGTGGGAAGAGGGAGCAACTAAAGCCCACCCCAAAACCCCTGTGTACATTAAATCACGTGCTCTGCTTGAAGGTATAAATACAACCTGCTTTTGCACCCCTGCTCCTGTCCCCCTTATGCTGCCTGCAGTTCTTGGGTGCACCAATGATGCAGCCGGTGTCATGCCACCAAAGCTACTCCAGGCATCGTCACCCCCGCCACAAGGACTCCCTTCCTTGAGTTGGGGGTTCCGGGGCGCATCAGGGTTCCTGTTTCTGGCATCCAGAGGGACGAGATGACACCTCCCAGAAGTGGCATAGTCCTAATATGGTTGAGATCACCAGGCTTCGGACAGGGCTTCACTCAAGCATGAAACCATAGAAACCAAGAGGTGCGAGCAAGCATGGAGGGAGGAAGGAGAGAAGGATGGGCTGAGCGTGCTCAGCTCCTGCTGCTGGAGGCTTTACCATGCTCTGCCTTCCCTCGTCATCCATCTCCTTTCTGGCCAAATATATCCAAGCTATACCAGGCACTTAAAGATCGAGAGCCTTGTGGCAGGGGAAGGGAAGATGGGGAAGCTGAGGGGTGTCTATATAGATACAGTGACGCTCGATCTTTCCAGATGGATGCATAGCTCAGGTACATATATATGAGATGCATGGATAGGCGTTACATTTACTCCTCAGGGGTGTCTTTGTTAGGATGTGAGGGTTGATAGCTTCATGAATCTGAGCTATATAAACCTAACGTTTCTGGGATTCTAGGTGCTCAGGTAAAGTTTGCACGAGCCATGGCAAAGTGCCCTCCAAAGGTTTGAGGGGTTCGCCCCCATCTCATTCTCTGGTATCACTCTGACTTCTGGACTGCTCTTAGAAAACACCCTCCGTCCTCCTGCCACAGCCTTTCCAGCAGGCCCAGTACACATCTTCCCCTTTGTGCCTATGTCCCGAGTCAATGGTGGGATTGGGGAGCACCGGTGGGTCTTGATGTGCACTTCTGGTGCTCCTTTTTTCACCTCCATTTCTTTAATCCCTCCCAGTGCTGGAGGCCACAGGTGATGTGGCCCTGTACGCCGGGCTGGTGGTGGCCATTTTTGTCTTCATCGTGATCCTCATGGCTGTGGGGGTGGTGGTATACCGGAGGAGATGCCGGGATTTCGACACGGACATCACAGACTCATCAGCCGCTCTGACCGGAGGCTTCCACCCCGTCAACTTCAAGACCTCCCGGCACGGTAAGAGCTATAGCCCATGCAGGTCCTGCTCACTGGCTCAAGCCCAGGCAGAGAGTCTGGCTGCAAATCACAGAAACAAGTAGGGGGTGAGTCCCTGATGAACCCCCAGCCCCAATTTTCTAGGGGAATATGCTGATTTTTGAAGGCTGAGGGCTCCATGGAGGTGGTCAGGTGTTGATGGTGGGAGTCAGGGCAAAGCATCTGCAAAGCAGATGCGGTGGGAGTTTACCGTAGGACGCTGCTCTTCGCTTAGTCATGATGCTGAGCAGTTCCTTTGCAAGTGCCTGGTGGAAGGCAGATGGATGTAGCCCAGCACTGTACCTGTTGTACCTCCTGTGCACTCTCCATCCCTTGCTGGGCGAGGAGGGTTTTTCACAGGCATCTCTTCCAGTCAAGCAGTGCTTTTACGTCCCCTTGTTTCCACTGCTGTCTTCATGCGATCCGTGTTTCCTCCTCCCGCAGACAACCCTCAGCTGCTGCACCCCTCAATGCAGCCGGACCTGACGGCCAGTGCGGGGGTGTACCGTGGCCCCATGTACGCCCTGCAGGACTCCTCCGACAAGATCCCCATGACTAACTCCCCCTTGCTCGACCCCCTCCCCAACCTCAAGATCAAGGTGTACAACTCCTCCACCACCTCCTCCTCACCGGGGCTCCACGACGGGACGGACCTGCTCGGGGGGGTCCCCACCACTGGCACCTACCCGGGGGACACCACCAGGGACGGCCACTTTGCGAACATGCGGAGCAAAGCCCTGGGCTCCCAGCATCTCCTCAGCTTGCCCCGGGAGCATGGCAACAGCGCCAGTGGCACGTTTGGCTACCTGGGGGGAAGGCTCACCATCCCGGGCACCGGTAAGCCCCGGACTGGGGACCAGGGTGCGATTGGCTGCTGAATGATCAAGGATCATTCTCTTGTCCCAGCAGACTTGCCTGCCACGAGCAGCCGTTTGCTATCCCAAAGCTGGCTCAGGGGAGGAAGGCAGCAAGCCATTCCCAAGCCAGGCTTCTCAGGCTGGAGGTCACAGCCTCCTAGGACTTTCCTGGCCCACCCTGCCATCGATCCAGGGCCAGTGCCTTGCAAAAAGATCCAACCTGTGGTTTTGCTTCCTAATGCAGTTGCCTGGCTTCTCCCTGCAAGCGGTGCAGCGGAGGAACATCGGGAGATGTTTCTCCTGGGGTGCTCCAAACTGCCCTAGCTCACTGCTGTCCTTCTGCTCGCCGGCCAGGGTGGAGGGCTGGTTTCTCCTTGGTCATTTCTCCCTTGTTTCGTGACTAACGCCTGTGTGTGCTGTGCTAGGGGTGAGCCTGCTGGTGCCCCATGGGGCCATCCCCCAGGGGAAGTTCTACGAGATGTACCTGGTCCTCAACAAGGCAGAAAGTGCCCTGTAAGTCACACCGCGCCGCCCACGCTTCTGCTCTTTGTTGGCCGCCGTGAGGCTTTCTTTCCAACCAGTGTCCCCTCTCCCCTTCCCAGCCTGCCCTCCGAAGGCACGCAGACAGTGCTGAGCCCGGTGGTGACCTGCGGACCCACCGGCTTGCTCCTGTGCCGCCCTGTCGTCCTGACCATTCCCCACTGTGCTGATGTTGGCTCCTCGGATTGGATTTACCAGCTGAAAACACAGTCCCACCAGGGAAACTGGGAGGTAAGGTGGGAACCCAGCCCCTGCAGCCAGTGAAGACCATGAGCGTTGTGGGACATAGTCCCCTACCAAATCGCCCCCGGACGACAGGCCAACCCCCAGCCTTGATTTCCCATCTCTCCCTGTAGGAAGTTGTGACCCTGGATGAGGAGACCCTCAACACACCCTGCTACTGCCAGCTGGAGGCCAAGTCCTGCCATGTTTTGCTAGACCGGCTCGGCACCTACGTCTTTGTGGGAGAGTCCTACTCCAGGTCAGCGATCAAGAGGCTCCAGCTGGCAATCTTTGCCCCCACCGTTTGCACCTCCCTGGAGTACAGCCTCAAGGTCTACTGCTTGGAGGACACGCCAGATGCTCTGAAGGTAACATTGCCTTGCGATGCCAGCGTGGGGCTGCCCCTACTTCCCAAAGCTGTTTGCACTGGTGGCGAGATGCTGCTGGGTCCCTCTCAGGATGGCCTGGCCCCAGGGAGCAGACAGCCTGATGCAACTGCCTGCAAAGTGACCACAGTAAAATAATAAGCGTGTTTACTGCTTTCCCCGTCCTTCCTCACCTTCTCTGAAGGAAACAATGAGGGTGTTGCTTAGCTTGTACTCTGGGCCCCCTTTCTGCAGACATTACAAAAGAGGTTTTGCTGCTGACAGGTGGGTTTTCTCTCTCTTACGCAGAAAACACTTGCTGCTGTGATTTGCCTCAGTTTTCTATAGATCCTGTTATTCCTGCATGGAAACGCGTCTCTCCCTTCCTTGGGAGTGTTTATGGCATTGATAGTATCGAGTGCAGCATGAGGAGCTCAAGTTTTGATGCTTTGGCTGCCTGGACCACCGGTGCAGTGGCTATAATTCCCTGTGACTTGTCCTGTGGTGTCAGGATTGCTGTAGTGCCTCTAGGTGGAGATGTAGGCAGCGCTCTGGCTCCTGGATTGCATTTTTCTCCTAAGAGCTGCTAGTGTAATAGTGGGATGGTGTTAAAAACAGATAGGATGGCACTCTTGAAGAGAGTGCCTGACCTTTGTGTTGGACCTTTGCATTGTCTGAGGAGTACAGAGGCATGTACAGATGCTCACATGTTATAAAATTCAATTTGTAGGTGGGGCTGGTGTGTGAGATGAGTTGGCAAGTTCTTGGAGAGCAGCTGTCAGGGTGGCAAAGGCTGCTCTCCTGGGGAGGACTCCCCACGGGCTTGTTGCTGCTGCCAGCTCCTCTTGGCAGGAACATGCCTGGCTTTGGGTATGGAGAGGGGAGAGGAGCAACCCCTGCTCGTCTCTTGGGTCTCACGCTGCCTGTCCTGCTGCCTGCAGGAGGTGCTGGAGCTGGAGCGGACGCTGGGCGGGTACCTTCTGGAGGAGCCCAAGCCCCTGCCCTTCAAGGACAGCTACCACAACCTGCGTCTCTCCATCCACGACATCCCCCACGCGCTGTGGAGGAGCAAGCTGCTGGCCAAGTACCAGGTGAGGGGCCAAGGCAGGGGCAGCCAGGGTCCCAGACTGGGGACACCATCTTCAGCCAGGCACCACGGGGTTGTGAGTGTCCTCGTCTTGTCTTGTCTCTAGAGTTGTCGCCCAAAGGGATGGAGGAGGAAGGGGGACCGGTTTTCATGTGGTCTTTCCTGGTGGGATGCTCTCTGTGGGGTCCCTCTGTCCCATCTCATCCTCATGGGGTGGCCAGAGGAGGTGGGATCTCCCAGGGGAGCTGCTAGAGACTTCGCTAAGCCTGTGCTTTGGTGGTCCACAGGAAATCCCCTTCTATCACATCTGGAGCGGCAGCCAGCGAGCCCTGCACTGCACCTTCACGCTGGAGAGGTACAGCCAAGCCTCCACCGAGCTCACCTGCAAGATCTGCGTCCGGCAGGTGGAAGGGGAAGGGCAGATCTTCCAGCTCCACATCACACTGGGAGAGGTGAGCAGTGAGGAGGTGGGGGGACAGCAAGGGGACATGCTCAGGAGCCGCTCCGTGCTGCAACATCTCGCCCCATCCTTCCCCTTGCAGCACACCAGCTCCTTTGACACCCTCCGCTCCCACCACAGCGGTGCCACCACCACCACCACCCAGCTGGGACCCTACGCCTTCAAAATCCCCCTTTCCATCCGGCAGAAGATCTGCAACAGCCTAGATGCCCCCAACTCCAGGGGAAATGACTGGAGACTTCTCGCCCAGAAGCTTTCCATGGACCGGTGGGTCTCCCTATGCTTTGCTTTCCCCTCCTGTGCCCTGGGCAAGGGGCCTTTGCTCCTCTCCCTCCCTGCTGCAGTGCATCCAGCTAGGTTATGTCCAGCTATATAGGTACATCCATAAATAAGGATATAGCTACACATAGTTATACCCATCTATATTGATGCATCCATCTGTGCCACGGTCCTGGGTCTCTTGTCACTTTGAACTGGCCCTTACTTATCTGGGTCTGTGCTTGGGCTGTTCCTGTCTGGGTTCACCTCCAAGGACTGAAGGAGGGGAGGGTAATTTCAGCAAAACAAAGCTTGCATTGCTTTTGTGTGAATGCCTGTATCAAAAATTGAAGACGGTGTCTCAAGGGCTTTGGCATTTGCATTGTGACATTTCTCTCAGGGTTCACATTGCAAACAGGTTTGCTGCTCCAGTATCTTCCGTCCCTCCATCCCCAAAGGGCACCATGCCAACCTGGACCTCCTCTCTGCTTCTCCTTTGCAGGTATCTGAACTACTTTGCCACCAAAGCCAGCCCCACCGGGGTGCTCCTGGACTTATGGGAAGCCGAGCACCAAGATGACGGCGATCTCAACACCCTGGCCAGTGCCTTAGAAGAGATGGGCAAGAGCGAGATGCTGGTGGTCATGGCCACGGAGGGGGATTGCTGATGATGCTCCCTGTGGCTGGCGGGCCGGGAGGACGAAACGGAGGGCGACAGGGGGGACCCTTCCCTGACGGCGGGGGGAGGCACATCCATCTCCGGGCAGTGGCTGAGCAAGGAAGGGCTGAGGCCGTCGCTTCTCCCTCCCTCTCCGCATCACTGTCTGCCTTAGAGACCCATCCTCAGCGTCGACAAGCAACTCAAGTGTTACGCAGCATTCCTCTTCCTCCTCCTCCTCCCGGCCGTCCCTGGGTGGCGCTCGTGGCATGGGGAGGAATTAGGGCTTCTTGAGTCGGGATGGGGGCTTTCCTTCTCCTTCTTCGTTTGGGTTCCCCTCCTCCTCCTTTAATAGCATTTCTGCGTTGAAGAGACAAGTACAATCTAGGCAAAAGGCTTACTTCTGTCAAAAGCTTCAGACAGCTTAATAAGGCAAATAAGAAAGAAAAAAGGAAAAAAAAAGTTTCTTAGGAAACGCAAATAATTTATTATCCAGATCTTTGGATGAGTCCTTTTTAAAAAAAAAAAAAGAAAAAAAAGACAGATTTATAAATCTTTTTTTGTGTGTGAGAGCAAGAGCGTTGCTGTGGTCGGGGTGGCAGAGAGACAGATGTCAATGAACACACTTTTGTAGGGAAAAGCGTGTGATCCAAGTTGAGCAAAACGTGTTTACATGTCCTGGGACCCCCAGGGAGTCCGTAGGGTGAAGTGCCTCTACGCCCCTCTGGTTCAGGGCCAGCTGAGACCCTCCCCAAGATTTTTTCCTTGCAAACTCCCCTTTCCCCGGCAGCAGTGCCCGGCAGAGCGAGGGGTCCCCCTCCACCTGCAAGGAGGGATGAGGGATGCTGCCCTATGTTTAGGGTTCGGGGGGGAGTATGTCCAGATATGGGTATTTTTAATGAATTCTTCCCTGGCATCATTTGGGGGAGCTTTTTAGGATGACTACGCCTTCATTTACATAACTTCAGTACAAACCAAAGAATTCAGTCCTGGGGTCAGAGGGAGGTGATGAGCAGCTTGGGGAGGGGTCCAGGGAGAGCAGAGGGCTGGCGGGCCAAGATGCGGCCCCTTGCAAACCGCGTCGGTCTCAGGTCCGTGCGCTCGCACCCAGTTTTTGATGCAGTATTTCAGCAGGGATCCAGGGAGGGAGACCTCAGTTTGTCGAAGTTGCAAGCCAGGCTGAGCATTTTCACGCGAGGGGGTTTCCATCCTCTCATTGCAGCTCCTTTTTTGACCTGTAATAGAGTTTTTATAATGATGGAGAAGTTGTGGGATGAACGGAAAGTCATCAAGGAGTAGGCAGGAACGAGGTTCCTCACAAAGATAATGGTGTCTCAATGAAGGGTAAAAATTTAGATTGCCTGCAGATAGAAATAGTTACTCAGCAAGTGCTATATCTTAGAAATTTGTCTGTTTTTTAAAAAAAAAAAAGGAAGGGGATGGTAGGCTCAGGATTAAACTAGATCACATGGCAAGACTGTGGATTCTCCATCAGTGAAAGTATTAAGAGCAGAGTCGAGAGCAGGTCCTGCTTCGGGCTGCGATGCATGGTGTCCTGCTGGCTGCAAAGCCCTGGACCAGTGTCTTGGGGTGCCTGCAGCATCCTGCAGTATCCTGCAGCATGCTGGGGACCAGAGCAAACTCGGGGAGCCCTGCCGTGAGCAAGAGCATCGCCTTCACAGGACGGCTCAGGGGGAGTTTTCAGTATTGCTTGGACTCGGGTTTGATTCCTCTTGGCAGTTCCTGAAGCAGTGATTGAACGCATAGAGCCGCTCACTCCCTATTGTCTTTCGGGGTTTCTGGGGTTCATTTCTTGCTGGGTTTTCAAGGCTGTGGGAGAAAGGGGCCTTTTTTTGTTTGTGTTGGGTGTGAAGACTTCTGCTGGGTGAACTCCTGTGTCGGGTAGGAAGGGTTTTATCTGTCCTTTAGGTTGCATTTGAGCATCCGATTTCTGAGACCCCATCTCTGAGCTGAGGGGGAATAAGCAAATTTGGAAAGAAGTGAAGAATTGGTGGATCAAACTGGCTGCTGGCATTTTATAGGGCTCCTTTCTCAGTGCTGCAGTGCTCTCTGTGAGATGAGATGCTCTTCTTTCGGGTCGTGTCTGAATCTCTCTCGCTGTCATTCTCGCTGTGTCTGGCTCACGGATCACTTTGCGCTGGTGTGCGCGCCTGTCCGTCCATCCGTCCGTCCTGCCCACGGGCACCTCTGCCTCCATCCCCATCTGTTTGTCTTCCCCTTCCTTTCGGCGGGCAGCGGCCACCTGGATTTGCCAACGTGCATGTTTGGGAGGGTTCTCCCCATTTTTCAGACCAGGGAACCTGCATCAAGAGCGGGGTGGGGAGGAGGCAGGGTTTGCCCCCCACCCCAGTCCTCTGAGCACCTGAGCCCATCTCCCATGGGTGCCAGCTCCTGGGAGCCCAACGTGCCTCCCTCCGTGACTGGGGGTTTCTCCAGCCGGGCATTTCGGCAAAGGCAAACCCACAGTCCGTGTCATGCTGGCAGTGTCCGTCTCTTGCTCCGCAATCTGTTTCCATATTTATACGTCCAGGGGATGGGCCTGGTGGCATCCTCTAAAACTGCATCTGTTTATTCTGTAAACTGAAGAACTGTAAATAAAGTTTAGCATTCCTATTGTAACAAATTAATTTTTATGCAATAAATTATATTTCCTAGTCTAATAAAAAAAAAAAAAGAAACAATCTGCTCACTCCTCTCATGTTTATCACTCACCAGTTCCTGCTGGGTTTAGCATCTGCAGGGATTCAGGTCCAGCTCAAGCAGCGGCAGCAGCAGGGCATCCCCGTCTGCATCCCTCCGACCTGTTTTTGGGTCGGATGCTGCAGGAATGCCAGCGCCAGCAGCGGGAGGATGTTGCTGTCAGAGTCCCTAATGGAGGTAAGCTGCAAAGATTGATTTATGGTTTGTTTTGGACTCACATGGATGATTACAGTGCAGGAGAGGAGCGCTACAACTGTGGCTCTGTGGGCTAAGCCACCGTCTAAAGCAGTTCATTTCCTTCCCCGAGGGATATCTGCCAGCCCTGCAGAAAGCAATGCCTCTTCCAGCAAGGACCAGGACATGGGTGCCTAATCTGGGGGCGGGAATGGAGCACAGAGCTGCAAACCGCGACTCGGGCATCCCTGTTCTCCAACCCCTGCCTTGCTTCCCTGCCTCCTCGCCTTGCCCCATCCCTCGCTTTGGGACCACCTCCGCCACGCTGCTCCCCTGCTTCGGTCCCATCGCTCTGGCTCTGCCAGAGCAAGCAAAGCCAGAAGGGTTTGCAGGGCAAGGTGAGGGTCCCACTGCCCCTGCCCACCCTGCCTGGGCCACTCACCTCGCCCAGCTCATGGGGACAAGGTGCGACCAGGAGATGGCAACGTTGTCCCTGCTCTGGGCAGGCGTGAGGATTCTGTGACCAGTGAAAGAAATGGGGAAAAAATTGCTGCCCTGTCACTGCAGCAATTATAACATAGCCATGCAAAGATGCAAAACCCTCCCAGCTGGACTTTCCAGCTCTAAGTACGATGCTGAGGCACATACCTTCTCAGAAGTTATAACCTTTTATTCTCTTTGCATATTAACTCCTTTAACCTCAGTCTCCCAAGTTGTTTTCACTGGGCACCTTTAGCACTAACCTGTCTTTCCAAGGGTCCAAATCTGTGGATAGCTTTGACCAACTGGTGGCTGATTTCATCTGATGTTCTCCTTTTGAAATACTCAGCTCGCTCATTCCCCTTAAAATTAAGCTGGCCCAAATCTTCTCTGTAGTTGATATATTGAATTCAGTCCCCATGACAGGTTCAAAAGTGACTGCTGTGCCATCGCTAAGCATTGCCAGAGTTATTCTGCCGGAGAGAGGACACCCAGAAGCACCGGAGCAGCCCACGTCAGGGTCTCTGACTTTTCTATTGCGTATTTAGGAAATGTCTTTTGGGCCAGTCCTGCTGGATTTTACAATTCACTTACTGTGAGCAGCTCCGTACAGCAACAAGCTGTACCGAGGGGTGGGGGGAGCTGCTCTGTAAGTCTCAGTTAACAAATTTCAATCTCTTAACCATTACTTACATGCTCTTTGCTCCGTTACGCCTCCAGCACGGTGAGAGCAAGCAGTGCAATGGGATGCCCGGTATTCCTTTGGGATAACCATGAAACCCTCTCTGCTCCAGCACAGCTCGCCTTGCTTTCAAACTAGTGTTGGCCCTCTATATGGGGTTGGGATAGAGGGGAAGCAGCCCGAATCCCGCTTTGAGCATAGACGTGTCCCTAAAATCTGCCCTGAGCTCATGTGGGGGTCTGTGTTGTGTAGAGTCTCTTGAGTGTGGGTAATACTGACTCGAGGGGCTGTCATGGCTTTGGTTAAGCGTGGACTGGCTTTGTTTCCCCTGCTCAGCTGTCATGGTCCCTTGTGCTGATGTGATCTGAGGCTCTTCTCCAGCAGTGGGTTTTTTGACATGATAGGCGGCAGCAGGTCAGAAATGTCAGGCGAATCCCTCTGAGCTGATGCCCCAGCCTGGCATGTCAATGCGGATGAAAATCCCAAGGAGAAACCTCCAGAGAGAAACCCATGTGCTCCTCTAAAGCCTTTCCATTTCAGCACGTCGCCGGTGGCTTGGTCGCATGCTTCTGCTTGTTGCTCACGAAAGAGGAAAAAAAATAGAGCGTGCATGTGTCTTGGGCTATTTTGACATCTGGGTGGCCAAGGCCATCTGCTCTGCTCTCCTTGAAGGCTCAGAGAGGCTGAAGATGTGTGGTGGCTGGCCCTGGCTCCCAGGCAGTAGCCAGCTGTGTGTGCACTGGTGCTGCTGGGAGATGAGCTCTCTGGGTCCGCCTGCATTTGTCCCACCGGCAGTTGTACATGGAAAAAAATCCAGACTAGACCATCACGGGTACTTCTGCAGAAAATGGAGACTATTTTGCTTTGATGAGGAAAGGCTGGATACACGTGCAATGGAGGAAAAAGCAAGGAAGTGATTCAGGTTGGTTATAATTATCTTAGCTATTGGAGATGGGTAAGGCTAAAGGCAAAGAGCTGGCAACAGGAAACATAAGATGTGAAACTCCACTGATTGCCAACACAGGTGCAAACAAATTGGCAAAGCATGTCTGATTGTGGCGGGGTTACAGAAAAGCTGGGGCCCCACCAGTTTATCATTTTCCCATGTGGCCACCCATGTGCCAAGGAGCCAAACCCATCTTTGGGGAAGGAAAAAGGGAAAGAAGAGTCGGGGAGAGGGAGAAGGCTAATGATGTTTACCTTCATAGTCCCATGGTGCCCTCAAGGTGAGTGTTAAAGTATAGTTTGGAGGAAATTGAGAACTTTACAGTGAAATTCATCCTAATGGGGCATTGCAGGAAGCGAAGCGAGCAAAGGAGCTTGTGTCCCAGGTCCAGTAAGGGGTCCCTCATCCTCCAGAAGATGCTCCCCATTCCCAGCCCTCACATCCTCAGTAGTGGACGATGCACTCACGCTTTGATGACTTCCACTAAAAACCAAGCCTGGGGGAAAGCTTTTGTTATGCCCACGCCATAAGCCAGGCCGTGAATAACACTGATTTTAAGAGAGTGCTTCTGATTTAAAACCGTGGGGTGCCCAGTGCTGCTTGCGGTGCTTCTGCAAGAGGTCAGCTGGAGGCGGATGGAGTAAATAATTAAGAAGGAAAAGGGGGGAAAGGGGAAAAAAAGGAGGGTGTGCGGGGGAAAAAGAGGGGAGGAGGGAGGATTTGTTGGAGGCCGCGGGAGCAGGGGGCAGCGAAGCTATGCCCGGGTGCCGCCGGGCTGCACCGCCCCGCGCAGC
>NW_008794452.1:4826984-4836361 GCF_000699145.1 Aptenodytes forsteri | reverse complement strand
GGAGGGCTGGAGGGAGGGAGGGAGGGAGGGATGCCTGGAGGATGCGGCGCTTCCCCCTCCTGAAATCGAACGCTTTTTGCAAAATCCCTGATTTCCGGCATTTCCCTCTCCCCCTGCACTTGGCTCGGCCCTTCCCCCGGCGCCACTGGGCGAGAGTTTACAAGCCGCTTTGCAAAGGCTGACGGTGCTGTAGTCGTTTACGAGTCGGTTTGCAAAGCCCAGTATTGCCGCGTTAGTTTACACTCGCTTCGCAAAGCCTGCTGGTGTTGCTTTCGTTTACAAGTCATTGCCCAAAACCCGATGATGTTATGCTGGTTTATGAGTCATTTTTGCAAAGACTTCATGATGTTATATTAATTTACAAGCCGGTCTGCAGAGCCTGGTGGTGTTGCATTAGTTTACAAGTCATTTTAGAAAGCCTGCTGGTGTTACACTAGTTTACAGGTCGCTCTGCAAAGCCTGATGGCGTTGTTAGTTTGTGAGCTGTTAATTTTTTTTTGGAGCCTCCTTCGTGCTGAGGTTTCCTGCTTTTGCAAGGCCAAGGGGACGGGTTAATTATTAATTATGGACGGAGACATGGGTGCTGCCATCCATGCATGCCCATCCCCGCTGTGTCTCGGTCCCCTCTCCCACGCTTTTCAGGGAGCCAGCCATCCCCGTGCCAAGCCGGTTCAGCTCACTCATCTGGCGTTTGCTGTGTGATCACAGGCCAAAGGAGGAGGGAGCCACACACAGCGGCTTGCGAGCAACAGTTTGCACCCCTCACGTGATAATATCTTTTTTTGGTGGTTGTTTTTTGCAGCGTGCCAGCGCCATGCACCCAGCAGCCGGTATCTTTCCCCCGGACGAGGAGCCCCTGATCGAGGAGCCCTTGGTGAACAGATACAGCCAGCAAAAGCCAAACGACCGCTTACACGGGGCCTACATTATTTTTTTCCTCCTGGGCATCGGGTCCCTGCTGCCCTGGAATTTTTTCATCACGGCAAAGCACTACTGGATGTACAAGCTGCAAAACTGCTCAGATCAGGCAGGCCCGGCAGGACAGGCAGCGTCTGATCTGCGGGTGAGTGTGCCGCTTTCAAGGCAGAAAAAAAAGCTGCTTTCCTTCCTTACTTGCTCTTTTTCTGCTCCACTTCCCCAGAAGGTGAATGAACGTCCTCTGGAGTTTTGCCTGCTGCAAACTTGGGGTAGGCGTTTATTTGGGGAGCACAAATAGTAGCAAGAAAGATGCTTAAAACTAAAAGGCGTAGCGCTTTGTGGTCTGTCTTTTACCTGTATTTGAAGTGCTAACGTTTAAGGTGCGTTTAAAAAAATTGGCTTAACCTGCCCCATAAGCAAGGCTGCCTTTCATAGGACAGTTTCTATGGTACAAGGTAAAAATCTGTTTGTGGTTGTTTTTGTACTTCATGCTTGGTGAGCCCCCAAGCCCCGCAGGGCTCTGTGCTTTTCCAGCAGGACTCAGCTGCAACTTCCTGCAGGCTGGGAGATAAATTGCCCTGAACTTCTGCTTCCATGGCAGGGCATCAAACATGTTTTAAGCATTTTCTCCCTTGCGCTGGCTGGTGCAGCATGTAATTTGGAGGTGGCAGCAGGGCTTTGCAGGAGCACCAGCCCTGGAGCGCATGGCTTGTGATAGTCTTGAGCCCCCCAGATGCTTTACTGCTTTTCCTTCAAGATCTGGCAGGTGTGACCAGAATATCTCCTTGCAGCGATAAACATCTGGCTTTTGGCATATGGGACGAGGAGCTTGTCATGGGGCGATTAATGAGCCAGCCTTGGGGCGGCAGGCTTGATGGCCTCTCTTTTTCTCCCCAAAAAAGCCACCTTCTCTTGCTCCTCCTGCCACAGCAAGATTATTACCCTGTGCCCCCCTGACAAAGCAATGCCATTTCTTTGTGGCTGGAAAAAGTGTTGGTGTGATGAGGCTGTATCCTGTCCTCCTCCCGTTGCCAAGCCTGTTCAAGTGGTTTGGGCACATTTTATTTTTATATAAACACAGAGCCAGGTGTGACGCCCCTGTTTTCTCTATGATTTCTCACACCAGTACGGCATCCACGGCTGTTTTAATCTTCATAGTTGTTAAGCTGGCTGCGTTTTTGATGGGGAGGACGCAGAGTGTCACCGACGGTGCTTGTACCAGGATGCTGAAGTACCGGTGTGCTGGTGTAAATCGAGATAGTGGGTGGATTAAACTGATGGAGACCAACCCCCGTGGTGCCCAAAGACCACAAATAGGCTGCCCCTGTGCTAGCAAGGTGCTCAGAGATGGGGCGAAGGGTGCTCCGCCACCATGTGGCACGATGTCCTCCCACATCCCCTGTATCCCACCCACTCCTCATTGCTTCTACGTCACGCTTATCCAAGGCAATTCTTGAAAAGCTGTTTTCAGGTAGAGTAAGTATCACTAGGTGTATTCTTCCTAAAAACTCTTGCATGTCTGTATTCCTGGTTGGATCACCCATTACTTCGTTGAAAAGGTGTTTTTCCTCTTTCTCTATGGCTGTGGCACAATGCTTTTTACTTCATCTGGTGAAAAGCAACCTGGCTTTTCCGTGGCTGCAGAGTCTGATCAAAAATAAACCAGTTGGCCCCATTTCTGCCCTGGGATGGCAAGCCACGGTGCTGTGGCAAGAGGGCTTACCTGCAAACAGAGCTCGACTGCGGAAAGATGCACCTGCAACCGGCAGCCTACTCTTGGCTCCAGCCTGCTCACTGCTGCTAATTTCATGCCCCGTGCTCCAGGTAATGCTCTGGTGCCTTCAGCCGCCACTGTGGGCCTGGATTGCTTTTCCAGCCCAGCAGGAGCCCAGCTGCCGAGTCTGGACTGGAGCAGAATAAAAACTCCGTTGCAACAGCATCTCGGCAACTCCAGGCAGTGCCGGCTGACACCAGTGACTGATTTGCCACCGTGATGCTTTGTTCTTGTTTGGGGTTTTTTTAAGGTACCGAGTGTGTGCTGTACATTATGGCAGCGTGTTTGAAGATGCTGTAGTTAATACAGGGTCAAACACCTCCATTACGCACCTCGGCTCCATGGCTGAGGGATGACACCTTCCCCCACCAGAGGCAGAGGTGGGAGGAAGGTGTCGGGTTTGCTTTGTGGATTATTATTACTATTATTTATTATTAGCCAAGAAAGGGGTGGCAGTCTTTCAGTGCCTGCGTTTCTCCTCTAAAACCATGTCAGTGATGGGGAGCTCAGCCCTTGCGAGCAAGGGATGCCTGGAGGAGATGAGCCGGCCAGTCAGGGAGGGCTCAGCAGAAAGGGAGAAGAACTAGATATATGTTGCATAGCCAAAAATTTGCTGCAAAAACATGTCTGTGATGGGTGGGAATACCCATGCAGGGAGAAGAGTTACCATCTGAGCTGGATTAACACCTAACAAGCAGGAGCAAAGAGGTGAGATGAGTATGGAACCTGATATTTTTCCCTTGATCTGGGCATGGATTAAATTTGCCACTCGCCATTCTGCTGCTGCATTAAAAATGTGACATGAGGGCTTTCCTTTTTCACAGAAACAACAGCAGTTGAAACCCTTCTACTTGGCTTTTCTTTTCCAGCAGGGTTTGGCCATGGGTAAGGCAGGGTAAAATTTCCCAGTGCAGTGCAGGCTGCTCAGTTTCTTAAATACTTTCCCCAATTCTCTTCCCATCGCTGGTGTGAGCACGTTTGTTGGGAACAAGTGAATGTTTCCCTGGGGTGCTTGTAACGCAGCATCTCTGCTGAATTGCTGCAAGTGTGGATACACTTCTGCTTGGTGGAAAGCATTATAAAGTCTTTTTTCCCCCCCAAAAGAAAAAGAAAATTAACTTGGAAGTATATTAAATATCCCTGGGTTGGTTTGGGGGTTTGTTTTAAGTAGGTTGATAAATAAGTCTTAGTTTTAGCAGCCAACTTTGCATTTTGCTTTGTCTTTTCTCCTATAATTCATCATATGGCTGTAGAGCTTTGAACCTCCTGCTTCGCCAAGCTGATGCTAAGTGCAGGCATTTATGTCTCCATCTATATGGACCCTCTAGGAGCGATTGTTAGATTTCCCATCGCTTATAGTAAAGCTCCTGCTAAGAATAAATGAACATGCTTGTAAACTGATTAAAAGACTACGATGCAAAGCTGCAAAAAACCCCTGTAACGTGCAGAGAAAATGTGCCAAGTGCCTTCTCGTGCTCGGACGCGACGTGGCCCCGTCTCTGTAGCTAGGTAACTGCAGAAAATGAAAGCCCATCACGATGGGGGTTGATATGTAGGTCATCCTCTTTGCAAGCATCGTCCTACCTGCTGGCTGAGATTCCCGGAGAAAAAACAGGGGATTAAGCACCTCGAGGGGAGGAGATGGAGCAGACACGCTTTAACAGCATAATACATAAAATGGATTGAAAATGTAAGCGTTTGGCTGCAATCTTGGCAGAGAAATATCTCTCACTCTGCTGTGGTTATTGCTTTCTGCGTGCCCAGCCTGACCTCTGTGTGAGGCGGGCTGCTGAATATTGACTGATGCTGCAGCCGACTTGCTCAGATGATATACGAGTCCCCAGAGTAAATGTGTGTTGAGTCTCAATATAGTTTCTCAATGAGTTTTGTGCGTGCAGAGAGGGAGGCCGGAAGGGAGAATAATGTCCGTGTCCTCACCCGTGCTGCTTTTGCTCGAGCACATTCTCAGGCGTGGTGTCGCAGTCACTCCGCGTGGAGAGGGATGCACAGGTTGGGCTTTTGAGCAGTTAGCTAATAATACTAATGCTTTGGTGTCCCAGTTTATAAAAAACAGCCCTCACAGAGCTCAAGTAGGGTAAAATGTTCAGGGGGTTTCTCCAGGTCACCGGAGCCAGTCGGAGAAATTCAGACCTCCTTATTTTGGTTGCTGCCCTGCGGGGCCAGTGCAGCAGTAAGGCAGGTATTTCCTTCACCGTTTTTGCTTCTGAATTTGTTATGTCCCTAATTTTCTGAAATATCCCAGGGCTGTTGCAGGGTGAGACAGCCCCGGGGCGGTTTCCGTCACCCGTTCCTTTTGCCTGTCATCCTGAGCAGCTTTGCAACATGTGCTACAATGCAAGGAGGTGGACACCTACATCATAACTCCCCATGTGTGCTGTATCGTGCCATATTTAGGACCTGAAATTCATATGTTGTTCCCCCCCTACCTTTTTTTCTTTGGTTTTTTTTTCCTGGCAGGACTTTTTTGAGAGTTACATTTCCATCGCTTCGACTGTGCCCTCGTTGCTGTGCCTGATTGGAAACTTCTTGCTCGTCAATAAGTAAGCGCTGCTCCGTTCCCGGGTCCATTAGCCATGGCTCTCCCCAGCTTTGCCTGCATCGCTCCTGCCTTTCTCCAGCTTCAGCCATGGCTCCCAGCTCAGCCTGAAACACCCAGTGGGGAAAAGCTTTAAAAGGGGGAGATAAAGTACTGGAAAGCTGTGCTGTCCTCTGGCTCCCACGAGCAGGGTGAAGCACCCTGCTCCCCACCGGCAGCACCCATGCCTGGAGTTGGCTTGAGTTGTTCCGCTGTAAATAAATTCCTGGTAAATTCCTTGGTTAATTGCTTGGGAAGGAAAGTCTGTGTATGCAGGCATGTGGTCTTCCCTTCTAAAAATGCCATCGTTGTCACCGGGGGAGCCGACGACAAGATGCAGGCTCGTCCAGGCAGGAGTAATGCCTTGCTCTAGTCCTACCAGCCATTGAACTGGGTTAAGAAAAGGACCATCCGTGCCTTGCTGCAAGCTTGACTTAAATCTAAAATAGCTGCCTCCCCTCATTTGTACCGTTCCTTATCCCAGATCAAACTCCTGCACATTTTCGGGTGAAGAAGAATGTGTTTGTGTGCTTAATCTCTAGATCCCAGCTGCCGGTCTGGCTCCCCGCCTCTCTCCCTCACCCCTCTGTCCTGTCCCCAGGCCAGCCCATCCAGTCTCCCGGCTGGGTAATAAGCAACCGCCACGCTCAAACAACTAATTATCTTGTAGCGACGCGCCTGGGGTTGCTTTCACCCGGCCTGCCGTGTTTCCCAGGCAGGCTTTATCGCTGCTGCTGTACATTGCTCCAGTGATGGGGATAGCTCCTGATTTCTGGGAGAAATGGGTATTTACAGCTCGTTTGGGTTATAGACTTAGTCCTACTGATGGCAAAAGTGGAAATCACAGAGTTAACATCTAACAGCTTCTGAGAAAAATCATTACTTTTTATTCCTCATCTCCCCCCACCTTTCTTTATTTTCTTTGATCCTTCTCGCAGCAGAGGAGTTGGTGTCCTCTGCATCACGCCTTCACGTTATAGTTTTAAACGCAGGAGTCTCTCCTTCCCCTTGTCCCCAGGGTGCCCGCCAGCATCCGGATCTTGTCCTCCCTCTTCATCATGCTGGCCGTCTTCCTGGTGATCACGGTGCTGGTGAAGGTCGACACCTCTGCCTGGACCACCCCCTTCTTTGCCCTCACCGTCGGCTGCATGGTCATTGTCAGCAGCGCCTCGACCGTCTTCACCAGCAGCATCTTCGGTCTGAGCAGCAACTTCCCCATGAAGAACTTGCAGGCGCTGATCTCGGGTTGGTGTCCTCCAGCCACGCCGTCCCGGTGGGATCATGCTCTTGGGTTTTCTGTGGTTGGGTGGTTGGTTCTCTTTCCCTCCTGCATCTGGTGTTTCATCACATGGGGTTTATTTTAGAAACTTAACTTTGCCTTAAAGATAAAGGGAAGTTGCTGAAGGAGAAACATGCTCGGTCACATGAGCCGGTGCTTTCATTTCTGTAAATACCCATAAATCAAAGTGCTGAGGGCTCAGCAGAGATGAGGAGAGCGGTGGTCCTGCACTGTCCCCGCCCAGGGGGCAAACACCCTGCAGAGCAGCTCCAGCCAGTGCGATGGCTTGACCTCGTTATTTGTTCTGTGCCGGGAGAAGGGGGGAAGGGATGCATCCCTCAGCTCCTGGTTGCAGCTGGAGGAATCTTCAACTTTGCATTGTCTCCTCCTTTCTGTTCAGCATTTCCATGCATTTCCATGAGTGATGAGGGGCACGTTGGGAGCCGTGAGTGATGAGCTCCCTGGAGGTTTGATAACGTTATAAATGTGCTGTGGAACGGCTGACAAACCAAGAGGGGAAGGGGAAAAAATCAAGACAGAGAAATTTTTCCTGGGGCCGAGACAGGAGTGTTTTAATGAGTTTAGCCCAGTGGGGGAAATCACTGCATCCCCGAGACGGCATACCTGTTGCTGGTGGCTTGAATTCCTGTCTGGCAGAGTGCAGAAGAGCGGCAGTTATATGTGGGCCAGTGGAAAGCCAGGTTTAGGCTTTGGGCAGGGTTTGGACCTTCTCTGCAGGACTCAGCACATGCAAGCCCAGTGGATCGGTCCCATCCTGACCCTTGTGCAGTGCTGCAGCTATGTTGGAATGGATACAGGATGGGACCTGGGCTGTGATGCAGCTCCACAAATAACTGTTGCAGCGAGGCGTAGAAATGGAGATGAGGTGGTGTGTGCAGCTGCACCCTGAGCTGGGTTTGGGGACTAGTGTGTGGGGCAGAGGGGTGAGCTGCTTCCCCTGGGGGGTTTGTGCACACCAGGAGGTGTTAATAAGGGGATGCTGCTGTTTTTGGGTCCCCCCTCTGCATCAAAGTCCTCCTTGCTGGAGGTGCTGTGGGTTGCTCTCTGCCACCTTGATGTCCCTCACCTGTGCCCTGGGTGCTGAGCTCCAGCTCTCTGGTCCACTATGCAGGTCAGGCCATGGGTGGCACGATCAGTGCCATCGCCTCCGTGATAGACCTGACGGCAGCAGCTGACGTTACGGACAGTGCCCTGGCCTACTTCCTCACCGCTGACATCTTCATCATCATCTGCATCATGGTGTACCTCCTCCTACCCAGGCTGGAGTACTCCAGGTGTGTGCACCAGCGTGCCACGGGCATCCCACAAGCATGGGTCGGGAGGGTTTGCTACTGTTGATGCCGAGTGGGCTTGCTGGGGCGACCCATGAGATGCTTGCTGTGACAGTCCCTGCCCAGTCACGCCCCGGCATCCCACCCCACATGCTCCAGCTCTGGTGCTGTGCCACCACTGGCCACACTTCCCCATTTGACCGAAACCCCAGACCGAAACTGGGCGCCCGCCCCAGCACATGCTGAGTTTCTGGCAAGCCTCCCCAGGGGGAGAGGGGTGCTGACACAGGGGCTTCCCAAATGCGTGAAGTCATCGGAGAGCCATAATCTGGAAGCAGCCAGCCAGGTGGGTCCCCGTAGGGCGTCAGTATCTGCAATGTCATGCACTGATGTGCATGACCCATTGGTCTTGTTGGTGCTTGCAACCCCCAAAACCACCTGGCCCCCCAAATGCCTGCATGGAGTAGGTCCCCCCTGTGAACCACCAAGGGTGTAAAGGGATCCCCACGGTGGGGAAGAGGGGGTGGTGGGTCCCTGAGGGTCACCTTTCCATACGAGGCGGGAGCTGGAGGTGCAATGGGGTCGCTGCAACCACCTTCCCTGGGTCCAGCAGGCATCCCTGCGTCACCAACTTCTCTCCTGCTCTCTCTCCAAATCTCAGTTTGGGTTCCCCCCAACACACTTGGCTAACAATCTCCCTCCTTCTCTTTTTCCAGGCATTACATGAGCAGCCAGAAGGAGAGCCCACCTCTGTCCGCCGTGCCACCCAACAGCTCCGCAGAGGACGAGGCAGAGCCAGGAGGCACCACAAATACCTCCTTCCTCGCAAAAAGTACTGGCATTCCCCCGCTCCGCCCCATCCTGCAGAAGACTGCCCTCCTCGGCTTCTGCCTCTTCTATGTCTTCTTCATCTCCATCATCATCTTCCCTTCTCTCTCTTCCAACATCGAGTCGGTCAGCAAGTCCTCAGGAAGCCTGTGGAGCACCAAGTACTTTGCGCCACTCACCAGTTTCCTCCTGTACAACTTCGCTGACTGGTGTGGGAGGCAGATCACTGCCTGGATCCAGGCACCCGGCCCCAAGAGCAAGCTGCTGCCCGCCCTCGTCCTCCTCAGGACCATCTTCCTCCCTCTCTTCATCCTCAGCAACTACCAACCTCGGGCTCACATCTGGATGGTGGTCTTCAACCAAGATGTCTACCCGGTGGTCTTCACGGCACTGCTGGGGCTGAGCAACGGCTACCTGGGGACACTGGTCATCATCTACGGCCCCAAGATCGTGCCAAAAGAGCTGGCTGAGGCAGCGGGGGTGGTGATGACATTCTACCTCATGCTGGGGCTGGCTGTGGGGTCTGCCTGCTCTGTTCTCATTGTCCACCTTGTGTAGAGGAGTAGCTGGCGGGGGATGCCCTCGGTTTGCGGTGCTGCTGTCAGGTATTTAGGCTTTTTTCCCCAAAAAGCCAGGCACGCCGCAGTTTTGGGGCAGGCTGCCGTCTTGGGGGGGGGGGGGTTAAGACCA
>NW_008794452.1:4814664-4826309 GCF_000699145.1 Aptenodytes forsteri | reverse complement strand
TGCGGGGGGGGGGGGGGGGGGGTTACATCCAGGGGGAAAGTCCTCCTTCTGGGAAGGGGCATCCCCTGTGCTTGGGAGGTCCCGTCAGACCTTTGTCACTCCCCAGCTCAACCGGAGCAAACAGACCAAAAAACCCTTGTCCTCCCCAGGGAGCTCAGGGAAGCACCAGGGGCACAGGGAAACCTGTCCCTCACCTCAGTGCCGGTGGGCAAGGGTGGCTTGCTGGTGCCATCACGCTGTTTTTAAACTGAAACCGGGGCTTTTGACAGCACCTTGGGTTTGGCTGCCTCTTTGTTACGAGTTTAGCCCTGCAGTGTTCCGGTCCCCTTCATCAAGCTGTGATGATGGTGTTGAGCTAAAGGGAGTCTGAGCCCTGGAGCAGCTTTCAGCAAGCTTTGGGAGTGGATAGCAGCTGTGCCAGGGAGCAGGGCACCGTTTCGGGGGGATTTCATACATTCGTCCCATGAAAAAACATATATAAGGGAAACCTCTCCACTTGGACTTCTGCTTGCTTTAATTTTTCCAGATAAGATTGAATTGAGGGACCATTGAGCCCCCAGCACGGTGCTGCTAGTGCTGGGGCTGTATGTTGTGGCCAACCTGAGACCATTTCTCTTGCTGTGACGGTTGTGGACTTTAACTTACCTGTCTGCAGCTGAACCCCAAGGAAAACGAAATGCTAAGTGAGGAAGCGAAATGCTAAGGGAAGTGATCGTGCCCCTGTACTCGGCACTGGTGAGGCCGCACCTCAAATACTGTGTTCAGTTTTGGGCCCCTCACTACAAGAAGGACGTCGAGGTGCTGGAGCGTGTCCAGAGAAGGGCAACGAGGCTGGTGAGGGGTCTGGAGAACAAGTCTTATGAGGAGCGGCTGAGGGAACTGGGGTTGTTTAGCCTGGAGAAAAGGAGGCTGAGGGGAGACCTCATCGCTCTCTACAACTACCTGAAAGGAGGTTGTAGCGAGGTGGGTGTCGGTCTCTTCTCCCAAGTAACAAGCGATAGGACGAGGGGAAATGGCCTCAAGTTGCGCCAGGGGAGGTTTAGATTGGACGGGAGGAAAAATTTCTTTTTTGAAAGAGTGGTTAAACATTGGAACAGGCTGCCCAGGGAAGTGGTTGAGTCACCATCCCTGGAGGTATTTAGAAGACGTGTAGATGAGGCGCTTAGGGATGTGGTTTAGTGGGCATGGTGGTGTTGGGGTGACGGGTGGGCTCGATGATCTTAGAGGTCTTTTCCAACCTTAATGATTCTATGATTCTGTGGTCCTAACCTAAGGTTTTTAAGGTGCCTTTAGTCTGCATTAAGAAAGATCTATAAAAGCCAGGGAGAGGTATTAGAGAGGCTCTGATGTGATGTTCACAGCAGAAAGCTGATTAATTTAGGTAGACAGGTGGCATATGGTCTCCAGATGCTTTCAGAGGGGTGAGCTACTGTGATACCCAAAAAGATGGCCCACCCAAAGGGGACCGGCGTTTAAAGTCACTTAAACTTCCATATGCAAATGCAGCCTGGACTAAATAAAATTATTGTATTTATTTACTCAAATTGCATGGATTTATGGTCTAGGAGAGGTGAACTGGTAAGCAAGGATGTAATGGCATTACAGCTGATGCCTCAGGGATGCTGTCGATGGAAAATACTTCCTTTAAGACTGGGCCATTAGTGGATGCTCTCTCAGCATCTCCTGCTTGACCGAGTAGTGGAGAAGCTGCTGGTCTGGGTTGCCAGGCCGTCTCCTTGCTGTGCTGGATGTGGTGGTTAGCAAGAGGGAGGATGCGGGGCTGGTGCCTTTCCACCCGCGGCCGCCCTGGCTTTGCTGGGAGAACAGCAAGATCGACAGCAGTTATTGCCATGAGGTGAAATGTAGGCTTGGTGGGTGTTGTTTTTTTATATAAATCCTTTCCAGTGTTTAGTTTGGGCTTGTTGGCAATACACACACAGTTTTGCTTTACAGCTGATTTTTATTTAAACATAAAATCCAGACATGAGTGGAAAATTTACAGGGCGTGCGGTACCAAGGAGCAGCTTTACGGCACCTGACTTTGCACGTGCGGGCTCTTAATCCTGTCGCTTTGGTAAGTTTGCAGCCCTTCAACCCCTGACGCTTTGGCCAGCGTTGACCCGGGTGAAGGTCCACCTCAGCTTGAAGGGCAGCCCAAGGGCTGAGGGTGGCGATGCTGGCCAGCCAGCTGTGTGCTGCTCACGAGGGTAAACGCTCCCATTGCCTCCAAGTTGCTTGGGGTAATGCGGTAGCTGGTCATGGCTGAAAAGCCTAAGCCAACCTCATTTTGGCAACTGAAACGTCCCTTTGTGGCCTTCAGTGCTTCCCACTTGAGAGCCTGCTGCGTGGTCTGCTCTCCTCAACTCACACATTTTGCCCTGGTCCCAGGTATAATGAGATTCTACTCCTTTGCTGACTGCTTTGCACCTCTGCTGATCCTCATGTTACAGATCAAATACCTCTTGAGACAGAACTTAATTATCCGATACTGTTGCTAATAAAGTTAATACTTGATACTGTGCAACTGCTGGTGTCTGAAGTGATTTCTCTTGGAGATGCACCGATGCATGCACTTTTAGTTTGCATTTTTCCTTCTGGTCATCCTTCTCTCCCATTTTAGATTGTAAACTTGGAGAAATCACTGACAAGGGCCGGGTGAAGGAGCCGCGAGAGAATTGCTTTGAGAGCCCGGTTATTCTAATTTAATATCTCCAAATGACCTGCAGGTAGGTATGGAGAGTGTATTTATTGCATCTGCAGGGAAAGCAGGCAAAAAGGGAATTTATCCTTTGTCTTTGATGGTAGTCAGCTAAGGAAAGTTACGAGAAATGAGGGGAAAAATCAATACAGGTTCAAATTGGGCAAGAATGAGGTCTGAGTATAAAGCAGGGACTGCTGGTGAGAGCGCCACGGTACGGGGATGGATGCTGACGGGCAGCCTGAGCATGAGCGTGTGGGTCATCCCCCTGCAAAAGGGGATGGGTAATTTATAGGGTGTTGTGTATAACGGCGGGGGGGGAATTACTGCCAAATACTGCCTGGGCAAAGTTGCATCTGATGCTCTGCGTAGGCCCTAACGAAGAGCTCAAGCTAAGAAAATGCAGAATGATGAGGGAAACGGTGGTTGCAAGGCAAAATGAAGGATGCTGTTTCTGCCACGTGGAGCCGTTTTTCAGACGTGTTAGTGGACATGCAACCATGGTTTATTTCTTGATGGTTTTAAATAATGTATCTTTGATAAGGAATGCAGCCATTGACCCCAGTTTCCAGTTCAGGAATGACACATGCTCCCTGCCCTACACCAGCATCGAGGTGGGACAGCCAGCAGAAATGCTGCAGGGGTCAAAACCTACTTCATGGTATTTAGCCAGGAGATAACACTTCTAGGTCTCAAAGAGCTTCACAAGAGGGAGTTGCTCCCCAGGTCGTTGTTTGGACCTGTGACAGCTGAGGTTCAGAGGAAGATCTTGGGTATGGGCAGGGCTGGGAGCTGAGCTGGGTCCATGGGTCTTCCTCACCTGTCCAAAATGGCATTGCCGGGTTTGTATCTCTAATTAACACCGTCCTCTCAGCTGCCCAAGAGAGACTAGCAGGGTTGTAGATGTTTTCACCATCTTTCAGCTGAGGGAAGCGGGTTGTGAGCTGGCCAGTGGGGGAAGGACCATGCGCTCTCTGCAGGGCTTGGCCTCCTCTCACTGGTGGGCATAAAATGAGTGATGCAGGCGCTTGCAAAATTCATGAGGGTGGGCCCACGAAGTGAAACTAAATCAAAGATGTGCACAAATCCCTGCTCGGTGCTGAGTGGCAAAGCACTCGGGGCCAGCATCGCTGGCAAAGCAGCCAGGAA
Organism: Aptenodytes forsteri; assembly: GCF_000699145.1. Lineage (NCBI taxonomy): Eukaryota > Metazoa > Chordata > Aves > Sphenisciformes > Spheniscidae > Aptenodytes > Aptenodytes forsteri. The sequence goes on along the minus strand of NW_008794452.1, from coordinate 4,822,462 downwards.
GATGGAAAGCCCCTGTGCTCCCCCAGCTCTGCGGAGGGCTGGCAGCCTGGCGTGGTCGGGTTGCTGTGCCTGCCCCACGCTTGGCTTCTCCAATGGCCTTTGGTGTTAAATCCAACTGGCCAAGGGCAGATGAAAGATGTGAACTGGCAAAGCAACACCAGCAAGATGGGAGGGCATGGGGAGCAGGAGGGGGTTGGATAAAAGGGCAGAAAGCGGAGGAGACGCATCTGTTGCAGTTTCTGCTCAAAGGAGAGTTAACTGAGCCTATGCCCAACCTTCTTTTGTCCTCTCTTTCAGCTTAGTGGTGCCAACTACTCCTCCCTGGTTCAGAGCTGGAGCCTTTAAGTGTAGCTATGGGGGGTTTTAAAGCAAACAAATGCACTGTAGGAGGAGGGGAGGGGAGGGAAAGGGAAAGGGAAGGAAACGAAATGAAACGAAACGAAACGAAATGAAAGTTTTGTTATGGAGTGATTCTCATCTCCCACAGTCAGAAGTAACTGTCCCTCTTTCTCTCTGATCTCCAAAGCTTCCTCTAGCCTGTCCCCACTTGGTGGAGTGCCCCATAGGGTAGAAATGCTGCCACCTCTCCATCTGTGATACCAGCCTTTGGGTTACAGAGGCTTTGGTGCAGCACTATTACCCTTTGGGAGGTGGAAGCATCTTTGAAACAACCTTGCTATCCTTCAGCATCACCTTGGTGGTGACCAAAGAGAAGCTCTGCTGCCCCTCGGCTGCTCCATTGTACGTGTTTTGGGGTAGGACTCATCCTTTCAGTGTTTCGCCGGGATGCACTGTGGGTCAAAAGCCTACACAGCTGAAGTGGAATTGCCTTTGGTGGCTCAGCTGTGGGAGCAGGGGTGCAAGGGTGGTGGTACACGATACCCAGCAGGGCATCTGCCCAGCAGCACAGAGCATCCCTGCGTGTCTGCATCCGTGCCTGTCTCCGGCATCCTGACAAAGCTCCTAATGAGCTCTGGCAGTCCCCATGGCCAGCCAGGGGCCAGTGTGCATGACCTCGCTCTTAATTACTGCCCTGTGGCAGCTTCATTTGTATGGGCAGCAGGGTCTCCAGGCAGAACCCTGTTCTGTGTGGCCCCATGCGCTCGGGCAGCGTGCAGAGAACCGTCACCCCACCACGGATGGGGTGATGCTCTCTGACCCCTGCCCCTCCAAAATGCTGCCACCTCACCCTCTGCAGCCACAGAGAAGACCCGTGTATCAAGGTATTTCAGCTCTTGGCCCTTTTTCCCCTTCGCCCATGCTTGCACATGTGGGGGTGAAGCTTGCCAACCTCCATAGCTTTGCGGTGTGCCTCCGGCAAGCATCGTCCTGAAAAGGGGCATGCGAGCCAAGGGCTCAAAACGCCAGCAGTTGTCTTCTTCGGCAGGGGCTCAGGGAGGGCTGCGGTCCCCAGCAGATGAGCCGAGCTGATCCTGCCCCTCCGCAGGCGCCCCAGAGAAAAAAAACTCGGCTTTGAAACCTCGCCAGCCAGCTGCAGGCTTGCGCGGCTGCTGTTCTGCTTTTACATGTTTTATGGAGTAATTTGTACTATATTTACACGACGGTGATAAACAGTTTTTAAAATGGAAGCGAAGAAAACACTGTTGAATGGATTGTTACAAAAAAGCCCTGTTTGCCATTCCATCAGGGGGAAAAAAAGGGATAAAAATCACGATCCTAGGGACACGCTGTTCGTCAGATCTGGGTATTTTTTCCCTTGATTTGTGTGCTTAATGTGAGGAGAAGTCGCAGATGCATGCTGAATTCTGCAGGGAACATATGCATGCATTTAAATCATTTACAGCATTTACTGGTGCAATTGTAAAGCACATTATTTTTCTGCATTTGTAATTAGGGTCTAAACAGATGGTGAAGGACTGTAGCTTCTGATTAGACAGGCTTGTGCTCTGTTGGACGGCACTGTGAGAACAAACTGAGCTGAGAAAGTTTTCCTCCTAATTTATCACGCCATGGGGGGGGGGGGTAGAGTATCTGGGGCTGAGCACGAACTCCAGCGTGCCCGTAGCAGGCTGGGCAAAGCTGAGCAAGCTGGCGGGTCTGCTCCCCCTGCCATCCCCACTTGCTGATGGATGGGGTGCACACAGACACCCCCTCCAGCTCAGCTTCGATTCTAGATTTTGTAACCCTGCCTTGCTCTGTGCTGCACAGCTTCGGGTACCCAACAGCACAGGATGGAGCGTCTGCTTTGACAAATGCTTTTAATATGAAGCAGAAGGCTTGGGTTTGAGAAGGGGCTTTAAAGCAGGAGCAAGCTCCAGGCTTGTGGCTGCATACAAGGAGTGAGCGCACATGCCTGGCGTTAGCTCTGCTCTTCGGCATCACCTTTTCTCTGCCACACTGGCAAGCTCTCAGCTTGGTGAGGTGGGTAGAGCTCTCCTGCACCTCTACTGGGGGCAACCTTGGGAGCTTCAACAGCAATGTGTGATTGGCCTATTGGATCTTCATCTTGAAGACCTGACTTCCATTTCAAACGCATCACCTCAGAGATCTGCTTAGCCTCATTTTTGACCTTAAACAGCAGCAACAGCTCTTCACAGCCAAAGTGCAAGTACCTCCACACCAAGCCTGTGTTCCCTTGCATGCACTGTCACTCCAGCTGGTCAGGAGTCGCCCCTCACTGTCCTGTAGTCACATAGAAGAGAATTTATTAGGTGTTATTTGTACTTCTTCCTACAGTTTCTTATTTTCCTGGCTTACCTCCTTAAATTACCAGTGTGTGAACCCAGCCAAAATGGATTAAATGAGAGGCAACTGGAAGAGCAGAGCAACACAGAAGAGGAGCACGTTGTCGGCCTGAGCAGCTCAGGTAGACCCATGGGGCTGGAAGTTGGGTCGCTGGGCGAGCAGCATAGATGTCCCTCCAGGTTTCTCCCGAGGCAACTGTGTGACCAAATTTACTTTGTATTTCCTTTGCTCCTTCCCTCCCAGCTGTGCAAATGGTGATCATCTTCCACTGTGTTTTTGTCCTGCTGCTCCCATGGGTTACCATCAAGGTTACAGACAGGGGTGGCCAAGAGGGAGGTCATCTTCTGCCTGGCACAGTGCTCTGGGTAGTCCCTGACCCCAAAAAGTCGACAACCCGCACACGCAGCTCAGAGACCGCTCTGCAGGGAAGGTGACACAGCAAAGGTGGCATGCGACAGGAGGGCACGTCCAGCCCAGCCTGGGCAGGGGAGATCCAGAGAGCTGTCGTGCGGATGCTGTGCCTGTAGATGGCACCTTTTACTCTGCTGAGGAGGAAAGAAAAACTGAGGGAAAAAACGTGGCTGGTAAGGTAGGGTTCAAAGCTAAGAGAAAGATGCTTTTGGTGCGTGGCATGAAGTGACTCAGGGTAGTCATTCCCCGGGCAGTAAAGGACCCGGCTCCCAAAGCTGCCCCCCTCTCACTGTAACTGCTCTTGCTCAAGATTGCCTGTCGCAATCATCACCAAATGGTTGCTACTTTGTGAATTTACTAACATTCCCCATCAGTAGGAAATTACGCCGAGGGCTGTTTCAAAAGCCAGTGAAAAGCACCTCCAGCTGCTTGGAGAGTTGGTATGAAGGGGTTTTTTACCCTCATTAACCCCTCCTGGATATAAGAAGCCCAGCCGGGGGCCACTGGGCGCTCTTAGCATCCTTAGCAGGGGACATGTCCCACCCGCTTCTGACTTGGGCTACAAAGGAAGACGATGCATTTTGCAAATGGGCTGCTTTGGGGTCTGCAAAGGGCAGAACTTCAGGGCTTCAGCCAGGTCTGTTTGGGGTGGTCCCGCAAGGCTTTTTGGAGCTCACACATTGATCCTTCTGGCTGCATGTTATCACCGTGCTGCAGCTCTGGCCATCTAGTCCCCATTTCCCTGGCCCAGCTACCCAGTCCAAGGGTAGCTTAGCTGGACCCACCCGTAAACACGAGCTGGCACATCCCCATCGAAGGGTGCCACATGAACTGGGCATGTGCTACAAATGTGTGCCCAGCTCCTGTCCTTCCCACCATCTTTAAACACATTTGCTTTACCCTCCATATGGACTATCACCTTATAAAGACACAACTTGAAATGCAGTACTTCTATATTTCTAAAGGAAATAAGAAACCAGCTGTTCTTTCAGCGCTTTTCTTCTATGGAGGGAGAAAAAGCGAGCAATCCCTTAACTTTGCTCAGATTCCTCTCCAGCCTCCTTCAGTCATAAATTCCTAAACAAACAGTGTGATCCTAATATTGGCCTTAAAATTCTGTGTGAAATGGAGCTGGAAATTAATTTCACACTGGAAAAAATGGCTCACTGTCAGCCGCAGCACAGGTGGTCGAAAAGAAAACCCCGCAACCGCTGTACAAATTAATTCTGCAACTCGGGTGAGAGGGTAGCACGGCGGGGGTAGCTGCCTCCCTTGTGCTGCCGTCTCGACCCACACTGTGATGTGGAGTGCTGGAAAGCCATGGGCGATGGAAGGTATCACCATCCCTGAGGGGCTTGTGGTCTGGGGGGGCAAAATCACCATGTCCCCCAAGAAGTGAAAGCAAGGGGCATGGGCTGCTTCTTCCTGAGCAAAAGCCCTCCTGTGCTTTTGCACAGGTTTTTTTTTACTGAAAAAGGATGGTAGTTTGGGGAAGCACAGCAAGGGATGCTTGTGGGAGACTCCTGAGGAAAAGGAAGCGTGAAGAAATGACTGCTGGTACAATATTGCACGTGCTGGTTGTCAGGCAGCTGATGTCCGTGCAGACCCTGGGGTCCATGGCAGTATGCGGTCCGTGGCAAGCAGACATAATTCAGTACCTTAGTTGGGCAGGATTTTGCACGTGCCTGCAATTTACCTGCTTTCCATGTGATATTTCATCTATTTAAAGATTTAGAGACGGACAGCGATCCCACCTCTTGCAGCAGAAGGGCCAGGGAAGGTAGAGAGAGGAGTGATACACCGTGGGGATAGCTGGATGGAGAAATGTTCCGTAGTTAGGTAGAAAATGAGAGGGGGAGAAGCTTTGCAGTACAATTTCAAGGTTGAGCGAGTGGTGCCAGGAGGCTGCGAAGGCTCTGCCTAGCCGCTCCGCTTTTGCAGGCAGGGCGGAGAGGGGAGGTCATGGGATCTGGCTCCAGAAAAATAAGGTTTCCTAGTAATGAGCCCGTGGAGAAAGGCTGGGATAGCAGGGAGGTTATCCTAGCCCTCCTGCTAACCACCGTGCTCCCTGCCTTGTAGGGTAGGCACTAATTGTGATGGCCTCCGATCCAAATGGCAAGCGGGAGCATCCCTCTGCTCGCAATGCATCACTTCATTTTAGTCCCTTTTTTTCCCAGCTATGAGCTTGTTAAATGGCAATTGCAACAGCGCATCCCCCACGGGCTGCGTCTCAGATCAACGTTGCTTCTTTCAAACAGGAGCTTGGGAACATCAACTCAGTAAGTTGGTTTGAGGTCCAGCCTGTACACAGCTATTGCTGTTGCTGTCTGATTTAAACCAAGTTTGACAGGGAGATACAGCTCACAAGATACTGAATTCCTGAGGGTTTTGTGAACCTAGGCGGTGAAATCCCAGTAGTCCTCCCCCCCGATGGGAAAGGCTGCAGCCTGGGCTCCACTGGGAATTGGACCAGGAGTCCAAGCTGGACCCAAGGGCCAGGAGGAACTCAGCTTTGTTAGAGCTGACTTATGTAAAACAGGTGACATGTCTTGAAACTGGTCAGGATGTGAGCTGAAAGCCAGCCGCCCAGCTTGCACACTGAAAGCCACAGTGTGAAGCCAAGGCATAGGAACCGGGCAATGATGAAGCAGAGGAGAGGTGTGCTTCTATTTAAATAGAAACACTGACCTGAATTTATCATGAGAATCATTAAGTGAGACATCACTTGTGCAAAGTCAGAGCGGCTGCAGACAACAAGCGGGCCTGAAATGTGTCTTCAAGTCACTTAACATATGGTTGTGCTTTGGTTCCTCCCCCTTTTCTGTTGTTTCTTCCCCTGATTTTATGGATGCAGCTGGGATCGGCACGGCGCAGGTATCCTGGCTGTGTACACGCTGCCTTGTGCCGATGAAGAGGACGAGGGAGGGGTGAAGAGACCAGCTCAGCTCAGCAGGATGCTCAGAGCCCCGCACTGGTAATGCCTGCACCCTTTGCACTCCTTGTGACCTGCAACTGTAGGACAAACTCAGGTACCGAGGGCAAATCCTTAGCAAGCCCAGTACAATCCAGGTGTGATGGGAGGAAATTATTTGCCAGCATCTTCATTAACTGCAAGCAGCTCATCGCACTCAGCTGTTTGTCAGGGACTTTCGTTTTTAACCCCAAAGCAGCTGCAGGTGTGCCAGGGCTGGCTCTGGTGTGCAATATCAGGCTCAGCCCCCTCCTGCAGCTTAACTAGTTTTGGGGGAGGCCCCTGCCCAGCATGGAGGGGGGGGCTCCATCACCCTGGGGGGCTCCCTGCAGCTGCTGCAGAGCCCCCCTCCCCAGGGTCGAGGTGAGGGCACCAGGAGCAGACCTCTGCCCAATTCAAATCAATCAGCCCAGGAGCTGTGGTAATGGCATAATTAGCAGAAGCTGCTCAAGAGAGGCAAGGGCCTAATTATCCCCTCCTGCTCCTGCAGAGGCACTTGCCCACTGCTGTTCCAGGAGGAGGGATGCAAAGGTGAGTGGATGGGAAGGCTCCCGACATTGCCAAGCAGGGCTCCAGGAGGGGCTTTAGCAGCACATGCTGCACTTGTTTAGTGTTTTAATTAAAGCTGCTCGGCATGGGCTCTGGTGGGAAGGCAAAGCTCCTCCAAGCTGCAAGTGGCTGGAGGCTCGTGTATGTGTGCGTGCAGCAGGGCAGGACCCAAAGCCCTGGCCCTTCTGGGGTTGGGGGACACAGAGTGCTGCTGGGGGCTGCATCACCCCCTTGGTGTGGGGACTGGTGTCGTTGCACGCTGCTTTCTATGGCTTTATCACTTCTAAGAATGCAAGAAATGGGGTGAAGTGGTGGGATTTGGCTGCCTTCCCTAAAGCTGCTTGTAGGGAGGGCTTGGACTGGAGGCAGGGGTTTGCCCTGCGATGTCCTGCTGGGTTTAGGAAAGCCAGGAGGGCTGGGAGGACCTGGGGTCAGAGGGGACTGGTGGCAAGAGCGTGAAGGGTTAGGTGGAAACGTGCAACGGTGGTGTGGCAAAAATAACACCGTGTCTGTAGAAACCGAGGCTCCGAGTGCCCGAGGGAGAGGAGCTCGGGAGGAATAACTGCTGTGTACCTCTCTTGGCATGCCTGCGAGCGCAGTGCCGAGGCCAGTGTGCTGCCTGTATCGCTTTCCCACTCATGTATGATTTACGTGCTCCCTGGGCCTGCCAGCTGCTCTGGCACAAAGGTCAGAAAAATAATAATAATGGGAAAAAAAAAAAAAATTAAAACTAAAGAGGCTGAGTTAAACTTCATGTGGCCGGTGCCTGAGTCGGGCTGAAGTTGTATTTGAAGAGGCAACCACTGTCTCGGGGGTGAGCCCGGGATTTGGGGGAGCCGGTTGCCCAACCAGGAGTCCCCGGGGAGGGGGAACCTCGGCGAAGAATGAGAAAGATTGGTTTAGAGTGGAACAAAGAGTATTATTAGGAGCAGTGGGAAGTGAAAGAAAGTATAGCCTGAATTGCTTAAGAGTTTAATTTATTCCGCTGTAGACATTCATATTATATAATGGTCTTTTTAAACACTTTATCTTTTTGTGGAGAACTCTGGCCTTTTCCAGAAATATCTTTTTTTTTTTCCGGTGAGCGGTGAGCACGGCCATCATCTTTTTTTTTTTTTTTTTTTTGGGGGGGGGGGCTGTCGCGCCGGCGCTCCTCCTTCT
>NW_008794452.1:4761043-4814484 GCF_000699145.1 Aptenodytes forsteri | reverse complement strand
CCTTTTAGAAAGAAATAATGTGTGTTGGTGTCTGCTGTCCTGCCCCTGAAACAGAAAGCACCGTCCCCCCCGCACCCCCAAAACCATCCTCGGTTATAATTTTGAGTTTGGCTTGGAAGGAGGAGGCGGTGAGAAGCTGCAAAGTTTCGCGGGCAATCCAGGGCTGAACTTCTTCAAAGGCGTGCGGGGATGCCGCGCTGCAGCCCGCGTGTGGAGGAGCTGTGCGGCTCTGACCCTAGCCCAGGGGGACGGAACTGCGATGAAAGAGGGGTTTTTTAATCCCTTCAAAAACATATTAAATGGAAAAACAGCTCTGCAAAATGACAAACTCGCCCCGAATGGTTTCTTTTTATTTCTTGAGAAAACACTTTATTTGAGATTTTTTTTCCCCACTTCTTTGCTTGCTCCTCTTTTCCTTAATCTCTGACAAAACCTGCAATCCTCTTTTATTGAAAAAATGTTTTCCTGACCACCTCAAGTACCGACCCCCGCACACATCCAACTTGGCGTTGGCCAGACATCTTTAGCTTTGAACTGCCTGGAGTTATTGCCAGAGCCTTTATTTAAAGAAAATGCTCAAACTTCAAGAGTCTGGTCCCTATTAAAACTGGCCAGCTAAATTACATTACCCTTCCTTTTAACTCGCAGAGTTTGGGGTTCGTTAGGGGTGTTTTGGCTGTAAGCTTTTTGTGGCAGGGATAGCTTTTCCCCTGGTGCTGTTCTTCGGTTTGATGCACATGGCACCAGCCCCTTTGTTCTGATCCATGATTTTTGGATGCTACATGAAGGTAAAGAATAGCCCGTGCCCTCTTGCAATTAGAAATACAGGTGTGGGGCTTCATTACTGGCATTTAATTGGGAAAATACAAAAATCTGGGGTGTTGGTAGTAAAGACCTGTCAGGGTGGGTGGGAGAAACTAATAAGGCTGTTGGAGTATCTAAAAGGAAAATTTTTTTTTTTTTTTTTTTTTTTTTTTTTAAAAAAAAAAAAAGAAGGAAAAGCAGAGCTGGGGTAGCTTATTTGGCCAAATTAAAGGATGCGGAGGATGGGGTGATGTGCTGCCTATGCGCAGGTGAATAGCGGAACTGGCTGGGGCAGGGGTGCAGCCTGGGACTCTCCCACAGGTACCCTGTGTGGGGAGGGCAAATCCAAAACCAGTACCATGCCAGCGATGTCCGGGGGTGCTGCCAGCACTCTCTTGCCAACCACTATGGTTTCCCCAAGCTGCCTCTCCTCTCTTATCCACCAGTGTTTTCTGGGGGGTGTGATGCTGGAATGGGAAGTTGCCTCTGCTAGTGCATGATTTTTTTTTTTTTTTTTTTTTTTTTGTTTTTGGGCTTTTTTTTTTCCTTGTGCTGGGGGAAAAGCCCTGTCTGGTGGCAGATCCCCTGGGCACAACAGGTGTTGAGGGGGTCAGGAGGGCTGGCAGAGCTGCCGCTTCCCGGTGCCCACTGTGGCTAGGCTGCATGCAACAAGCCCAGCTCCTTCCTGGCATCTTCTCGGTGCATCCTGCAGCAGCCTGGGACACCTTGTCTGTGTGGCCTCAGCGTGCGATAGCGCTATGAGATAGAGCTTTTTTTTTTTTTTTTTTTTTTTTGCTGTTGTTTGGGCTTTTTTTTTTCCTTGTGCTGGGGGAAAAGCCCTGTCTGGTGGCAGATCCCCTGGGCACAACAGGTGTTGAGGGGGTCAGGAGGGCTGGCAGAGCTGCCGCTTCCCGGTGCCCACTGTGGCTAGGCTGCATGCAACAAGCCCAGCTCCTTCCTGGCATCTTCTCGGTGCATCCTGCAGCAGCCTGGGACACCTTGTCTGTGTGGCCTCAGCGTGCGATAGCGCTATGAGATAGAGCTGGTGCATGAATTTTTTTAATTTTTTTGTGGGATAAGGTTATCTCCATGGGAAACTCGCATTTGTCAAAATCCAGGTGGGTGTTTTGAGGGAGGGAGTTTTACCATTGTCTCTCCTTCTCCCCTGTCCTGGGGAAGGAGGAGAGGAAATCCCTTTGCAATTCCATTTTCCTTCTCCACCCGCCTCCCTCCCTCCCCAGCACAAAGCTCTCTTGTTTCAGATGGCAAACTGTAGGTTTTGTAGCACCAAGTCAAGATCATGTCGTGAAAACACAATGTTTTGTTTTAAGACCAAGTTGTAAAACACTCCCTTTATGGGAAACTGTAAAAATTGATGTTCTCCTGTTTTTTTTATTCTTTTTCTTTTTTTTTGTGATAAGTGGGAGAAACAGTGTTTGCAAGAGGTGGGAGCTGCGCAGCTTGGCTGTTTGCTGTAGCTGGGCCTGGGAAGGGTACCCAGCCCATGTACAAAGAGGCTGTGTGTCCCTCCCAGGGGCATCACCTGAATATAGCAGGGAGGTAGCACCAGAAGTGTTTTCTGTATTCTGCAGAATAACTGCTGCAATAATCTCCAGAATAATGTCCATGGTATGGTAGCTTCTCTGCTGACCTGATGGAGGTATGCAAAGAAAAAGGGCACTGCAATCCTCTTCGGAGCACACCCCAGGAGCGGCCGGGGTGGTGAGGACATCTTAAAAAGGGTTTAATTTATGAAGTTTCTTAGATGTTCTGTGCAGATGGTCTTGAGCACAGATTATTTATAAATTTAAGAGGCCTTAGGATATGGGGTTGGCTTGATGAGGGGCTGGCCTGTGGCCTCTTGTAAGAGTGTAAAATGTCCCAGCTGCTTGCAGTTGGGCTATTGCAGCCCAGCTAATTTAGCTGGAGGTTTGCTGTGTGAGCATAAATAGTTCAAAGTGCATCCCAAAACTTCTGCATTTTTTCCCACTGCAGTGTCCTGCTTCCTCCAATAAGACTTTTAATAATGTTACAGGAGGATGAGCGTTAGTTTGGGGCTTTTAATGGCCCAAGACCTACAAACATGAAAATTCATGCCTTCGTGCTTGCGTTGCTATTGGACCCTATTTCAGCGTGCAGGTTCTACAGCTGAAATGGGGAATCCCAGTGGTTAAGACTCACCCAAATCTTGCAGATGTCCTGGATCTTGCCTGTGATTCGGTAATGACCGGGACGCTAGAGCAGGGGCTGGAACAGAACTTATGCACGGGCTGTGCCATGCAGCGTGCCGAGCTCGGAGCTTCGGTCAATGTGGGCAGGAAACCTTTGGTCATGGAGCCTGGTGGCTTTCAGTCCATGAAGATGTTAGCACATGGCTCCGGTGGGTGCTTGCTGACTATGGTGTGCTCCACAAATGATCAGAGGGGCCATCCTGGGCACACATTGTCTCTTTTTCTGCTAGACAGCTTCGCAGAAGTATCTGTTTGAACCCATGCCCCAGGGCCAAGGACCTTGCTGGATGTGTCTTGTAATGGAAACTCTGATCTGGCCGTGGGAGGGCTGTAATGTCCCCTCCCCAGCCTCTGCCAGAGCCAACGTTGCAGTGAGGCTTTTTTCCATCCTTAGCCTGAATTGCTTTGCCCTGATCTGTGCATTTGATGTAACAGTTGCTCTCCAGCGGAGAAAGAGACCCTGCTTGGAGTATGCTGGGGAGAAAGTCAGTGGGGGCAAAATCCTGATGGAAATAGGGGGATATGCTGGTGCCTGGGCTGCTGTAGCTTTGAAAAGGGCATGCAGGAGAGGGACTGGACAGCTGAGAGGGTCCTCAGCCATGGCTGGGGTCCTAGGAGGGCTTGCATGAACAAGCCTGTCACCAGTGATGAACTACTGTCATTAATCCAAATAACTTCATCTCTGCTGAATGCCATTGTCTTTCAGTTTGACCCCCTGCTCTCGGGGGCTGCTGTTTGGGATTGAGGGATTGGGGGAGGGGAGGTGGTGTCGGTCCTCCTAAGTAGCCCCATCTTCCTTTCCCTGTGCTGTCTCTACCACTTTGGTTTTTTTGTTACTCCTCCTAAAACTTCAGCTAGTGAGTGATTAGCCACAGCGTGCCCACAGTGTTACTCCATCAGGCAAAGCCTCACTTTTATTAGCTTGAACAGCCAGTGGGCCTCAAAAAGGTCTGTTGCAGCAAAGTGCTTCTCGCTGAAAGTTAAGTGAGCTTTGTGTGGAAGCAGCAAGGACACTTCTCTCTTGATTTGGATGAGGCAAGAAATGGCCTAAGAGCTTTTGCAGCTCAGGTTGCTCAGTGTGAGGGTGTGTTTTTTGGTTTGGTTTGGGTGTTTTTTTCCTTCTCTGAAGCACCCCTATTTCTCTCTCTTTTTGAGATCTACCTTTCCAGCCTGCAGTTTGAGTTACCAGAGGACTGAACAAATAGCCTTGTTGCTTCTTTTTAGTGATGCAAACATCCAGCCTAGAGCTTAGGAGTAGCTGGAGGTAGGGAGATGGGGTGAGGTCCTGGGTGCGCACATACTCGGGGTCCTGTGCTGATGGGAGCTTGAAGTGGTGTCTGCTGCGATGAGTGTTTGCCAAGGAAGATGAAGTGAAATAACTGACCCATCTTCTTTGGCAGGGCTTTGAAATGTAGTTTGGCTGCTGATTGCCAAAAGCTTCTGGTCCTGTGGCTGATGGCTTGCTCTTGAAGTTGCTGTTGAATTTCATATTGCATTGCTAACACTGTTACAGGTGTACTTCTTGGAGTGAAGCTTATAGCTTGCTTCTGTCCTGCTGCTGCAAAAAGGCGATGCTCACATTCAAAGCTGCACCTGAGTGTGGCAAGGAGGGAGGTGCTGTTCTGGTCCTTCCCTGTCGCTGCAAACACACAGCCCTGCCAAGCCCCGGGCTTCGCTCCTGTGCTGCAAGGGCCAGCCTGAGCCAGAGGGCTTGAGCAATAGTCATCTAACGTGTGTCTACTACGTATGCCTATTATTCTGTAAATGGAGTGGGCAATATTTAGATGAACACTTTTTTTATTTCTTTAATTCCACTTCACAAATGTCCTCTCTTCTCTTTTTCTTTAAAAACCCAAACCAAACAGAAGTTGTGTGCCTGCATCTGAAGCAGTGCAGGCAGGAGTGCCCTAGGATATGTGAGCATGGGCTGCGTGGCAGCATTACAAACTCGCTCAAAAATGTTGTGTCAGAGCCAGAGGATGTTGGACACTTCTCCTGCATCGTTTTGATAGCGGTGCTTGGAAGTCCAGCCAGGCTGCTGCCCAGCCCCAGTCAGCAGGCAAGCCTTCCTTCTTTCAGGCAGGGCACAAGAAGAAAGCATCTGGCCTCCCATTCACCAGCAGGCTTTGGGTCAGGCCTTCAGCATTTTTACATTTGTCACTTTGTCCATTGCTGTATGTTTTTTAAGAGTCTGGAGAGAGGTTCCCGTCTTGTGAGACCAGACTGTGCATGCCGCTTCATTGAGTTCAGCTTTCTATCTCTTCCTAAAGCAATAATTCCCACCCTTCTTCCCCCTCCTCCTTCCCCCCCCCCTTCTTTTTTTCTTTAAGCTAAGCTCTGTTGCCGTTGGCTGCTTTTCCACCTTTTCATCCCACCTTAGCATCACCTGCTCTGCAGCCCTGCTGCTCCTTTGCTGCCTTGCCTCCATGTGCTGCACTCTGTGTTGGTGCAGCCCAGGAACCAGGCGAGCCAGGAGCCTGTTGGCTTGCTCTCCATATCCCATCCCAGTCTGGCTCCTAGTTTAGGAGCTGCCATTTCAGCTTAAGTGAGGTTTTGTGATGGAAAATGGTTGCTAGTCACCATAGGCATCGTAGCAACCAATGCTGGAGGCTCAATAGAGCCAGTGCTGCCCCACTAAAAAAAAAAAAAATAAAATCAGGCATCTCCTCTTCCGACTACCCAAGAAAGATACTGCCTTTGCCGTGGAAGGATGGGTGGCCATGCCTGCTGCAGCAGGGAATGAGGGTCCCCTTTCCCAGAGCCCCCAGGGTGTTATTTTAATATTGCATGAATGAAGAGGTGAATTGGATGCTTGTACTTGTAGCACTAAATGACTTTCCTTGGGGATACCGTAGTTGGGGTGTGCTGCAGCGGAGGGTTTGCATGTTGCTAATGCAGAGCTGGGCAGTTATTGGCAGTTATCTTACGGCAGTTGCAATGACTCAGAAAATCAATTTCACTTCCAACCTAGACAAAGTTTTCCTGCATGGACTGAGAAGCTCAAACACGGCATTTTCTTCTGGTCTTGGGCTGTTGGTTAAACAACATGTTAGTGTTGTCTTGGAGCTAAAGCTTGTTTCCTGTGGTAAAGAAAACCTCTTGCAGCCCCAAACAAAATGTTTCTACTCCTGTCCTTGTTTTGAAATGGGAGTAAACTGCTGGAAATGTGGGAGACTTCGTTGTTACTGGTTGTTAGTAAGTAATGGCTCTAGCTTTTTCCCTGCTAGAAGAAAGGTTTAAATACCACTAATTGGTGCTAGCTGGGATGCACAGAGCAGCTCGGACTCGCTGTCGGCTTTGTGGGCATCTCCTGGGCTAGGTGGGGAGAAAACACCTGTGTCTGCAACCTCAGCTTTGCTTTTGGGGTGAAGGAAGGGGAGGGAGCGTCTTTCACGCTCTTTTTCCTGCAAGCACCATCTCAGGGCTTGGGTGGGTTGTGGCAGCTGCTGGCAGCCGTGCCCCCTTGCTCCCTGTTCTGTGTGCATCCATCATCCCCCACCCTGCCACATGCATACAAATATGCCGGCCTGTATTTATTTAACAAGGAATTTTTTTCCTTCACTGCAGGGAATAGAAGAAAAAAAGGGCAAATTTTTTCACTGGGAACAAATCTCATTTTCAAGAGTCCTGACAAAATGAGCCATAAAATTACAATATTTCAAAGTGCTTCGTAATTCTAGCGCAGACGGCTCTTCATCATGGAATCTGAAAGCTCAGAAAATATAAAACTCATTAGATTAAAATAAACCACCTACCGCGTGGAAGAAAAGCTTATTTATCAATATCAATTTACTTCTGATTACCCTGTTCTGCAATTTGTTATTTTTAGGAATTATGATTTGTATATAGCTCATGCCAATATGGGGGGGGGGAAATAAAATTAACTTTTACTCTTTTCCTTTTGAATCCTACTTATTGTAAAGACCTGGCCAAAAAGGAATAAGAAGAAAAGGTGAATTTCTAGCAGTGCTTCCATTTGAGGAGCAGAGGGATGGAAAAGCTGGGAAAGTGGGAGCTGCTGTGCCTCTGCAATGGGCTGTATTCTGGCATGAGGGTTGGTGCCAGGCAATGTGCTTTGCTGAAGAGGATTGCGGGGGTGGTTTCTCCAAGGCATGTTTGGTGGTGGCCCTCATTGAAGTATCTCCTGGCTGTTCTTCCAAGGTGGCCAACATGATGGAGGAAGCTGGAGAGAGTGGGCATGGATGGCGTGCCAGGGGGAGAGGGGTCTTCCAGCGGCTGGCTGGATGCCACAGGCATGGTGGTATCCTGGGAGCATCTCAGGGACTTCCACTCTGCCTACAAAGGAGCAAATGCTGCAGGTGGGCAGCGCTGGCTGCTGGGATCCCCTCCCTGGAGGACATAATTTGTGCTGCGTCATCAGAGGAGGGGCTTTTTGGGAAGGCGCGTACAGTTTCCTTGCATGGAAACCATTTGGGACATGCTTTGATTTACACTTTCATTTCTTCTTTATGCTCCTGGAACAGCGCAGAGCAAACAGAGAGGCTGACACTATAAATTTTGAGGCGCAACTGTTGTGGTGCCATTTGGGAAAGGGAAGACCAGGTGGGGGGGAGAGGGGCCAGGGGTTCAGGGGGTGATTAAAGATGCCAGCAGCAGCTCAAACGTAAGCATCTCTGCCAGCAAGGCACAGCCGCCGCAGAAGCCGCTGCTCTGATGGAGGCAATTAAGTGTGTTTTGTGTGCATGCGAGCCGTTCTCGTATGCAAGCACCCCAACAGTGCATTTAAAAATAACCAATACAGGTGCACAGCCTGGAAGCTGATGCTTAAGCACCCTGAGAACAATATATGGCCTGGGCTCGAGAAGCAGGAGCATCTCTACTCCAGTGTTTCACAGAGGTGAGATGCTAGAAGGCTCTTGGAGCCTCATTGCCAACTTCTCTCAGATTAATGTGTGCCGAGGACTGGAGCATGCGCCGGCCGGGCTCCATCTGCGTAGCCAAGCAGGTGGCATCTTTGCCACATTTAGGGATGCAGTGATGCTGTTTAAGCAGCAAAAAAGCCACTTCCCGGGCTTGGGAAGGAGGCATTTGGGGCAAGTAGGCTGAAAAACCTCTGCTTGACCTGAGCTGGTTCCTAAACTTTCAAGCCCCGGACCTCTTTGCAGAGCAGTGTTTCAGCGGTAGAGGCTCCTCTGGTTCCCATCCATCACCATTTAATGTGGTTCTGTCTGCTGCTTCCCGTGCCTTGGGGAGCAGTTGCCAGCGGACTGGGAAGTCTCTGGTTTAACATTAGTGCTTTTGCAGCCAGGAGACAACAGTTAAGTTCCCAGAGATGACTTACCCAGAGACATTATTATGCTGGAAACTGCACCGAATGCTTCCTACAAAGAGCCTCTTTCAGGGAGAAGGTGCGCTTTAATATGTTCTTAGTCACAATTTTTCAGTTGTCCCCGGAGACTTCTCAGTCCCATTCCTAAATTTGCAATATTTGAGTGAACCATCTCGGAGAACCAGTGAAGAGCTGCAATATTAATGAAGACAGACAAAATCAAAATGACATTTCAGGCAATTACTTACATAATGAAGTGACTGACTTGGAATATACAATATTTAGATTTATCATGACGCTCGAAAGGGGATGCTGTCAATTGCCTTTTTTTTTTTCTACATCACGTAAATTGTTTTTCCACTGCCCTGTTGCTTTTTAAACATGGTCTGTGAAGCTGGAAAATAATGTTTCCGCTCACTTGGGCTGATAGTGGTGCTGTTTTAGAAGAAAGTTAGTGTTTTCCTCAATGCTATTTTGGCACAGCAGAAGGCGGAAAAAGAGCTCGGGGTTGTGCTGCCTTGCTTGTGTCCATCGCATCCTTTCTGGCGGCAGCACAATGAGCTTTGGCTCTGCACCCTGGGCTTGATGCTGGCCAGGTGGATGTGGGGGCCTGAAACAGCAGCATTGTTTATGTCCAAGATTTTCTCCTCCCTGAAACCTATTAAAGAAGGGGGAAAATGGAGAAGTTTGGGGTTTTTCTTTGTTAGAAGGGTTTATTCTGCTTTTGTTGGCCAAATCTAAAGATTTAAAGGGCCTGATAGGATGCCTGGCTCCTGGGGAAGAGGTAATTTTTGTTTAGAAACTGGGTTTTTGGATGCTCTGCTGGCACCGAACACTCAGAAGTCAGAAACTTGTTGGGGGGTGGAGGATTGAACTCTCCTGTCCTGACCATGTATCACAGACCTGTGGCAAGCTTCCCAGGGAGATCGGCACGATATACCTAAAAGTTAAGCAGTGCTGATCCCAAATGTCTTCTCAGGCTTGTGCTGAGTTTCCTAAAGATGCACAAAAAAGACCACAGCACTGTTTTTCTTGCCTAGGCACAGACCTCTTCCTCCTAGAGATTCTCTCGTGGCAGAATAGAGGAAGAAATTAGAGTTTAGGGCCCTTTCTACAGTGACAGAGTTGTTATGAACTGTCTTCTCTGACGCATCCACCAGTAAAAATAAAAAATGTGTAGCTATTGCTTTGAAGCTCCTTTAGGAGCATCTGCAGAGATGGAGCTGGGGCGCGGGCTCCCTCTCAGAGGTAAGGACCACCCTGTGGGGTGCCCGTGCATCTCTTAGGGTGGCAATAGGGTGCTGACCCCTCCACCCCTAGCTGGGCTTACGGATGCAGTCTGTGCCCGTTACAGTGCCGTGCTTTTGGGTAACTCTGCACTTTGTTGTTCCGTTTGGAGTGTATAGAGCAGGGTGCTGTAAAGGGAAGGCTGAGCTGCTGCTTTTGGGGTATACCGAGCGCGATGGTGGGTGAGGTGGTACACTGGGTTTATGAATAAGCTGTCTGTTTGGCTGCTCCCCAAGTGGCAATCACGCATATCACTGCAGTTTATTCAGATCTGGTTTAATAATCAGTTCTCCAAGTGCTGCGATGCTGGGTGGACCAAAACTTTGTGTGTATACAACCAGTTGCAAGTGTAACAAGTCCCTGCTTAGGCTGGTAAATGGAAGATGCGATTTATTACTCATTTCAGCCCTCATGGCTCAGGTCAACGCTTGATCTCAAGTGTGAGCTGCTTATGGATTTAACCACGGGTTCATCTCTGTGTTTGCTGCCCAAAATGTTGACTGTCACGTATGGTCTCTGCCTTTCATGTCCCTGGGTCTGCTGCTGCGTGGATGTGCTGAGCTGGTAGGAAAATGTTCCCCCAGCCCACACCTTTCACAGCACCTGCAGAAATATGGAAAGCTTCGGAGACAGGTCACTGAGATGTCCTGTCTGCTTTGGAGTGGGGGATCTTTGGCTCTGTGTGAGCTGCCCCGGGGTTTCTGTTGTGCCTGTATGCTGTGTGTAACATACATGATTTATACTTGCCTCCAGGGTGGAATGTTTTAAAATATCACATGTATGAATTTCCTTGCAAAGCGGGACTTTGCCAAAGTTTTGTGGGGTTAGTTTGGAAAGAGCTTTGTATTTAATGGTCTGAAAACCGTGGGAGGATGTGGCTGTGCTAAGCAGCTCCTTGGCACTGTTTTATTCTGCTGCCTCGTCGTGAGGAGTCATGCGCTGTATCGAATGCGAAGCCGGAGAAATTTGAGAGGCAGAGTGGGATGCGGGCATGTTTGCAAACCTGTTTGCTCCCAGTGCTCTTGCGGTGCCTGTTCTGCAGCCTGCTGGGTGGTTGGAGAGGTTTGAGGGGCTCTGTTTTGTCCTCTGAAATCCCGGTGCCTCTTCAGTGATTCTGGGTCAAGCTTCCCACACAGCTCTACTGAAACATCTTAAATCCCAGTGCTGATTGCTCGCTGCTGCGTGGCTCCCAGGTTGCAGCGGCTCTTCTTTACCCTCAACATCCCGCTCGGTGCTCGAACAGCTTGTCTCAGTTGGGGCTGCTTCTGCTCCAGTCCTGACTGCAGAGGTCACCGTGGCTTATCCCCTCGCATGAGATGAGCAAATATGCTTTGGAAAGTGGAAAATAAAAAATGTATCACCTATGCCAGGTTAATTCTGGTTTTGATTTGGCACTCATCAAGAGGATGGTTGGGGCTGCATGAACCGAGAAAGTAGTGGTGGCAGCACTCTTGGGTGAAGTGCCCTGTATAAAAGCCAAGCATTAACAAAATGTTGATGTCGTGATCTCCTGTGGCATCGGGGCACTAATGTGGAAGCTGGGACAGGGCTGCATCCGCAAGCCTGCTTTGGGGGGAGACAAGGTAATATCCATAAAGTGCTGGTCTTGATGCTGCCTTTCTTCTTTGACAGGAACCATGAAGCGTCACACTGCTGCTGGCAACTTTCTGCTTTCCGTCTTGCTCCTGGAGCTGTTCTCTCCAGGTAAGTTGTCTGTCTGTCAGTCCACTGCTGTGCTTTTCTCTGCCCCACCCCTCTCCCTGCTTGGGTCTCATGTTTCCGAGGTACAAGGGTAATATTTGCTGCCGTTTGTGGTCTCCTGGTGAGTATCTAAAGGCAGAGAAGCATTGCTGTGGTGATGGGGAGATGTGGATGGTATGGGCAAACAGACCGCCCATCTCCATCACATGTGGTCCTGGGGACCTGCACACTCTGCTCCTGTGCAGCTGCTTTTCCTGCAGCCAGTAAAAGGGCACATGTGGCATCAGATGGCCCTTCCTGGGAGTGACTGGAAAGAGGTGAGGAGGAGGAGGCAGCACTGGTGAACCCAACGGTAGTAGATGCTCCTGGTGTATCTCAGTGGGAAGACCTTGGCAACTTCCAGATGTGGGTTCATGAAGTCAAAGCTGGTGGTGGACCTTGTGATAGACATGGCGTTAGGTCGTTTTAGGTAAATAAAACTTAAAGGAAATTAGAGGTAGCAGACACAAGGCAAGGATGCAAACCAGAAGCTTTTTTTAGCTGTTCAGCAGCAGAGGTATTACTGGCAGGGCTCTTCCTGTACTTTCAGCAGCAAAGTTATTACCTGAACTGTGCTTAATATATGCTGTGTGGGAAATAACTCATCTCCGAGCTGCAAAACCTCTTTTCTAATCGCAGCTGGAGGGAAGGGCAGGGCTTTGGGCAGGCAGAGCCCCCGTGGCCAGCTTTCCTCCCACCGTCGGGCTCTGCCCCACGAGCATGATGTTCTTAGTCTTCCCTGGCACGTGGGCTTCTGGTGGGGAGACGTGGGGTCCAGCCTGACTGGTAAATGGCAGCTTGTGGGACAACTGCCTTCTGGTGCAGCAAATGTGCCTCTTGGGTCAGGCTTTGGCGTATTCCGGGATGCATAAGTACTGTAAACATACAGCAAAGCCCTGTGAAAACGGGGATTGTTGCATGAATGGGCTAAAGCCCCCAGGTGCTGAGGCCGGGGGGTGTGTGTCAGTGTGGCGCTTGCTGATAAACAATAGTGAGCGTGTGTCTATTTGATAGCACTGTGCCCTTTGGAATAAAGGCTTTTTTTTTTTCCACCTTTCCCCCCCTACTAAAGCCTCAAGATAGCTTGCCTAGATTGGCAGCCTGATTAAGCAGTCAGTGGATGACATTAGCTGTGACTGACAAGCTCAGTCAATCTCCCTCTGGTGTTGTATTGGATCAAGTATAGCCTCACCAGTTAACTGCTCTGTCACTCCTCTGGAAGGGGAAAAAAATAAGTAAAAAAGACAACTCAGCGAGTCTTTTGCCCCAGTCTGAGCCTCCTAAAACTTGTCCCCTGGAGAGATCACTCGCCACAAGTGGTTCAGTACATCCCACTGGAGGTGGGATGGTGGGTTTTTCTTGCCTGGCTGGGGGATTTGCTCCTTCATCCCTCCCTGTGCGGTCGGTTGCAGCACCCATAGCTAGTGTGTTTGCATGGCCCTGCTCCGGGTGCCTGGCTGGACACAGCAGATAGGCAATAGCAAGCTGCAAAGCCTTGGAGAGGCAGCGCAGGGAAATGGGGATTTGGAGGCTTGCAGATCAGCAGTGTGTCAGCCCCTGTCTCCTAAACCTGGCCCTGCCCAGGGCTTGGTTGTCATCTCCCCAAGGAGTGTCTGCCCTCAATAAGCAAGCTCTGGCACAATGCTTGTGCCTGGGATCGGGAGGAGAAGTGCGCGGATGCCCTGCCTGGGGACTGCAGGTGATGGAGCTCCTGTCCCGGAAGACTTGCAAAGCTGCTGGTGAAGCAATTTGGTAGGGTAAATGCAGAAGTGCAGCACGAGTGGGCTCGGTGTGTTTGGAAGAGGATGGTTTAGCTCTGGCATGGCAGTGGAGTCTGCCCACTCCTACCCAGCTACTGCTGCAGTCACCAGAGGTGGGCAGAGACCTTCATCATCTCCAGGTTAGGAGGGACCGAGGCATGCTACCTAGAAGAATGGCTCCATGATTACCATGCTCTTGCATCAGCAGTGGCCAAGGACATCACACTTTCCCAAAGGCATCGCTGTGAACCACCCATCATCTGCGGCTTCATCTAATGGATCATCAGCTGGATTTTTCCTTCTGCAAGACTGCTGCTATCACCCAGCTATACCCTAGGATATACCATCACTGTGTCCCTCAACATGGTTCTTGCCTGTGGTTCCCCAGGGCAAAGAAGCAGCAGGTTTTACAGGAATAACGTGGAGCAGGTGTGGAAGACACATGCAGGGAAGGAAATCTCCCAGCACATCAAAACAACATTGATTGTGATCCCTTGGAGCCTGTTGGTAGCACCTGAAGGAGGAATAAAGGGTTACAAGCATGTGGTGGAAGTGATGGTTTTCTGTCATGCACCTTGCTGAGAACCACAGGCAAGAGCCGTGTTGAGGGATACAGTGATGGTATATCCTAGGGTATAGCTGGGTGATAGCAGCAGTCTTGCAGAAGGAAAAATCCAGCTGATGATCCATTAGATGAAGCCGCAGATGATGGGTGGTTCACAGCGATGCCTTTGGGAAAGTGTGAACTCGCTTTCAGGGTATGTGGTGTATGGCTGTGATTCCCAAATTAATTTCTGTGAAAGGGCTGGCATGCCCAAAGCCAACAAAACATTGGCAGTCCTGGATTAAATGTGAAAGGAAAACTTCTGGCCATCCTAGACTAGGTGGCCGGACATATGCGTGGGAGACTTGTGCCTAGCCAGTCTATGAAACACCTTTTGACAGCACCCAGGTTATGAGGGTAAGAGCTTATGGCCACATCTGAGAGGGGGAGAAGGTTCCTGAAGGTGCCCCAAGGATGCAATGCTCTGGGCTGTGGGGGAGCAGGAAATAGCTGTGGTTGGGACATGAGTGTTGAGGCTGGCCTGGGGGACAGGGCTGATGGGGCTGTGGCTTCAGCCACAGCATCCTGTTTTTATTTTTTGGGGGATGGTTTCCATTTGTCATAGCATGAATCTTTTGACCTACGTTTTTGTATCATTCAGATGCTTTCTCTCTATCTCCTCCCATCACGCGCTGCCCTTCTGAACACTGGCAGTCTGGCAGCATGGTGACAGCCTTGCTCTTTATCCTGGGATTTGCAGCCCAAAGCAGAGTCCTGCCTCCCCACCCTCCTTCAGCTTTCCCCAGCTCTCAGGTGCTAGTCACCCTCCTCTCTTAACGCATAGATCCTGTGCCCTCGCAGACTGGTGGTTTGAATGCCTCCCAGCACCTGACGCAGCTGGATTTGGAAGATGCAACTTATTTTTAGTATACTGGTGATATTAAGGAATATTTTTTTGAAATAGAGGGGTTTGCAGAAGCGACTCTCCTGTGGGAAGGGCTACTTGGTGTGTTTTAGCCTCATCTGCCCCCTTCAAAGCCTGCTGGCCCTGGCACAGCAGCCAGCTACAAGTGTGCTTCGAAGCCTCTGGAGATGCCATTAGCTCTAAATAACCCATTTTGTCGGGGTCCTTCTCATTTTCTTTCCAGGTACTTGACTCCAGAGGCTGAGATTTAAATGTGCCTTTGCAAGAGCGCTGCCTCTAGTGCTTTCCCACTTCTCGAGGTGTTTAACAAACTTGGTGCCTTGGGAAAGATGACAGTGCTGAAAATCCCTGTCTTGTTACAGAGGGAGCCTCGGAGGAGCCCAGGCTGCTCCCCCCATCCTGTGCCATGGGTGCTCCCCCCCCCTCACCCCAAGTGAGTTTCCTGTGTGTGCTAAGCAGGCTTGTTCATGAGCACAGCTGGGACCTGCACCCAAAAGGTCTCAGGAACATCTCCCTCCGTCGGGAGCTTGGGCAGGCGAAAAGGATGCTGAAACGTGGTCTGGTTCTTCCTTCTTAAGGTGGGATGCTGAAGCACAGGGCATGAGGGTGGTGGCAAAGTGTAGCATGGTCAGGAGGGAAACCTGGACACCTGATCTCATCTGGGGTTTGCTATGCCTTTGCCTGAAGCAATGTCTTTGCTGTTGCAGCACGGCTGGGGTAACGATGGAGGTGATGCTCTGTAATGGCTGTGTTGAAAGGAGCCTGGCTGGATTTGTATCTAGCGTGGTGGGGGTTTGCGAGGGGATGTCACACTGCCGCTTTGCTGGCAATTCTTTATACTTGCACAAAACCCAAAACTTGGGTTTTGGCTCAGCTCAAACCAAAGGCAGTTAGGAGGGGTCATAGTGGGGAGGTGATGCCCCACCGTTTCCAGTGAGTCTCCTTGCCAGGGGCTGTGCTTGGGACCCTGGTCCTGCCTCTTCCCCTTCCCGGGACTCCCCATCAATGGGTGTGAACTATTTTGGCCAGACCAGTTCAAACCTCTGCTTCTCCATGCGCAGCCCTGTTTTTGATGCCTGGCAGCTGAACTGTGTTTTTTAAAGCCTGCAGGCTTGGCCGGCTCCAGCTGCGTGTCGAGGAAAACCCATCCCTCAGACGCAGCCCGGTCAACACCAAACCTTCTTGGAAAATCGTGTTTCTCTCCCGGCACCTCTTTTCCTGCGTTCCTTGAATGGTAAATCTTTCCTGGTTGACTTTTCCCCTGGTTCAGGC
Organism: Aptenodytes forsteri; assembly: GCF_000699145.1. Taxonomy (NCBI): domain Eukaryota; kingdom Metazoa; phylum Chordata; class Aves; order Sphenisciformes; family Spheniscidae; genus Aptenodytes; species Aptenodytes forsteri. Next base: position 4,798,631 of record NW_008794452.1, on the reverse strand, counting down.
TGCGGTCGTTGTTCTCCTACGTGCTCTGCACTTGACTCTGTCACCTAATGAGGCTGCGGCACGGGGCGCTGCAGTCTGGGGGCAGGCTTGCAAGCTTCCAGCTCCATAAAAAGGGAGTAGAAAGAAGTGAGCCTGGTTATTAAACATGAAAGGAGGCAATTAGAGGGAAAGGCGATCAGGTGATGGGAGAGGGGAGGTGCACCAGGTTTTGCTGGGATGGCTGACAAGGCAAAAGGCTCTCAACCGTGGGAGCAAAGTGAAGGTATTAATCATGTGCTAAAACAATAATTGATGTTCCTGGTCCCTGAGCTGTTGGCTTCCCCCTCTGCCTCCACCCTGCAAAAGAAAATACTAAAAAAAAAAAAAAACAAAAACCAAAAAAAAAAAACCAGCGGAGGGAAGCGGCTCCCCAGCCAGCTTCTATGGGGGACTGCATGATGCTTTCTGTCCTCCTGTTAGCCCTCATCTCAGGGGTACCCCTCTCCATCATGATGCCAAGCAGCAAGCGTGCATCTCTCTGTGCCCTGAGCTTCTCCTAGCTGTGCTGGCCCACGCATGACATGCCAGGGAAATAATACCTTGCTTTTGTCCTCTTCCCAGGTCGGGGCAATCGGCTGCCGTACTTCATAAACTACTTCTTTGACACCTACCTGCTGATCAACGAGGATACTCCTGTGGGTAAGTGGGGTGTGCCTGTGGGCAGGAGGTCCACTGCTGCCGACCCCCTGATGGAAAAGGGTTAAATAATGCTTTTCTTTTGATTGACAGATGTAGCTTATTTTTCTTTCTTTATTTAGCTAGGGATCGGTTTTTAGTAAATGCAGAAATCGACCCGGTCATTCTCGGCCTCTTTCCAGGCTCTCAGTCCATTAAACTTGTGCTCTTCAATCAGGCTTGTGACTGGCTTTTAATGCGGAAGGAATCGATTGGGAGTGGAGGGTGGCTGGGATGGAGGCTATGGAGGCCCTTTCCCACATCTACTGTCATCTTCAACCATGCAACCCAAGCATCAGCCTCCTTAAAAAAGTGCTCTTGCCACACCTAAGTCGTCACTAGAGCTGTCAAGGGTTGGAGGACTCTGGAGAGGTCTCCTCTAGTGACTGCTCAGCTCGACCAGGGCTTCCAGCTGAGGCTTCTGTCTCTTCTTGAGGGTCCCCTTGGTTGCATCTTTTGCAGCCCACAGTGTCTTGCTTGTGGGGTTTGAGGTGATGTCTGGACAAGGAGGCAGGATGTGAGGTCTTGGAGGCAAGTTTTGGATAGACAATGTGGAAGCTCCTGGGTGGTAGCTGAGCTCTGCGCAGAGATGCCTTCTCAGGAGAAGGCTTGCTGGAGCCATAGCCATCTGCCTGGAGAGTTTTGTCTTGCAGTGATGTTCAGGTTTATTTGCAATGGGAAATAATACTGAAAACTGCTGCTTGGGTGCCTTTACTCACAGCACCACAGAAGGCAAGGTGTGAACGATGTAAAGGAAGGAAGGACCTGACTTCATCGTAACTTTTTTCCCCCGATGACTTGTGTTCATGTCATTTCTCATGGCCTCCTCCAGCAAGCCCACCCCTTACAGATCATTTCACACCTGGTTGCTTTGCTTTGCTGTCTGTATGCTCCCTGCTCCTCGATTGCCAGTGTCCCTGCAAACGCACTTAGTGCTGAAAGTGCCCCAGACAAGTCCCAGGGAAGGAAGCAGCTGTGCGAGAGCAGGAGTGAGAGCTGGCTGGGAACAGCTTAATGGGAACGCTTCCTCACCGAGTACATGGTTCTTGAAGTACTTGAGGTTGAAATACCTTATGGGAATTGGACTGAACTTCTATTTTGGCAGAAAATGGGGGAAGATTTCTGACAGTCTGCTTTTCAGTGAGATATTGTGTGAGTAAAATTGTGCTTGGAATTCCTTTTGGGGGTTGATATTTTTTTGAACTTCTATTTTGGCAGAAAATGGGGGAAGATTTCTGACAGTCTGCTTTTCAGTGAGATATTGTGTGAGTAAAATTGTGCTTGGAATTCCTTTTGGGGGTTGAATATTTTTTTTTTTTTAAACTTTGTATTACACTGTATAGAAATGAAATTCACTCTTAAGAATATTGGCACCCTGGGATTTTGTTTCCAGATGCACCAGAGGGAAATGTCAGCCTTGAACATGTTGACAAACAGTATTTCTATGTTTTCTGCTGTTGGTAGATGTTTTTGGAGTTAGGCTTATTAACTTTAAAAAAACAAGACATCATCTGGAAACAGCTTTCTTATATCCCAACTGGGGTGTAAGTAGTAGAACTGTATGTGGTGCCTCTTACCTAGAAAAAATGCGGCTCCTTTTTTTTTGGGTCTGTTAGAAGTGCCCATCACCATGGCATTGAGTGAATGCCCCCCTGCAGCCCCCTCCTCCCCTCCCAACGGTATCCCCGGGCGCCGCCTTACCTAGCCCCAAACTGAGCAGTCCCTGCTTGCTGCCTGCCATGCTGAAAGGTATCTTAAGCAACAATTAAGAGATCATTCCCCCTCTAATCACTTACAAGAGTAAATTAGTCTTGTCAGGAGCTATTAAGACAGAGAGCTCGGAAATCATTAGGCGAGATTGGGCCAAGGGAGCTGCTGGTGCTGCCGCTGGTCCAGGCTGATTAATTTCTCCCAAAACATCATCAATGTCCATCTGTTTCATTTAGGTCCGGGGAGAGCAATTTTCAGGTGGACTGACCCTCTAGTCAGTTATTTCACCCAGAAGTAATGGAACACATACGTGGAGGGGGAGCATGGGGAAAAGGAGACATGAGCTTGAGGAAGGCGAAAGCAATTGAAGGGGCTGGGGAAGAAATTTGCAGAAGGAGGGAGATGCCTGGAGAGGAGGAGGAGGAGGGATAATGACTGGTTGGACACCGGGAGAGCCCATGTCAGCTGCCAGTACCTGGATCGTGGTGTGTTTTACTCCGAAAGCAGAAGTACTGGCTGGTTAACAGCCCTTAGAAGAAGAATTTGCAGAAGTGGGACCGTCTGTCTTTATTGTGCTGATCACTGCCTTAAGCAAAGTCATTCCAAGGGCCATTTCGTTTAATCCCAAACCTTTTAGAGGACTGTGGGTAAGGGACAGTGGTGTGGATATTGATGCTGGGTGAGTTGCTGGTGGTCTCTGGCATGGTGTGATGCTCACCGGCATGCCGGGGAGGTGGTGTTGCTGCAGGTGGGGGTACATGTACCCCTGGATCTGTCAGCAAGTGGGGATGGGCAGGCAGTGCTCTTGGTTGAGGTCCCCCCTGCTGCAAAAGGAATGTTGTCTTAGCATAATGTAATGACTGGAGTCTAATTGCCCAGCAAATGGATTTGCTGTGTGCAGGACAGGAATGGGAAAATGAAGATGATCCATCATGTCGGGTCTGTAACTAGCCTTATAACCACCTAGCTTGGATTCACCCGAGTTTCTCTGAAAGCTTTCATGCCTCAACGCCTTGTAAAATGCATGACAAAAGAGGCCATTCAGACGAGTGCAATTCCACTTTCCCTTCATCCTAGTGATAATATTTTAGCATCACTGGAATAATGTTGCCTTAAAAGAGTGGGAAACGCTTTAATTGTTGCACCCAAGCTGATAACACACACTTGGCTTTGCTCTCGGGCCATGCTGTGTCAGGGGCATGGTCACCCATATGGGCTGGGGACAACATGTCCCTCCTCCCCATCAGAGCTCGGTCCTGCATGCCCTGCTCAAAACTGGGAGAGGGTACTGAATTCGGAGGACTGATCTCCTCTGTAAAGCCTGCTGAGGTTGAGTGGTGCATGACAGAGGGGGAAACCCGCCAGGATTTAGTTGTAAGGCTTGACCACCCCCTGGGTAATGTGAGCGTGAGAAGATGCTGGTGAAGGCTGCAGAGCTGGGAAAGGTGCCCGGGATGGCTGGCAGGTGGGGAGGCCGGTCTCCCCTGGGGCTTCTGCCAAGGCTGCCTGCTATTTGATTCCCTTAGTTTTTTCTGGGCAGGAGAGTGTGCAGCTGAGGCTTTTGGCTCTCCGTGCTGCCAGGATGCTCTCTTGTGAGCATTACCAGGATGCCTCCAGCGCCTGGTGGGATGCTCAGCCCTGGGTCCCCCAAAGTTGGCTGCCTCAGCATCTCTTCCAACTTGTTAACCCATGACAGCGTGGGGCTAAGGAGAAGCTCTAACTCAGCAAGTCTGATGGTCAGGGCTGCTAGCGAGTGACAGCCCTGAGTGGTGCTGGCTCAGCACTCGGAGCCTGGCTGGGTGCAGGGTTTTTTGGCAAAGGCCTTGTGTGCTCCCTGACCCAGCTGCTCAGTGCCACCATGATGTGGAGGGATGGGTGGCTGGGGGTTGCTGAGTGCAGCACCTGCGAGAAGGCAGGGACATGCACATGAAAGGAGGCAGAGGGGGGCTTGAAAGCATGCGTGCATGTGCAAGGTATGGGGCTGTGCTTTGTGCTCAAAGCCCCCTCGTTCCTTCCCTTCAGCTGTATGCTTCTCCCAGGAGGCATGGGCTGTGCTCTCCATCCCCTGGGTTCACTGTGCTCAGAAAGCAAGACAAATGATTGATGGGGAATTTTATGTGCTTCTGCCCCCCTTTGCTATGTGCAACTTTTGCTGAGCTGGTAAACGTACCGTAAATAGCTCGTGTTTTGGGAACAGGGTGGGTATGCCTTTGTGAGCTCACAAAAAACCCTGCTGTTTGGGGACTTGCAGATGGTGACTTCCAAAAGCTGTTGCAGGAATTTCGGTTAAATACAGTAGAAGAGAGGGTGATTGCTGGAGACAACCAAATCTCTTGGTGGCATTGACAGAGTCACGAATTCTGCTGGGAAGCACGCATGTGGAAGCAGTCTTTCTCAGGCATCTGGCTGTCTGTTGGCTGTGCCATTGGATGTTTGAGGATCCCAGTCTGGCTCATGGCACTGAATAGGAGGGCTTTGTTACCTGACATTTATGATGGTGTGGTTTGACTTTCTGCAGTGGGGAACTCTGATTATGCTTTCCCAGGGCAAGCTGGAGCCCTTCCAGGATGGGCTATGTTGAGCAGACCACCTCCTCCGCTCGCAGGAGAAGGCACGAGGAATTTGAGAGGAAAGCTGATTTCCCCCACACATGCCCCGGGGAAACCCACACCAACTAAGGGACTCTGAAACATATGGATGTTTCCCCACCAAGTTCTGAGGGGCAGAGCTGAACCTTGCTCTTTGTGAGACCTCCTTCACCAAGATGGGCCATAGTGGACATTTCCTATGGAGTTGGGGCTCTTACTGTGCACCCCAAGTTGTTGCAGCCTGAGAGGGGCCAGGGATAGTGGAGCACTGCTGCAGTGTAGGTGTACTTTGTTGGCTGGTGGTGATTAAAGTAATTAGGTTGATGTGTGTGATCTCTTGCCTTTCAGGGCCTCCTGGGATGGAGAGTTATTTCATACGAGGACTGGAAGAGGAACTTGATATTTAGCAGGCAGTTGCAGGGTGCTCGCTGGTAACTCTGCATGTGGATCGGAGGCAGCATGTCCCTCTGATATTTGTGGATGGCTTGACTTGGTTCTCCATCCTAGGCAAGGACCAGGCCAGAGGGCTTTTCTTCTCCAGGCAGGGAAGACTGCCATCCTCCCTGCACTGTATCTGTAGTTTCCAAGGCAATCATCTCTCCTGCCACAGCCTTTCACTGCAGTGCTCTGGTCCTGGGCAGCCAGATGCTTTGGCATGCGGGTGAGGTTCCCAGGGGTGCGGGGCCATTCAAGTTGCTGCTGAAGATATGGTTATCTGCGTGTGACTGAGCATGGGCTGTCTGGGCTAAACCCTGCCTGCTTGTTTGATCCCACAGCTGTAGACATCTGCTGTGGCTGGGCTCCTCTGTGATGGCACTTGCCTAATGCATCACTGGAAGGAAAAAAAAGTGCTGGCTCTCCTCTGTGTACTTCTGGACTGATTAAATTGTTTCAGAGCCATCTGGGCCAGATACCCATGCATGAGGCCTGTGGGCCATCTGTTGGTGACAGCTTTGGAGGGGGGACTGTGGGTGTCTGAGCACGGGACCCTTTTCCCTTTGGTGTCTCCTCCATGCCCCCTCCTCACTTGCAGGGACATGCAGCTACTGCTGGAGTTGGGGGGCTGCCCTAGTATATCTGCTGTTGTGTCCCCCTTGCTCAAAATCAAATACTAAAGCTAAAAAGAGAAAATTAATTTAATCTCTGTGCACCACCGGGTTAAAAGTCACGGTGGCAAGACCAGAAAGCATTGTGGGCATACTGTTAATGAGGTGCTAATTGGGTACTAAGGAGGTGTGACTCAGAAGAGCACAGAGGATGGCTCTAAAGTTTGGGGTTAACTCCTTGAAAGGAGCAAGGCAGCACAGGGTGCATTGGGAGCCCTGAGCAGTGCAAGAGCCATTGTGAATGATGCAAGGTAGGCTGGCTTCTAGCAAAACTTGGCAAGTTGGAAGATGCTTTTGGAAAATGTGGTGGCACTGGTGGTAGAGTGGATGGAGAGCTTGGGAGAGGCTGCTTGTTTGTAAGAAATATGTGTTAAAGCAGCCGCTGCGAGCTCTTCACGCCGGTGCTGCTGCGCACTTCCTTCCTGTGACTGCATACTTGGCTGAATTTGTGGGGAAGGGCCTCTGTGCCTGTGTTTGGTCTAATTAAAGATACCACCTGCCTTTCCTTTAGAGGTGTTCCATCCAAGATTGTTGTGCAGTGGTTAAGCCTCTGTCCAGCTTCACCGGCTCCAGCCATGCATTTACTGCCCTCCCTGCAGCCAGGGCTGTGCCTAGCTGTTAGTGTTAGTGTAACCTGCTGAGTTAGTGGGAAAACTATCCCTGTATTTGTGTGTGTGTGTGTGTGTGTGTGTGTGTGTGTGTGTGTGTGTGTGTGTGTGTGTGTGTGTGTGTGTGTGTGTTAGCTTGCTGAAACAGCTCCAAAAATGCTCCAAAGAAAAGCTAATAACCTTTCAGGAAGGCAAGGTGGAAATGTGCAAGTGGGAGGAAGGTTAAGAGTGCAACAGCCACAGGACCTTTCCCCACGCCAGTTACACCAACACTACATGTTTGGGGTACAGCTAGCATATATTTGTTCAAGGATTTTTCTTTTCTTCTTCTAGTCTGTAAAGCTAGTTTTCAGCTAGACCAGTGTTTAGGCCTAGCTGATGGTAGAGCTGCAAGATCAGGCGGACATATAAGTCATAGGAGTCAAGATGGTGCAGGAGGGCAGGAGCAGGCTACCCCTTTGCCGTGGTGTTGCCTCAGATCAGCTTCAGCTGATGGTGAAACTATGCTGCCTATGCTGCTGTATGTAAATAATCCCCGGCTGGGGGGGCAAATGCATAGCAAAACAAGTGGGCCGGTGCATGATGGAAGTTGGTCTGTGGGTGGTTACGGAGTTTGGGGACCACATAGGAAGTGTGCCAGCCACCCTACTGTGTTATCACTGATGTGGGGGCAAGGGTTTCATACCGGTAAAAACCCAGTAAACCTTTTTTGTTGGTTATCTGGCGGGCAAAAGGTGAGTTGGCAAGCATAGGTAGACCCTAGTCTCTTTGGTTTGCTGCTGGGTAGATGTTCTTAGCCATAGACCACAGGCGAGGACACCAGCAGGGGTTAAATCTGGGCTGGGGTCCAGCCTGGGATGTTTCCTGTAGGCTTTCCAGATAGTGCTGCTCTGAGCTGGTCCCCCTGAGGTGGGGGGGGAGGAAAGGACGAGAGGGGAACAACTCATCTTCCCAGGGCCAAAAGTAGTTTGCCTTGGGAAGGGTAGGGTAGGGTCTGGGGAAACATTGCTTTTAAAACCATTCTCTCAACTGGACTGAATTTGGTGCCATCAGCGATCAGCAAAAAGGCTGTGCGTCCCTGGCAGGCATGCGAAGCCCAGATATTTCAAATGGCCTTTGCTCCGAGCGGCTTTGGGGTTTGGGGCTGGTGTTACAGCAGGTACGTGCAGCCTGTTTTCCGTATGAAGGCTGGAACTGGCATGCCCCTTTGGGCTGACAGTGCGAGCATATATGTGTCCATCACCCCAGCAGTGTGTGTGTGTGTGTGTGCAACTAGCAGAACTGATGTGGCCTTTTACGAAGGATAATTCCAGAGGAGCATGCTAGTCTCTGACTGTGAGAGAGATTGAGATGTTTTTTGAATAGGAAATCTGCGTTGCGAGCTTCATTATGGGCATCTCTGAGAGCGGGTGTGAATGTTCTCCTTTAGAAAGGGAGGCTGTAGGAACATCACCTTCATCTTCAGTATTAATTGAAAGCAATATTATCATCCGATGGCTATTTACTGTTTAAAACTGCATTTGCAGGCTGCTTGAATGTTCTGCAAAGGACCAGCCTTGTTTCTAAGTGTGGTAACGACCCTCATGAACAACAATATTTGAGGAGTATTTTAAGAAGGGGATTTCAGTTCTTGTAGCGCGAGCCCTTCTGTCGTTTGTCATTAGAAGGCCCATTGATGAAATTACTCATTGAGCTGTAGAAAGTACAGCATTGTTATGAAAACTTAAGGCTTAGAAAATTAGTTATTTCCAACATCAGGAAACTTAAGGGGAAAAAAGCTCCCTCCCCCTGCCAAAACCCTTAACCCTGCATCATTAAATTAATCACTTCATCAATCACTTAAATTTTCATATCTGCTTTGCTGATAGGCAATAACATTAATGCTTACGTTTAAGAAGGGAAAGAGAGAGAGAAGGAAGAAAGTATATTTGCAATATGGAATAATTAACGTGTCAGGGTAACCTTGCTTTTGGTAACTGCCTCATCAAACCACTTGAAGGTTTGATCATGCCACCTTTCATATTCAAGTGTGAGAGCCCTTGCACGCGGGCTAAGCCCTTTCAAAAGAAATGGAGAAAGATGTGTGTTTGTGGTAATGAGGTCTGGGGTGATTTTTATGTCTGAGTGACTTTAGTAGCATTAATTATCTGTACAGCGCTGTCTGTAAGAGCTTCATTTGTGGGCTGGCTTCTCGCTGGGTATTGGGCTGTGCTCAAGAGTGCTTGGAGGCATTAGCATGGGTGACAAACCTGATATAGAGCAGGGACAACAATGTGAGTCAAGCTTGGTAAAGCAAAAAACACAGGGCAGGGGGAAAAGTATATATGCACGTATATGTGTATATATTCAAATTAGGAGACTATATATATATCTCTGTGGAGAGGTATTAATAGTCTAAGCTACTGTATTATGGGCCAGGAGTATTTCCCTGTACTGTAGGGAAATACTTGCATGTGCATACACTGATAACTTTATTTTTGGTGGGGAAGATGAGCTGTGTTTTCACTTTGAGTCTATCAATGGGACCTCTTAGAAAAAAGCTATGGTTGCAAACAGTGATAAACATGCTTGTGCATTTTGCCAGATCAGGAACTTTATATATTTGGGTTGCATGAGCTTAAAAAAGAAGAAAAAAAAAAAAAAGTACATCCCATTACCCCCTACTTCGATGTTAGCACACAGCATTTTCATCTGAGGTCTCTGCAATCTGGATCTGCTCCACCACTCTCTGGCTAATTTTCTTGACTGAGGAGCAAAGCAAGAACACGCGAGAGGAGGCAGGGCGGTTCCCTTGCATTACACAACGCTCAGGCGAAGTTCGTGCCACGCTGGAGGAAAGCGATGGAGCATTACACGTTACGCTCTTGCATCTCGGCATGCTTTGCCATCCAGCCTGGGGCTGTGGTGAAGTGGCAGGTGCGTCGAGTGAAGGGTGCTGGGAATAGATGGTTTTGAGTTGGGCTGGCATCCAGCCGCTTGCACGGTTCGAAGTTTATCAATGAAATGCTGCAGAGGCACGCATCCAGCTCTGAAGGCAGCCGGGTGAGGTGGGGAACAGCTCGAGGCGCTTTCCTGTGCTGTTGCAAAAGGTATCCCACGACAGCCTCAAGGGGACTCTTTTTACACAATTTTCAGGCTTCTAGTCTTGTGAAAAATTAACCCTTTAATTAAACTTTCTATAATTTGTCACCATGGAAGTATTACTTTGTCTTTAAAAAAAATGAAAAATTCAAGCTATTCCCTCCCCACACCAGTTTGCGGTTGTTGCTTCCCAGTCTTCCGTTTTGTAAAAGAAATCATAAAAACCAAAAAGGTAAAAAAGGTCTCTTCACCTGCCTCAAAATCATCTGAGCAATTACAACATGAAAATTTACTTAGCTAGTCCTCATTACGGAAAACCACCATGTTCCTGTATGAAAATAAGCAGGTAGAAGAGAACCCTTCTGGAAGCATATATATGTGCCATGGTGCTGAGATTGTGGAATAAAATTCCGACTGTTGGGAAGTGTCTAGGCAGAAAACTGCCGTTATCCTCGTGAGCATCCCCTGTTTGGGGCTGGGGTGTTGGTAGGCATTGCACTGCTCTGGCTGGGCTGATTGCGTGGGTAGCAGGGTTGCCTCGTGGGAAGTTTGTTTTATCACGGTTTCTGCAATTTTGGGGACCACAGGACACGCAGGGTGGTCACCTTGATGTTGTCATACGAATCCATCCCCTCCCTATCTCCTGGCTTTTAAACCGATTTATCGCCGGCGTGTGCTAATGTGCATTTCTGCCTTTGAATGGCTTAATGTGCTTGATTGACAGGGGGAGTTAATAAATTGGTTCCTCCTGTCAAACTGCTCCCATACATTGATGGCTTTTGAATTAACTGTAACCACTCGGGGTGGGGGAAAAAGCTGGAGACAGCATTGTTGGACAACTCAGTGAAAACATCTGTTCAATTTGCAGCGGTGGTCAGAAGAGGGAATAAGCTCTGTGCGCTCCCTCTCTTAAAGATTTATTAATATTGCTCTTTACGCGAGGGGGAAAGATTTCAAACACTTGACATTTAATGGTTAGTAACTCAATTTTATTCCATTCATCTGCATGGGTTTGTCAAGTGCCTGCTCTGTTGAGGCTCCAGTATTGTATCGCGTAGGCTGTCTTTCTGCGTGTGCGCAATTAGGAAGGTGATTCGGTACCTGAATATGGAGGAACCTCTTTCTTTTTGCTTTCTAATGATTATTAGGTTTGAGGCGAGAGATTATATTATGGAACGTTATACCCTTTCACAAACAGTGATGGGGCTTCATTTCTTAGTCCACTGTTTGGTTTCAAGCAGTTAACTTGAAAATAGGAGGGGAAAAATACTTTAAAATGTATAAAGTCCAAGGGAGACTAACAATTCAGGGTGTGGGGAGAATTGAGGAGCATTCTCACAAGCAGAGATTACTGGTTGTTACTAATGATTTTGGGAAATAGAGGGGAAGAAATAGATATGGCAGAAGACTATAAAATAAGTAACGGTACTGTGGAAAACCTTGACTCTTGAAATGCACCTTTTCCCATATGACAGCCACATCAAATTAAACACATCCTACCAGATAAAACAATATTTCTGTACAAAAGAGTGCTGATGTAAAACTTGGTGCAGTGGGGAGGGTAAGACAGGTAAGTGAAAGGGACCACGTAGAAAGTACCATCCTTCCACCATCACCGAAGCAGCTTTCCTAGCAGCATAAAAGAAAGGGTGAAAAAAAATCTCCCTGACTTCTGCAGGTTGTTCTTCATCTTCAAAAAATTGTTGCAGTCCCAGGGACGCTGTCTGAAGTCCCATCAGGTACGGAGCTGGGAGTGACAGGTTGCAGAAAGCACATCAGCCAGAAGCCATTACCCGCGTACTTCAGTGGGGTTGGGGAAATAGTCATAAATTAAGGCTAGGTACTGGAGAAGGCAAGGGGGGGGAAAAAAAACCCAACTCCCAAGCTGGTATCATCATGCTGCAACAGGATGCTCTCACAGAAACCATAAAAATTGGCAGGATCCTCCAAGTTTATGCAACCCTGACAACAAGGGACAGAGGAGGGTGAGCCCCTCAGGCGCTGGGACGCGTCGCAGCCATTTTCTGGCAGATGGCAGGTAGAAAAAGTGTCTTCTGGGAGACGGGGGGAGGCTGTTGCCTCCCTGGATTTTAAACCAGGAGTTGGTTTTTGACCCGCGTACTTCAGTGGGGTTGGGGAAATAGTCATAAATTAAGGCTAGGTACTGGAGAAGGCAAGGGGGGGGAAAAAAAACCCAACTCCCAAGCTGGTATCATCATGCTGCAACAGGATGCTCTCACAGAAACCATAAAAATTGGCAGGATCCTCCAAGTTTATGCAACCCTGACAACAAGGGACAGAGGAGGGTGAGCCCCTCAGGCGCTGGGACGCGTCGCAGCCATTTTCTGGCAGATGGCAGGTAGAAAAAGTGTCTTCTGGGAGACGGGGGGAGGCTGTTGCCTCCCTGGATTTTAAACCAGGAGCTTGGTTTTGAGGTGTATTTTTTTTTTTCTTTTCCTTTACACGCTGCTTGTTTCACACCTTGAGGAGGAAGAGACAACATATTCTAGTCCTGTTGCAGAGCAAGCTTGCAAGGTGCAGAGGGGAAGTGTTTTAAATACAATTTGCTGATTTGTATTTTTTGTTGTTGGAAAAATCCAGTTTCTTTCAATTTCACTCAAAAACACGCCATCGGTTTGGGGAGTTGTTGGACTGAGCGAGTCATTAGCTGGCTGTGTGATTTCATGCCTCTATTTCCAGTCTTGCCCTTTGCTTTATTGTAGCCCTTGGTGCAGCATCTCTGGTTTTCAGGAACACCCCCCCTGTGCATTGTTTTGGGAACCTGCTGGGTGGGGGGAAGCAGGCTCTGTCTCCTGCCTTGCTTCTGCTGTTTCTCACCCCCACCCTGTAGTGGGAGGAAGGGAAATACCCCAGCCCATGGCACAAAGCACAGGGCCTCATACATTAGGCAGTGGAAGAGGAAACCCTGCAAGGGGCTTGTATGGGACACGTGTAGCAGAGTCTTAAATGCAATTAATATAGCTTGAGAATAATTTCCTGCTTTTGGGACAGCCCTTGACTGTTTTTTTAACCTTATCCTTTATGGCTAAATCTAAAATATTGGCTTCTTATCCAAGACTGAAAAAGCATGGTGGTAGCACATGTGTGTGGTGCTAAATATTACAGAAACCTCATCTATCTTGCCAGGCTGCTGAGATGGAGAGGTGTACGGGAGCTGTACATTTTGCAGGCTACATCGAGGTGGGGAAGGCTGACTTGGCCTGCAGTATAAATAGCAATTAGTGTCTGGATGTCCTTGCTGGACTTTCTCCATAAAATGGTACAACTGTCCCTGGGCTTGAGAAGAACTGGGGCGTTTTGCGTGAGAAGATGTTTCCTTACACATCATGTCGGCCCCCTCTCTTGGACTTTGCAGCCTTCAGGCAGTACCAGGGCAGTGCTTGGGTTGACATGGCCAGAGAGGTCTTCGGTAATTCTTTGCAAGTCTTGTCTGTGGGCAAAACCCCTCTGCAGCAGCTTTGTCCTCCTACCTTGCCAGCTTACCAATTGAATGTCCAGTGTGCAATGAGAGACTGAAGGCTGCCGTTCAGTCCGGAGCATAAATCACTGCCTCTCTGTTGTCCTCACCGATTTCGGACCCATGACTCTGTCCTAGGATGACCAGGAGAGGGTTTTTTTCTCCAAAAAATTTCTTCTCTTCCAGTGCCTCTTCCATAAAGGCCAGAATTTGATAGTTGTGGCTTTGCGCTCAGCAGCGAGTGCCCAGCTTTTCTGGCCTTGGCTTCCTAAACAGCAGCAGCAGTCGGGGGGAAAAAAGGCTCAGGGTCCATTTGCTGTTCACAAAGAGCTCGTTAGTTCATATCAAAAACCAGAAGTGCTGTGCTTGGTGGGCATCCTGCTCTAAAATCAACTGGAATCTGTTGGAGATGCTACTTTCCAGTGTTCCCACCCCACCCACCCCCCCCAAATATAAGCATGCCCCAGGCACTAGCGATACTGCAGATGGTTTGGTTCTGGTTTGCCAGGTTCTGCATCCTTCGTGCTGTGCCATGGTGTCATCCAGGTGGGCGGAAGGACAATTTGGGGTCCTGAGCTGCTTAGGCAGTCACCCATTTCCCTGGGACGTTGGTCCCTTGCCAGCGTGAAGGAATACCCTCCCCCCCCAAAAAAAACCTTTGCTAGCACGGATCTGCATGCAGCCTCTTTTGAGCAATTAGCAACACGAATATTTGGCTGTGCTGGCTGGAGGGTGCCAGTAGGATTGTATGGGGTGGTGGCAAGGGGGTTGGCTGGACGAGCTGCTTCACCACTTGTGGTCTCATCCCTGTTATCTGTTAAACCCACTGCGTTGTAAAAGCGGAAGTGGCCCCAGGTGGTTGGATAATGGCATCTTTAATTGTGCTCTGAATGAGATTAACTTCTTATCTGACAGTTTGACATCTTTATTATTATTAATGTGTGAATAACACAGTGTGGGGTTTTTTTATACATAACTTTGGTAGCAAATGTTTTCCTTTTGTTTAGCAGTGTCTGTTACTTTGCTGGTTGGCCACCTTCAGGTTCCCAGACTCCAAGGGCAGGGATCCCTGAGGTCAAGGGATGCTGCTCCTATTTCTTTCCTTTTTAAATGATAATTGCTATTGCATTGCAGCTATTCTAATTTATTTAGTATTTTGAACTGTGAGTAGAGGTGGTGGCAAGCAAGTCCTCCGGTGAGTCTGGAGTTACTCAGGCCATTGGGGAAGGTGATGGGATGGGACATGGCAGGCTAGGGACTGTCTCTCCCAAAGGCCAGTCAGGAGGCACGATATCCATGGGCAGGGAGGGATGGCTGGCACTGACCAGAGAGAGAGATTATTATGGCCCTAAAAATTGGGTATAGGTTTGCACCGTTTACGATTGCCTGGCCAAAAGGGAGAAAATTATTCAAAAAGCTGTTGCCCTACAGTGGAAAAAATGCTGGCCATGGGAAACAGCTGCTGCCGGGGAGGGGGCTTGGGTTGCTGCCAAGGATGGGCACAGGCGCCAGTGGGGCTGCGGGTGCTCTGGCAGGGGCTGGGGCGTCTCTCCAAGCGGCGGGGAAGGGAGCTGCGGAGGGTTGGAGGCAGCTGCAATCTGTCGACTCCACGAATAGTAGTTTCTGTGATGTAACTTGCTATTAAACGGGATAACAAGGTCAATAATGCCTTTGCCTGGGAGAGCTTCAGCCAACACTTCTATCAAAACCAATATTAATTTTCACTAATTAGGAGCTGCAGCTAATGAATGTCACAGCTAATTTACCTCATCCATAACGAGGGAGAGGAGGGGGTCAGGCGCCCGGGATCAGAGCCTGCAAATCTGCCTCCTCTCTGCTCTCCCTTTCTTTCTTGGCTGAGCATGTCTTTGTCACCTGGGTGGCTTGCCGTCTGCGGGGACGTGGGGGTGTGTGGTTCCCCATCTGTCTTCCTCGGGGGGGTGGGGGGGGTGGAAGATGCTTTGGGGAGGCAGGGAAGGATCTGTATGGGGACATGCACTGTGCAGCAGGTGCTGTCTGGTCCAACCTAAAAGGAATGAGGAGGCGAGTGACTGATCAGGTGAGGCAGAGAGGACTCGGCACCATGGCATCGCCCAGCTGGCAGCACTGGGCAGAGCAGGCTGATGCCAAGGGGGAGGTGGGCAGGCGATCCGCTGGCTGCTTGGGAGAGTGCGAGAGGGGTTCTGGAGCTCAGCTCAAAGCAGTGAGGGTGAAAAAAGAGCTTGGAAGGATTTGCAAGGGAAATTTGGGGAAAGAAAAGGATGACTGTTGTCCTGAAGGGGAAGTTGTAGCAAAGCCTGTTTGCTCTTGAAACTCTTAAATTAATTTCAAAAGCCTTTACTGTACATTTCATCCCTGTTCTTTTCCATACCTTTTATCCAAATGACTGCTGTATGTCAGGGCACACAAGCCACCTGGAAAGCACCTTGAGCACAAAGTGATGAAGCAGTTTGTCTGTCACCGTTCGTACAGTCTTCTGACTCTCTAAAGCGAGTCTCTTTCTTTGATACAGTATTGCTGCGGGTCTTTGATTTTGTGACAAGCTGGACAAGCGTTCCAAAGGACAGGCATGTTTGCGGGCACTGAATTTTTTTACCAGGTAGCTTGTGTGCCATGCAGGTTGGCTTCCAGCAAAGGTTGCAGGCAGGAGTATTCCAGGGACGTTACCAACAGTACTACTAGAAAGCGAATTTCTGATTTGGAGTTATCCCTGTTTGTACTGTAAACTTGATCTGACGGCTCAGGCAAAGGAAGAAAGGGTACACTGTCCACTGTATCCTTCTAAAATGGCTCAGGTTTTATAGTCTGTTCCTTCTAAACAAGCTGGAGACAATTATCCACAGAGATTATTGTTTTAAGTAAGAATACACTAGAGAAATTTGTGGTTTGCTCTCAGACAGTTCATTGTTAGGGATGGCCAAAATTGGCTGAATAAATGATTCATTGGTTTTATTCACATTGCCCTGACTATAAACCTTGGGACCCTCCCTCGCCTGAATTGGTCCGTTCTGCCGGCAAAGGGATGAGCAATACACGCACCATCAGCCCATCCTGATGCATGCTTGAAGGAGGACAGAAGAGCTCTTGCCTTGTCCGAGGCAGCTTTCCTAACAGACATCCTCCTGTTTGGGGTTTCTGAGGCCTTGAGAAAAGGGTTTGGCTTTTAGGCATGCCCTGAGAAACTCACAGAGGAAAGTTATGTGCCTGTCTTGGAAACCATCTCACTGAGAACATCTTTTTGGAGCATCCCGTGAGGTTCAGGTGGGGAGCTACTTGGGGTCCTGGCTCTCATTTGTATGCATGGTGGGCTTTGCCTCTGGCAGCCCACCAAGCTGTTTCTGCTGCCAGTCCGTATCCAACTCCACAGCTAATCCTGGCTTGGGCCGGTTTGTTTGATTAGTTCGAGCTGTTGGGCTGTGAAATTGCCACCCAGTCCGTGGTAGCTCCCAGTAGGTGTTTTGCCTCGACCTGCTCTAAGGCTCGCTGCACCTGCAAATGGCTGGGCTTCTTGACCTGTTCCTCACCAGCTCCTCCTGTGTCTGTCATGAGCCTTGGTGGAGAGAGGAGTGTAGCAGCAGAAAGGCTGTGAATGGATTTCATATCCGTGTCCTCAACATGCTTAGAAATAATAGGGTCAGTGCTCCCCTGTTTGTCCCAAATGCTTTGGTTTCCAACAGGGACAAGGGCAACTTGTGGGTAAGCAAGTCCCAAACACCTTTATAACTTAAACACAAACTGTAAGCCCTTAGGCTTTCCCATGGCCTTCTTTACCTTCTTCACAAAGACTTCATTCAACACCACAGTCGAATGCCCGTGTTCAAAACAAGGTACAAAGGAGGAAGAATAAGAAACTGAGAGAGCAGGAGGTAGTCCATTCCTCAGTGGTGCAGTTCTGGTGATGGGGCCTGAGCTTTATGGCCAGCTACTCATACAAAATCAGTCGGCAAATAGGTCCTCTATGTGCTTTTACGGCCTTTGATAGGTATGTGCAACCAACGCAGAGGCACATGCAGTCCAGTATTTTCTTTGGCCAGAGCAAATCCAGTGGTTGGTCGGATCCAAGCTATGCTTGGGAAGTTGGCAACACAAACTTTCAAAGGGCAGAGAAAACTTCCCATTAGCATTTTCTTAGCTAAATTTGCTGACCTGCAGGTCAGCTCTAATCTGAGGAGCAGTAGTTAGTAACACATTCCTCTCCTGCGTCAACCCCACGGCTTTTTTTCCTCTCCTTGAAACCTCCCACCATCACCAGCCCAGTCATCTGGTAGCAACAGTGACAAAACAGGGTGTACTGTAGATAACGAACGTGGGTAGCTGCTCCAGTGACTGACCCTGCTTTGAGCAAACAGGCAGTGCTCGCTAGTATGTTGCCAGCATCAGAGGAATGTCTGGGAAATCTTTAGGGGGAAATCCCATCGTAGAGAGACTATGCAGTGTGACTGCGCTGTCTTTGGATGACAAATATGTGGGGTTTTGTTAATGTGCTGAATGAAGTTGTATTTTCAAGGTTTACCCCGATTTCTACGGCACCTGTTGGCTGTTGGAGTTGCAGTACTAGTCAGGCTACAAAAATAATAGCGTGGTGCTGACAGTGAAATATAAACAAACAGCAGCACCCATGAACTCCTTGATGGTATTTGTGCATAGGAAGGTGTAGCCTCATGCATCAAATGTCTTGTGGCAATGGATTCCTGATCCTTGAAAAGGAAGGGTTGGAGGGAGTGGATAATTGTTTGCAAACCTCTCAGCTGAACACGAGCAGGTGAGACTTGATGTGCTGGGTCAGGTGGTAGATTCTGTGTTTCTGTGTATATATGTTTACCCAATCCATGGAGGATGTGGAGTTAGGGATGGGGGCGCTCTCAAACCAGGGTGTGCTCTTCCTCCTCCGTGGGAGGCTGCAGCTGAGGCTCTGCTGGTGAAACATGCCTTCCCACCGAGCAGATGGGATCTGTGGCAGTGCTTGGGCAGCCCAAGGCTGAGCACGCTTGCTGGTGGCTATCCCCCTCCCATGCTCTCCTGCGTGCCCTTTGTTGGGGGCCAAGGTGGCTGAGAAAGTTTCTTTGCACTTACTGCCCAGGAAAAGCGACCTTCAGGCAGAGTAGTTATTGGGCAAAAGGCTTCCCCGACCGTGACAGATTTGACTATAAATCTCCAGTATTAATGCCCAGGTTCCCAAGGTCTGTCATCCTGCATGCCGGCGAGGCATGTGAGTTGCTCAAAAACAACGTACCAACTCATCAGTCATTTTGGAGGCATGTCAGAAAGCTGTTTCTGCAAGCAGGGAGGTTGAAGGAAGCCTGTGAAGCATGCTTGTGTGGGGGTACGTGGGAGAACATCCTCAGCTGGGAGCATGCACAGGCACCCCACAGAGGTCCTGAGCCCTATAACTGCCCAGGGTGGGGGGTTTCATCCACCACACTGTCCTCTACTCTTTTCAGTACTTTGTCTCTCTGTTATACCCCAAATTGCCCTGCACCCTTCGGGAGCAGGCTGCAGGTACTGCTTGAAGCCGTGCATTTTCCTTCAGCATGCAGCTGTGCACACCCAAACCAGGCTTGCCTTTGCAAGGGTCGCTGCCGGTTCAATGCCGTGTTAGCAGCAAATAATGCCAGCATCCAGCCAGCTGCCACCTGCTGCAGAAGGACAACTCTGTTGCAAGTGGTGATGATACTGTGTTTGGGTTTTTTTGTGGCTGTCTTCAGGAATAATTCTGAAAGAGGAAAAGAGTGTCTTTTTTAAAATTATTTTTTCTTATGGAAAGAGTCAGACTGGTTTTAAAATAGACTCAGCATGAGTATCTCTTATTGGTACAGGTATTAAGTTAGTTATGAATTTCTTGCACTTTGGGTCCTAGGAAAATCCTTCCCTTATTCCTTTCTCATTCACTCTTGGTTAATAAGGCTTATTAACACTCTTTAATAACGACAGATATAATCTCAGCCCAAATTTGAGGAAATTTTGGGAGCTACGTAGGCCAGGGTGCTCTCTGCATCCTGCCAAGGACAAGGGCTAGAATAAAGGACAACCAAAAGAGAAGAAGAATGGCTGTCCTTTAATGGGAAGGAGGATAAGAGGTGCATTTCTTGCTGTTGGCAGGAAAATGCTCACTGCCCATAAAGAAGCACTGTATGTGAGTGCTTGTGGCATGGTTGGGTTGGTGGAGTGAGTATGTTTTGGGTTTTTCTTTGAGATTTTTAGCTGTGTCTCATGCTATGGAGATTGCCAGCAGCTGCCAGCTACCAGGGTAATGTCCATGGGGCTGCAGGATTGCTCATCCTTTCAGGTCTGATGCACTAAGACTCACATCCCCATGAGGCCTTCTGTAGAGCCAAGGGGCCAAATGGCTGGCCATGGACTCACAGTCTGCAAATCATAGTTTCAGGTGGAGAGACTAGGGTGGATTTCCTTTGTCCAAGAAATGGTTAAATAGCATAGGAAAGGTTCAGCTCTGGCAAATGGGTTTTCCCAGTTAAAACCCTTAGCGCTGAGCTGCCCTGTCCATGCTTCCATTGTACCCTGGGGAGAAAGGCACACATTGTTTAGATCCTGCTCTTCCTCATGGGAATGTTGCTCTGAGCAGGTATCGCTTCCAGACCAGGTCCTCGGCCCCTCTGGCACGTGTTTGCAGCGCAGTGTTATTCAGCGCAGCACTGTGCAAAGCCCTTCAAGAGAAGGAGGCTGAATTTGCCTGCAGGAGCTGGTGGCATAAGCATGGATCGCCGAGAGGGCGCTTGAGAAGCACAGGGAGGTTTCTGAGATGCTGTGAAGGGGCTGGTTTTGCATGCAGTTAGAGGCTGGTGCTGCCAAAGGGGCTGGAAAAACACTCAATGTACGTGACGCAGCTGTCGGGGCAGAGGTGGCTGGGACTTGTCTCTGATGTGTACAAGTAGCTGTTGGCAAGTAGATGCTGAATTCAGTGGTCAATACCCATTTCTTCCTCAATCAGGGCTTCAGGGGAAAAAGAAGCTTTGAAAGTCTTTACTTTAAGCAATTGAAAGAAAAAGCCTAAAACTGTGACTTATTGGATCACTTTTCTCTTCATAGATTTCCACTTTTAGAACAGCCTGTGAAACCTCAGTGATTGCTTTCTTTTTGCCTTCAAACAACCCGGCAGCTGGGATTTAGCATGGAGTTTTCAGTTTGGATTTTAAAATTTTATTTGTTTTTACGTATGACTAAGGGAGTTTTTTTTGAGCGCTGGCTGGTTTGGACACCAGGTGAGGGGTGCATAGACTCAGCCCCCGCCTTGCAGCTCTGACCCAGCTTGCAGAAAGAGCTGCAGGCAGCCAGGCTGTCACAGGTCACCTTGGCATGGGGAATGTCCCAGGCTGATGTGTGCCTTAGGTTGGGGGTTCTGCTGGGGTGACCGACGTGGTGACTTGGGTGGAGCTCTTGTGAAGCCTTCTGTTGAACATGGCAGCGCAGTGGGGTAAAGGACCAGGAATGCAAGGTCTTCCACTTGGTATCTCTTAAAATTGGGTCATCTGGCTGGTCTTCTGCCTGTCCCTAAAGTGAATGTAACACTATAGAGAAATGGCAGCTTGTAAAAGTAAGCGGTGGATGAAAACTGAGTGATCCCTGCTGACATCCCCGGGACAGGGTCCTGCCTGCTACTGTTCACCTGCCTCATCCCACGTAGCTTTAGGTCTGCAACATGAGGGTTTTGCAAGCATCGCCGGTTCCCTGTGCAACGTTTGCTTCCCTATCTTCTTAACATGGTGACAAAGATCACAAAAAACCTATTTGACTTCTCCTAAACATAAAAATTGTCTTGATCTTAAACAGTAAAGACTTACCTGGGGTGTTGAGTGCCCCTCACCCTCTGCCAAAATGCAGCAATCTCTGGAGCAAAGCTTGGTGGCAGCAAGGGAGACAACTGCCTTGGAGCAACATGGTGTAGAAGACTAAAACTGTTCTTGTAGGAGGATTTGTGATTTTGGACATGTCACATGTACTGTTTAAGCTACAATTTGTGGTACATAGGCAAGGAGGAGTCTGGGCTTGTTGCATGCCCCAGGGACTACATCAGTCTTGGAAATAGCCCTTCACTACTCTTTCTCACCCCATTTTTCTCTTGCTGCTGTGATGAAATTCCTGCAGCAAGCGTTCCCTCGCTGTTTTGAGTTTTGAGACAGAATGCACCTGGACAGATAGGATCCTGAATAAAGAGCCCCGTGGATGCTTGCAAGGTGTTGTGGAAACTACCGAGAGATGTTTTCACTGGTGTTTTGCATGAAGTCAATTAATACTGGTATTCAACTCTGTTTTTGTTCTCTTTGTGACAACTTCTGTGCAAGTTGTTTTGTATTTTTAAGGAAATTCAGGCAGGCTGAATGCTCTGCGTTTGTGTGAGGATATGTTTTTGTGCAGGTGCTTCCACAGACCCTTGGAAAGCTCTTTCTGGAGGTACATTGCATTCCATCAAGATGCAAAGGCGTTCCCACCTGACCACTTAGAGCAACAGTTGTAGGAGCATTTAGCAAGAAATCTTTTGTCTGAAATATGTTTTTAATAAACTATTCACTGAATATATTCAAACAACAAATAAATTCCTGCAAATCCAAGTCTATTTGCAGACAACTCACAAATGAGAGAGGCTAAATTAATTGAACGCTTTAGTCACTAGGGATAATGGTCCAGCTGTAACAGAGATCTCCAGATGTTTGTCTGCAGAAGAGTATGCTTTCATAGGAAAAGAAAAACACTCGTGGGTATATTAACTCAGAAACAAGTTTACAGCTGTGTGCTTGTGTGCTCTGCCTTGCACTCCCACCAGCGACTGCGGAGCTCTGTTCTAAGGTTTCCTCTTGCAATAAACAGCCTCTTTATTTCTCTCTCATTGTCCTCCTGGCCACATTTAGACATCTGTGACGTGCAAAGTGAGGTAATTGTCCTGTGAAAGCCTCCCAGGCTTCAACAAATATCACCCTCACTGTGCTCCGGGGTGTACCACGTGTTGCAAGTACAGCTGGACTGCTGCTTCTTCCAGTTTAGGCTGTTGCGGCTTGACTTTTCCCTTTTATTTGGGTGGGTTTGCTGCACAGGACTATAGGTTGGGAGAACAAGATGCTGTGTGTTATGTTATGGCTGCTAGGAGCTTGCAGGGATGAGTGGAAGAGTTTTGGTGGTTGGAAAGGGGGGACGCTCTTGATTTAATTTCATCTATAGACTTGAGCTCTGCCCAACTTCTACCGAAGGAGTTTGGCTTTATCAGTGCTTTAGAGTCATCAGTCCAGTGCGCTCCATCCATTTCCCTCGGTCTTATTTTGTTTCTGTTGTTAAACAGCCCAAGCTGGTTTTGAAGCCCTGTAACCAAAGTGCCCCATTACTCACAGGCAAGAGGACAATAGAACATGGGGCCGCTCTTAAATGTCTCTCCACGTTGGTGTCATTAATAACCGTAATGCTGGCATCACTTGCTCCTAAATAGCCTCATTTATCAACAAGCAATTTACTGCAGCGCTGTGGCGGGGACGCAGATAAGCTTGTGCCTCAGATACCCAGGCACCACCTGCCAAGTCTCTCCCTACCTTCTCTTTGGCATTTGAGAGGGAGGGAGGCATGGTAGGAAATGCTCCATCCAAGATGTGGCAGGCGTTGCCAGCCCCAAGGAGTTGGGTTGCGCTCAGAGGAAGGCGGCTTCAAGGCCAGGACTGGTGGACAAAGGGGTTGATGAGTTGCACACGTTATATTTCCCCAGGCTGTCACCTTTGTGGAGAGTCTTTCAAGTGTCTGGTTGTTTCTCTTGGTTCTCTTAAGGGTTTCTTCTGCTTTTCAGGGGGTGAGAAGAGCAGGAAATGTAACCTTTCCAAAACTGGCCACGTTGAGCTTCAAATTTCTGGCCCATTTCTGTGAGTCTTGCTTTTACTGCAGCTGTATCTTGGAGATCAAGAGGTGCTAACTCAACTCCAGATAGATAAATCAAGAAGGGGTTTCACTGCATCTTCATTATAACCAGGCAGAATCCATCACCCAGCACATGTTTTGAAACCTCAGAGAGTTACTGTGACAGTCCAAGGCCAATTTGCTTATGGATCTGAAGTCTGCAGACAAAAATCTGACTGCTGGCTTTGGCCAGTCAGTGGGACTTTGACACACAAACCAAAGCACGCTTGTGCTGGAGCAAAACCTCCTGCAATATTTGGGCTGAGGATGGCTATGTTTATTTGTTCCCCTGAACCATTCAGAGAGCGGAGCAGCTGGGCCATAGGCAAGCTGTAGCACTAAAGGTTTTGCATTCCCTGTGAGACTGAGAGCCTCGGGGATGTTTCATCTTTTGTAAGGCACAGATGAGATTTCAAACAAGACGTGAATGAATCCCGCTCGAACTTCACTTACGCAAGTCAAATTTGCTGACGGGTTTTTTTCTTTTCCCCATTCATATTGATCAGCTCCTCAGCTTCACAGGGTTGCTGGCGGAGGAAGCGGGCTCTCAGGCAGCACTATTTCAGAGGTGGCATTTTACACTCTGGCTCATCCCTATTACTGGAGCACAGCTGGCGTCATACAGATGCGCCATTGATGGAGCAGTTCACTGATGTTCGCATGACTTCTCCGTTAGCATTGCTGGCATCATTGCCTTACTGTCCTGGGGGTGTCTTGCAGTCCTGCTCAATGGACCTGGTCCATAGGCATTGCAATCTGACGAGCTTTATCTCTGACCTCATATTAATTGCAGAACAGCTTCTCTTTTCTACTTAACACAAAGCTATGTTACCTTGTCTGGGTAAGATGCAAACTACCGTGTGTGTCATCTTACTCATAAATCATTTATTTACACCAAGTAGCAAAGTACTTCATTAACTAGACTTCTGGGGTCCTGCTTTTCTTCTGTTTGCCCTGGTGTATTTCTAGAAAGCTTGGTATGGCCAAAGAGAAACAATGAACTCGAGGATGCTGGGTGAGCTGCATCTTCCAGTCTCCTCTGAACCTCCTGCTTTCTGCACTGAGTGGGAGATTGCAGAGGGCATGTACCCCTCTTTTTCCAAGTTGAGGTGACTCCCATCTGAACGATCTCAGTGGAGCTTCTGTTAGCTCATTGCATCCACTAAGTAAAAGTAATCCCTGGAGCTAGGATTTGGTTTCAGTCCTCACTACTGTCCCAGCCAGCAGAGCTGGTTGATGCTCTCTGGACATACAGTAACTCTTAGTCTTCCACCTGCTCTGGACCTCCCTTTCTGGGAGGCACGGCAACATCTTGTATGCCTCGGTGGCATGTTTTCGCTCGATTATCCCCTAGGCAAGCTTTGTCTAATCTTTCCTAGTGAGAGTGTGTGGCTTGCTTCAGCTGGTTACCCAGTCTTTACGCTCAATGGAAAGATGCCTCTGAAAATATGGGTGCTCAGCATCCCTGCTGCTACTTGGTTTTAGCTGGCAAGACACCTCTCAGTAGTCAAAAAGGGTGGCTGCAACAGGTCACCTACTGAAATGGTTTCTTCTGACCTGTGAAGCTCTTTGCATGGTGTCTTGGTTTCTCTGGCAGGATCAGGAGTCTCGTTATCTCTGTTCTTGCCAGCTGGCAGTCAAAATACAAGCTTGCCTGGCTCTGTTTAGAAAATTAGTCCTCTGCCCTTCTGCTCCCCAAATGGGACTGACCCCAGCACTATGGTGCTGCTGATTTAGTCTCTGTGCTTGTTTGTACAACTTGTTTGGTCAGTTGGCATAGTTTCTACGAATCATTCTTGTTTCTGGAAGCACAGTGACCCTAACATCAGTCACTACAGAAAGCCCCCAGCCACGTGGTTCTGACCTCAAGATCCACGTTAATTTAGAGTTCACCCCAAGGAACAGCTTGGAGTGATTGCTTTAAAGGAGTTTTCCCAAAACCCTATCTTTGCACGTAGTCAGTAAAACTCCTGGGAGGAAGTCTCCTCGCTATGTCCATGAGGACCCTTAGCTGTCCCAAGAGAGGTGGGATGTCCTGCTCCCTGCTTGTGCTGATTGGCTAGTTCATGTTGATGGGATGGTGGGCGACCACGACTTTTAAAGAAAAAGGGTTGCAACCCTAAGGATGGACACTCAGCTTTCCTTAGTTCAGCTATTATTTTCATGAAACTTGTAGGAATGCTGTGGTTTTTGTGGTGCAAATCCTTCTCCCGTGTTGGGCTGTAACTTGCCAGGGAGGCTCCTGAGTTGTTGGGGAGAATGATGGTCGTGGTCATTGCTGGGAGTGCCTGCCGTTAAAGTACTCGTGCAGCCTCTGGTGGGTGGGTCGGTGAATTCACTGGGTGTCCCACCTACACGCGTGTCCATTTTTCAAGGTGTGGTCTTCTAAAAGCTGGCCATCAAGGTAAGTGTTGGTACCTCAAAAAGTTGCCTTCAAAAGTGGCATTTGGGGAGGGGGTTAAATATCTCACCAGTGACCAGGTGTCCCGAGTCCTCTGGTGGTCTCCACCTCCATCTTGGAGCTTGCACAGGCACTGGGGGGAAACCACAGTGAGGATGAAGGTCTCACCATCACTGATGATCTTGTTTTTCTGCCTGTTACGGAGCCGTGATATTCACGCAGAGGAGAACTGGGTGGCGTTTCCCTCCCTGCTGGTACTGTGACAGTTTCCTTTGCCCTATGAGTGTTTAGTTAAAAAACAAACTCTTTTCTTTTTGGAGGGAGGTAGGAAGGTCGGGAGAAGGCAGGAAGGAACAAAGGAAATATTGCTTATTCTTTCTGGGCTGTTTCTTATTTCAAAAATTAATTAGAAAAGGATATTCTATGGATTTAGGGTTTAAACTTTGTGTCAGAAATGTTAATCAAGACTGTATTAGCTAGATTTTCCTTGAGGAGTGAGTGGGGGGGGTTTACAAAGTGTTCAGGGTGTTTCAGAGACAGGCACGAGGCAGCGTGGAGCAGTACTCCTGGACATATTTGGCAGCACGGCCATGCAGAGGGAATGGGTTTGCCTTCACAGGTGGGGAGCACCCTCTTCCCGACTCCCCAGAGCTGCTAAAATTGGGGTTTGGATCTCATGTAGTCAGTGCTTCTGGGGCTATTCCAGGATTGTTTTTGTAGCATCTTTTCCAGGCCGGTTTTAAAAGCCCCCAGGCGACGTTGGGGCTTTCTGCCGTTATTTAACACCTCAGTAGATTTCACTGCTGGGAAGTTTCTGCTAACCCCAGATTTATGTTTTCCTTTGCTTTTTCAGTTCATCCTGCCTCCTCCCACCCGCCATATGCGTGTCTCGTGAGTAGTTGTTAGTCTCATGAGGGCAGCTCCAAGGAGCAAGGCTGCATCTAATACTTAGAGTTTTTCAAGAATCCCCTTCCCCAGCCTCCTAGGCTAAGCTGTGTTGAATGACGAAGGTCTCTGTCTGATTTCCAACTGGCAGTGCTTGGAGATTAAAGCAATATTCCTGCAATGTTGGAATTGGAAATGTTCTTGCCTGCTTTGTATCATCTTGTCTATGCTCCTGAGAATTGCCCTGGTCTTCAGGAAACCTCAGGCTTTGTAAGGCGCTACACCGAGTGCTTTCCTGGGCTGACAGGACATCTTGTGCATTCCTGTCTTCAATTTACAGCTCTGCTGTAAAATACCAAGTTAATCTCGTGTGATTTCCCCCTTTATAACTCCCCGATGCTCAGTGCTTATGCTTCCCTTGGTGTTTATCCCCATCCCCCTTGTATTTATTCTGTAAGTTTACCAAGCACAGACTTCCTGCTCTGGAAAGTCTAAATACTTTAATTTCACAATTCCCCGCTGCTCCTCTTGTTCTCTGACCCTTCTGAGGCAAAAGTGTGAGTGAACCACCAGTTAATTTTCTTTAAAATTAGTTTAAAACTAAGTGCCTTGAATGGTTGACTCACCTGCAGATCTCATCCTTGTGATGGGGCTGCTCTTCTCACTTGTGCTCTGCCTGGGAATAGGATCACATCCCAGCTGGAACCGGCTCCTCTCCTTCCCCCTCCTGTTGTGGGGATGAAGAGGGAAGGACAGATATCAATAAAAGTGAATGAGAATTTTTGACAGAGCAGCTTCTGTGAGGGAACTTTTTTTTTATGGTGCAAACAATGGATGGAGAAGAATTTGCATAAAACTCATTAGAAAAAAGTACAAGTTTCATAAATCTTGTGATAAATTAATGTGATATCATTCCGAACATGATGTATTAATTTTAGGATGAAATGAATGGGTCTGTGATCATTGTTGGTAATTATGAGGCTCCCAGGCAGTTTGGAGAGGAAATTATTTTTAAGAGGGTTTTTTAAGTGCGGGAACCCTTTTCACACCGGGAATATCTTAACAAACCGAGACTCCTTCTTTTACAAGTAGTTTTTTTTCTTATTTTACTCTCCTGGGGGTGTGTGGTTTGGGGGGGTTTTTTTGATGCAATTGTATTTACTTCCCTCTTTCATGCTGATACAGCCTATTCCTTCCCAAACAAAAGGAAACAAAAGTCCTTTCAGTTTTTGCAAACTTATCCGTGTTCTCCCTTGTCCCAGGGACGGGCTGTGGGTTTTGTAGTGAACCGGAGGGCAGGAATTGCTGGATCCCTGCCTAAGCAGGCAGGGAGAAAGGAGAGGCAGGCACCTCCTGAGCCCGCTGCTGTATTTGCAGGGGTTTGCCCAGGGATGAGCATTTTTTTTAATCCTTTTTTTCCAGGCAGATCTGGAGATGCCACAGTGACGCTAAGGCATAGTGGTGATTTCGGCAGCAATATGCCAGCCTGGTTGGAGAGTTTTTGTTAATAAACCGCTGTCTCCAAGCCAAGGAGGTGCCAGTGAGTGAGCAAAGGCTGTGACCCCCATCCACTGCAAAGACACAACACCAGCATGAAGACATATGTTTTAAAGTGGTTTCGGAGAGCTTGCTTGATATGTGCGTTGCTGTAAGACCTGTTTGAAGGTTGATGGAGGGAAATTGCTCTGTCTTAACCGTGTTGATATAGGTGTTGACTTTAATTGGAAGGATGCCACTTCTCTGCCCGTGTGCATGCCAGCAGCCCAGTGACTGCGTGCACAGCCTCAGGTATTCCGTTTACTTTAATGATAATGTCAAGAAAGTTCAATATACCATTGGTTTTTGTATTTTTCCCCCCCTCTTATTTCTCTTGTAAAGTTAACTGAAGTGCTCGGAAAATAGCAAAGTAAACCCAAAAAGCCCTCTGTTATGGCTGTTCTTGGTGTGAACTCTTGGCTCTTCTTTACCTGCTGCTGCGCTCTTCCTTTTAAATAGCTTTAAACATCCTTTTAAATGTCTCTACAAGAGCTGGGGGCAACGAAGGCAGGCAATGCCTCTTTCTGAGGTTTACTGCCAGCTGTCAGGTCTGCTTATGGATTCCGTCTCGACACTGACTCCCCACTTAAAATAACTAAATGCAGCAGAGAAATTACAGGCTCTGTCTCCTGCTCTGGCTTTGAGCATCTGAGGAACTAGGAAAAACTCTCTGCTGTGCCTTTCACCTTCCCAGCTTGATAAACTCCCTCAGAAATGGTTTTGACTGCACAGATTAGTTTTCCCTCTTCTCTGTCACCTCTGTGTTTGGCTCCTTTCTTTCCCATACGTGATGGGTGATGGCAGTAGCGCACCTGGTTCCTGGACCAGCTTGTCCTGGGCTTTTTCCCCCATAATTGACGAAGACCTCTTGTTTTTCTGATGGCAGAAACTGCTCTTTTCTCCTTTATTTATTATGAGGCCCTTTTTAAAAGGTGCTGGTGTCTCCCTGTCCTTTTTCACTCGCTCTGCAGCACAGCAGTCGGAGCAGAGGCAGCCTTGTTGGTCAGGTAAGCTGATGCTTCTCAGCACCTGGAAAGAGAAGTGTGTAACGTTGAGCTCCGCTTGAATTGTAGGATCGGAAACTTTCTTTGCTGAGTTGTTCTGGAAAGTTTTGGCTCAAGTGGTTGAGCCCCTTTCTGAGAAGGGAGGCCAGAGAGTATCTGTTGAGTTTGTGTTTATGAAATGAGCTGGTAGCCACCTGCTTTGGGAGAAAGGCTTGGGGACGGATGAGTGGTTGCCCTTGTACCTGTGGTGTTGCTTTTAAGTATCCCTGAGCATACCTGAATTATGTTGGCCAGGGGGTAATCTCAGGGAGCTTGCATGGCATGAGTTTTGCTAACATTGTTCACCCAAGGCGTGCTCCAGCTGCAAGGAGCAAGGTTTTCCCTGCAGTAGCAGTCTAGAGCATGTGGTGGTTAGGCTCTGGGAGCCCACGTCTTCTGTGTAATCTATGGCCATCCGTGGCATGGACAGGGAAACTGCTCCAGGAGGCTGGGACCAACTGGGAGGAAGGCAGGAATGAAGATGGAGAGACCCGGGTGCCCGCAAGAGATTTCCTGAGCCCAATTGTGCTTTGGTTGCTCTCTTAGCCTCCCGCACCATGCCCACGCTCACATCCCCCCCCTTTGCATCAGGTGGGGTCTCCTGTGCACGCTCTGTCCCCAGCTTGGGGCTCGTCTTCTCTGGGAAAGCAATGAAGCCTCATCCCAAACATGGGAGCAGCTCTCACTTGCTGTAGCCTCCTGCTTGAAACTAGATTTTACTTTATTTTCCTTGCTAGGGAGTCACTGTCCTTTCTCTCCCTCACATTGCTCAGAGGTGGCATATTGTAGGATTGCTCAGCAGCACAGAAATATTGGCATTTCATCTTTTCTTTTAAAAAATCTCTGGGAAAACATCATGGAAGGGCTTTTTTTCTTCATTTGTTTTTTTTTCTGAAAGGTGAAAGAGAAAATGAATTACAGGCAAAGAAAAGGGAGCAGGTGAAAAATGATAAGAACAGGGTTTGAATTTCAAGATCAGATCCATCAAATCCTGACACCAAGTGCATCAGAGGCCAGCCTGCTGTGATGAACTGGGCTAATTGGAGATGCCTGTGCTGGGGCGACTGGGGCAGGAAGGGCAGGGCTGCTGGCTAGCAGCTAACATCAGCAGTGATTGTGGGAGAAGTGAACGGGACATGATTGTCCCATCTCCCTTCCAAGGAAGGAAGGAGGGGGAGGCAAGGAAATCTGGTGGCAGCTACTTCGGAGCAAAAGCGTGGCGGTGGCCTTCATGTAAGGGGACTCCTTGCTGCAGGCTGTGGATGCTAAATTGATTTTTATGTAAATACATTTGTGCTGGTTTGAGAAGTTGAATAGCAACTGAAGGCTTTCTGTGCCAGCTAGTGACCTTGGTCGAGCACCATAGGCACTGCTCTTGGCATAAGGGCTGTCTCCCTGCTGCTTCCCTCCCCCCGTGGCACTGGCAGGCTCTGGACCGCTCTTGGTAGCGGTGGCAGAAGATGAGGAGCCAAGAGGCTGCATGGTGACTGTGCCCACAGATACGATCCAAAGCTCGGGAGGGGTGAGAAACAACGAGCCAAGGAGAAACAGGCACTGGCTTTTAAAAGCAGGGATTAAAATGCTTTTAATATTAATGTGTAGCTGATGCCTAAAGTCTTGAGCCCAAACGCCAGCACAGTCCATGGAGAGATTACTGTTTAACTCCACTTGGGTATGGATCAGACCTTTTACGAGAGCATCTTATTAAGCAACTAATTAGAAACCTGCCCCTTCTGTTGAATCCCAGTACCCTCCATCCCACCCCACCCCATTCCTGTGCAGACTGTGTCAGCATCTTGTTCTGGCAGCTTCTTCATCCTCTGACTCTTTCCCTGGCCTTGGGGCTCAGCGCTTCCAAAACCTTCCAGGAGCTCTAGGATCTTCCCGGAGAGTTTGCTTTTTCTCCTTTCTCATCTGCCTCTTGAAAGCAAAACCAATTGAGAGGAATTGGAAGGGCACAGCCCCTTTGCCTACTTTCCTCCTTGGCAAAATGGAATGGCGAGAAAAATACACAGGTTTACCGCTGCAAGCAAGGTGCTGAGACAGGAGTTCCTGTAAAGGGGGGGAAAAGTACACCCCATAAAGCAGCCAAACCTAAAAAGTTTAATAAAATCCTAGCAGGAACAAAACAAGAAGCAACAACAACAAAAAAAAGCTCCCGAGGTCAGTCAAAGTTCAAGACTTGGAGAAAGAAGAAAATCTGTGTATGTGTGAGAAAGAGGGAGAAATAGCCGTGATTGAGAGAAAGGACGCAAAAGGAGACAAGATAAATTGTGATTATCTGGTGGAATCAAGACACTTAACTGCCCCGTCTGATTCCTGAGGGGAAACAAATGGAACCTATAACTTTGCACTGTAGAAGGATAATTTGTCCCTGTTTCCTCAGCCCTCGCCAGAGCCAGGTCGACACTTGGGCAGCTCAAACAGCATCCTCAGCATGGCCCAGGGAGAGCTGGGTCATGTTATTTTTCTCTGCAAGTGCCCTGAGAGGGGTTTCTGACAGATGTGGAGCTCCGTGGGCTCTGCATGCCTTGTCCAAGCGGGACCCTCTGCTTTTTGATGATTTCCTAGTGATACAGACACCCTTATGTGAAGGTGCTAGTGCTGCTTTTGCAATCCTTTGGCAATTCCCATGTTGCTTCCATGAAAGAGAGCATGGAGTCCAGCTGTGGAGCTGAGTATTGCTGGGTTGGGTGTTTGCCTTGGTCTGGCTTCACCTATGGGTGGGACAACAGTACCTTCCCTGTGATCACCCTGGAAAATGGGATTTCTTGTGGCCTGTTGAATGGTGACTGTGACCCAGATGCTCCAGCTGTGTGTGTTTGCCTTGTGCTGTCCAGCTAGTCTGCTCCTCCTCCCTTGGTGCAGTAAATTGAGAGGGCAAAAAAGATATGGGAGGAAAAGTAGGATTAAATAAATTGGTGCTAAAGGAATTGGTGGAAGGTAGCTCACAGAAACTTTTGTTGTGGTGGTGAAAGTGGTGAAGGAGCCGAGCATGCTCCGCTGCGATCCTCTCTCACTGCATCCTGCACGCCTGGTTTACACCACGCACCTAAACTTAGCATTCTCCCTGGGTAAAGCTTGCAAAAATCAGAGTAACAAATGACAAAGCGATTGTGAAGTCTCATTTCTTATTTCAGGGAGCTGTTTCTCATTATCTTCTATTTAGTTTGTTATTTTGATCTGTATTTTATGCAATTTTTTTTCTATAATGAATTGGGAGGTGCTCCTAAGTTAGGATGGTGATTACTGGCTGATGGGACAGGTAAGAGAATGGGTAAAATAGCTCTTAATTTTTGGTGCCTCACTTGTGAGGGTTTGTTTAAAATGGTATTTTCCTGTGATACAGGAAAACAACATGCAGCTTACACTTTAATGTTTTGAGCTGCCCTATTTATGTCCTAATGAAGTTTCTTGTTTCTAACAAATAAAAAGAAAGAAAAGTTGAGGAGGGTATAGGTGCTGCATGTTCCCTTTTCCTCTTTTTACCCACTAAATCTGTCCTTGATTTTGATACGCCTGGACCAGAGAGCAGTCAAGCCCAGCATACTGTTTCACAGGCATCTAACTTTGCACGTCTGCAGACTGGCAGGAGCGAGAAATGCAGGTGTGATGATGCACTCTGCCCAGAAATGCCTTGCCTTGTTCTCCAGGTTATCCTGAATTTAGGAACTAAATTCCCTGACACTGGGAGGTAGCTGTAACACAAAGAGACAGAGAAGAGTTAAATGTTTGTTTGCTGGCTGATTTCTTTTTTTTTTGTGCAAGTGGGTTTGCAGCACACAAACCATGAATGCGACTATGATTAGAACAGGGTGGGACATGGTTTTCCTATTCAGCAGGATTTTTAACATTGTTTCCCTTCCACTGAGGGAATGCAACCAAGACTTTTTAGAGTTTGAAGTATTTGCAGTTCCCCAGGGAATTGCAGATACCCTGTTGATCTAGGGCTTTTGAATGAGATGTAAACAGCGAAAGTCTGTTTCTCCCATTAAATTTGGCAGAATAGAGAGGTATGAGCCTGGATTTATCTTGGCCTAGTTACTGGCTTTCACTGCCATGGGGACGGTCACAGTCTTGCTTCTTTCCTGGGGCAAAGAAACCTTTGCTAAGGATGGCTTCAGATGTCCTCCAAAATAAAACCAAGCTAGTAGCTTGTTTCATATCAAGGCTCCGAGGTTTGAGAAAGTGTAGGGTCACTTTGTATCTCCACTGTTGGCTTCACTGAAGAGACAGGAACACTGCAGATCAACTGGCTGATCACAGTGGTTTGGATAAGGACTCTTGTTTTCAGGTCTTTGTCCAAAATGTCTTTGATTGTGACCCGTCACTTGCTTGCACCTGTGTTGGTGGAAGGAATTTTTTTTCCCCAGTGGTTAATTGTAGTTGCTGTTTTTAAAACAACTGATATTCTTTCTTCTAACAGAAATTCGTCTAGGTTTGGGCACTGAGTCTTACTGTTCTTTCTTGCTCTGGAATAGTCATCTTAAGTCTTACATTTTGTCATCTTCATAGATGTGCTTGAGATCCTGAGTCATCTCGCTGCTCTTTGTCATAAATGAAGCAGTTTGAGCTTTTAAAACCTTTGTTAAGTGTAAAGTATTTTTGCTAGCTCTTGAATGTTTATGGCATCCTCTTGCATCCAGTCCCGAAGACGGTGCGGCCAGCCAAGCAGTTTGCAGAATTGCACTCTTGGTAGAACCGGCTATATACCCCTAAAGTCACTCCTCCAAGAGCCCAGACTGCACCTGGCTCTACCAGCCAGGGCATGGAAAGAGCTCCTTGCATGCTTGGACCCCCAGCCCTTCCAGACTGGCTGGTTTTGGGATGCCCTCCTCTGCAGCTGTGGTCCACCAGCTTTTTTCGAGGGTGTTTGGAGCGGGGTCATGAAAACCGATTTTTTACCAAACAAGCCCCAATTACCAAGCGCTTCACCTGGCTGCTTGGTCCTCCCTGTTATTTCCCTTGCTGTCACCCGAGTTTGTACCGAGAGCAATTTTACGTTATGCTAGGATGTCCTCCTGACCACGGTCGGTGGCCTTGGGACCTGCCAGACAGCTGGGTCCTCACTCAAGCGTGCTTCGTCGATGTTGTACAGCACTAAATTTTTAATCAGAAAGTCACGCAGTGCTAAATCAAATGCCTTACAAAAGTCTATTATTTCTTCACAGTTACCTTTATCTGCCAAAATTGTAATCTCATCAAAGAATAAAATCAGGTTTGTTTGACAAGGCCTATTTTCCATAAAATCATGTTGACTGTCGTTAATTATGTTCCTATCGTTTAATTCTTTATTAATGGAATCTCATATCAGCTTTTTTCGTTATTTCCGCCATGATTGATGGTCAGGCCCATCGGTCGGTAATTGCCTATGTAGCTCTGCTTGCCAAGCTGTGCTGCCACATTTGCCCTCCAGTCTGCCAGAGCTTCCTTCCTCTTCCCAGATGGATGAAATTTTGGCATCTGTTCTCCTTGGTCAGATGATTTGGGGTCGTAGGGTGCTCTCGTACTGCCAAAGACAGCTCACGCAGAGGTTGTCCACCCCCCCCATCCTTGGGGCCAGGTGGCCAAGGGGATCTCCTGTCCTTATCTCCACCTACCAGCTTTTTTCCTCCTATTTTCTCCCCTGTCCTGCTGGGGAGGGGACTGAGAGCAGCTGGGTGGGTGACAGGCAGCCAGCCATGGTCAACCCACCACACCAGACTTTGAATGTGCTCAGAGGTTTCGTGGAGAGGCCCAAAATGATCCGAGGAGGTTCTTACGGGGCTGAAATGAGGCTCCAAGGGTGGTGGCCATCCCTTGCTTTCAGCGCAGCAGAAGTCGTCCTGCTCTGGGAGTAGCGTGGAGATCACAAACAGGACACACGGCTCCCACGCAGCAACTTCAGAGGGTCTGGGTTGCCTCTTGGGTGCAGTCAGGAAGAGTCATTTGCAACTGCATGCCCGTGAGGGATGGTTGAGCAAGGCCTGTGTTGGCTGGGATATTCAAGATGCTGCAGAAGATGGTTTCAAACATGATTTGGTAGAAGATAGTGATGGATTTGTCCCAGCATCTCTCATGCTCTCTGGATGTGTTGGTTCCACCTATGTCAGAGACCAGCACTTGCTGCAGCTGCGGTGTTTTAAAACAAACCCCAGGTCTGTGTCTGGCTCCAGGCCCTGTAGGCCTCACATCTGTGCTTTTGGCCTTGGGATGTTTGCTTTTAACCTGGAAATGTTGTATCTGTTGGTGGTGCCCCTTGGCGGGGGAGAGCGTGATGGAGGCTGGTAGGTGCTTACCCAGAAGAGTCATGGGTTCCTCCACTGTCTCTAGTGCCTGAGATGGCCATGCTTCTGCTGAGCTAATGTGACTCTTCTGATAAGGGCGAGGGAGGAGAGGAGCTGTGGTACAATTTATGTGTGTTAGAGAGAACAGTGGGACCATGCACAGCTTGACTCCCCTTGCTCTGCTGTATAAATGTCTGAGGCATTGTAGCACCATGGGAAAATAGTTTGGGGATGACTTAAGGGAGGAAGGCAGAAGACCTAAGTATTTTCAGGATTTCTTCCCTTCTGTCCTGTTTTGCTCATGATTTCTTTTCTCTCCGTCTCTTCCAGGTTCCTCAGTGACTCAGCTGCTGGCCCGGGACCTAGACAACGACCCGCTGGTCTTCGGAGTGGTTGGGGAGGAGGCCAGCCGGTTCTTCGCAGTGGAGAGCGTGACCGGTGTTGTCTGGCTCAGGCAGCCCTTGGACAGAGAGGTGATGCTGCTTTCTGCTGAGAGCATCCTCTGCTGAGGGGAGGGGGAAAAAAGTCTCCGCTGGGATAAATGGTGGCCTCTCCAGCTTTTGTGGCAGCTGAGATGCAGCCTGGGTGTTGCTCCCCCACGGAGTCAGGAATCTAGGCGTCTGATGTGTCCCCATTGGGCTCTGTCCCTAGCCACCCTGTCACTGTGGGGACAGAGGTAGTAAGCAGGGTGCTTTGGTTTGGTCTGGCTTGTTGGTTTTCCTGGATCCCAGAATAAAATCTGTGAGTTCAAAAGTAAAGAAAATAATAAATGGAGATGATCTACCAAAGAGCAGGATGCTCATACATTCAGGGAAATTTATAGGCTCCTTCTTTAAATCTACATTCCAATTAAATCCTTTACTATTTAAAACAATGTGTGAAGAGATATGAGGTATCCCTGCTTATTCAATCTCATCATGACTTTTCATCATCTTGTGGATTCAGGCTGCTGGATGCTAAATTTGGCAAGATTCTTGCCTCGAAGCTGTTTCATGCCACTATTTTCAATGGTAGTTTTGGTGTGCAAAGACAGGGTATCCCATCCAGGTGTGTGTTTTACAACGGCCCTGGCCCTTGCTGCGTTTCTGGAGCGAGGAGGAAGGGATAGCACAGGTACTTGGACAGGAGCTTGGTAAGACTGGGAAAATACTATACAATTTGGGCAACATGCTTAATTTCCCTGTGCTCCTGTGCTTAGCACTTCTTTTGCCAGCGGCAGCGTTGTGAAGATAAAACCCATTAACACACCTCAGGCGCTGGCAGTCCCGGTCAGAGCCAGCCAGATGTGGGGATGTGAAGGAGCAGAGCAGTGGATGCTGCTCAGGCTGGGTGAAGGCAAACCCAATTTCACAGTGTTAAGAGCGAGGCTCTGGAAAAACGAAGCATTTTTCTTCACCCCTCTCCCCTCCGCCTCCCTGTGCCAACAGCTGCTGGCATGAGTCATAAATCTTCTCTTATTCAAATGCCTACCGCTTCCCAATACTTATGATAACATCCTTAAGCCAAGGAGGGTGATCAATAGATGTAGGTGGCTTTTGGTGGAGGGTGGGAAGCGAAGGAGTTGAGCAGAGCTTGCATGCGTGGCCAGGCTGAACCAGGAGAGGAGCCTGCGCCCATCAGCTGATCCCAGGGGCTCAAAGTCAGCGATACATGGAAGAGGGTGAAGACAGACACGTGCATAGCTTGGTATGGATAAGGGAAAGGTGTAAATGACAATGTATGGTGGAGGAAGCAGGATGGCGTGAGAGGGAAGGGATGGAGGTGGACAGCACACTGGGAGCAGAGAACGCTGGCCTGGATGCATGCAATCAAGAAGTTAGGGGAGAGAAAGCCATACAAGAAAAGTGGTGGGGAAAGAAAAGCAAGAGATCAATTCTTGTATAATGGAGAAGAAAGAGAGAGACTTGAAAAGGGAGAGGGAGTCATAGTAAGGTAAACGATGCAGGAAAAGGGAAAATAGAGAAAAGGAGGAAGGAGTGAATGTATAGAGGCAAAACAATTTTTAAAAGATTTTTTTCACTCCCACAAAGATTAGAAGGAAAACAGTTTTTTAAAAAAAAAAAGACAAACCCCAAGTCTAAAAATAAGTATGTGCTAAAATGAAGGGTGGAGACAGAAATTAGCATATGGCAGCTCTCTTTGATTATTTTATCAAGTTTTTAAAATTAAATGCTCAACAGGTTGTTTCTTCTCTCCTGTTTCTCCTTTCTTCCCTACTGCTTTGTCCCTCGCGGTGGCACTGATGGGTAGGGGGGAAACGGGGGGGGGGTGAAAGATGCTGGCC
>NW_008794452.1:4747094-4760728 GCF_000699145.1 Aptenodytes forsteri | reverse complement strand
TGAGCAGGGTGGGATGTCACAAGGAGCAGAGGCTCTCCTCTCCATTTGTATTTCAGCTCTTTGTTCTGCCTGCAAGCATTGCCCCGAGGCAGGAGCTAGGAAAGGCTTTCTCAGGTTTAATTCCTCAGCTGTTTGGATGGGGGATCTGGGGGAGGACAGAAATGGGGGCAGGAGGGGACATGCTATGGTAAGCTGTTCCCCAAACCCTTCTCCAAGATGAACCTGCTACCCTGGTGCAAGCAGAGCTCCTGGTCTGGGCACCAGTGGCTGCTGCCTGTCCCTGAGCTGATCTTATTAGGAATAAATCAACCAAATCTGCAGCACAGAGAACCATTTCAAGCTTGCTTTCCAGCCTTTCCTGCACGATGCTGTCACTGTGCTCAAGCAGCTCAGGCAGGGCAGGGGCACTGGGGGTGGGAAGGGATGCTGGAGGAGGAAGGGATTGCTGGGACTGGGGGAACCAAAACACCTGACGGTGCCCAGGTACCAGACAGGTGTGGTGGTCCAAGTCCTGCTCTCTATCCCTGCCTGATTCCTTGGTAAAACATGAGCGAAACAATTGCCAGTGGAAAAGAAAGGTCAGGAAGAGAAGGTCTGCCTCCACTAGCAATATCCCCCTGCCCTGACGCCAAAATAATTCCCTCTTCCCCACTTGTCCCTCACCCCAGCACCAGTGACTTTAATATATTGCCATTTAAGACCAAGCTGTTAATTTTGTTAAAGCAATAAGGGGCAGAGAGGACTGCACAGGCATTTTTTTTGAATGGGTGTATGGGATTTCAGCCAGTTCTTACTACAGACCCTGGGCTTTATCCCAGTGTTCCCAGCTATGTGATATCCCAAGAACTGCTGCATGGCAGGTAAGTTGGGAAAGCAGCAGCAAGATTTAGATGTCCTCAGTGAGACTGTGTTGTACTGTCATCTCAAACAAAAGCTAATTACATAGCTTCTTCTTTGGACTTTCTTCTCTTTTCGCATCGTCCCTGTATCTTGCAGTCGGAGATGGTGCCAGGTCACAGTACACCGTGGGTGGAAAACTGCTTTTCTCTGCCTGGACTGGGCGGGCATGCAAAGAGAGCTGGGGCTTGCTGGCACGCCACAGAAGGTTAAACAGTGGGCTCCTCTCATCTACTTTAGCCTAGTTGTCTGTTTAAAGTGCTCGGCTGCTAGTCGGGAAGTCGGTTCCTTAGTCCCCACATCCTCCTGACCCAGGGCAGAGCGGCTCTCCGTGCCTGTGAAATACACTGGAGCCCTGCTGGCAGTAATATTTCTCAGCTTTTTATACTCAACATAGGTAATTGCGCTCAAGCACCCCTTCTCTTCTTGAAGGTCCTGAAAGCATTTTGCATGTAATAATATTGGCTAAAAGTCCCAAGCCTGCCATCTGCAGATAAACACTACAGCATCTTTAATTATATGTTTTTCTTCTCCTTCCCTTTCAGACTAAGTCAGAATTCACGGTTGAATTTTCTGTCAGTGACAGCCAAGGGGTAAGTGTGACTTCTCATTTCATGGTCTGTGGCACGGGAGGAGGGGAGCAGGGAGGATGAGCTGAGTTGCCAGGGGACCTTCTGTATCGTACCAGGGGGAGTCTGGGGAGCGGGACCACCCCTGGCCATCACTTGCCAAAAGCCCAAGTCAGAAAAAGCAGCCACAAGCTTGCTTTAGGTTTTAAATCCATGCATAAGGCTGACACCCACTCCCTGTCGTTATCCTTGTGGCCGTAGGTGATCAAAGGGACGGTCAACATCCAAGTCGGAGACGTGAATGACAACGCCCCACGGTTCCACAACCAGCCCTACAGCGTTCGCATCCCAGAGGTAGGGATTGCCACAGCCTCTCTACGCAGCCTGGCTTCTGGCTCTTCCCTCAGTGCCCGTGCTTGCTGCCTGGTTGCTGCTGCAGAGCTGGCTGCCTGAGGGCCACCAAAGTACGGGACTGTCCTCCTGCCCTGGACCCTCACTGCGGCTGGGGGGAGGATTAAACCTGTGGAAGTTATTGTTGCCTGAAAATGGGCAGAAGCAAAGTGATGGCATTTTGGGTGTTGGGGGAACGCAGGTGGAAGAGGAGGTTTGGAGCTCAGAGCCTTTGCAGCCTTGGTGACGTCTTTCCCATGACAAATGTAAAGTTTGAAAACAGCTGTAAATGGGAATCTGTTTCTTTTTCTCTTCCTTTGAGCCAGGGGGGATGTGTAGCTCTTGTCACAGAGGTGACCTGGGGCAGGACTAAATATTTCTCCAAACACCTGATTTCTGGCAGAGTCCTACCCGAAGGCTTCTGCCCTTGCTAGTGGTTTCCTTTAACACCTCCTTGGCAGAACTTGTCCCATGATGTCCTAGGAATAAAGTAGGGAGGAAGCGACCACAAAAGATCATCTGGCCCAAGCTCCTGCTAAAGCAGAGAGAATTTTCATGTTAGATCAGGTTGCTAAGGGCTTTATCCAGCCAAGTGTTGAATATCTCCAAGGACAGACTTTCCACAACCTTCTGCTGCGCTCTCTCTGTGCTGGCCGTTGCAAAAGAGG
Source organism: Aptenodytes forsteri (assembly GCF_000699145.1). Taxonomy (NCBI): domain Eukaryota; kingdom Metazoa; phylum Chordata; class Aves; order Sphenisciformes; family Spheniscidae; genus Aptenodytes; species Aptenodytes forsteri. The sequence goes on along the minus strand of NW_008794452.1, from coordinate 4,758,204 downwards.
TGACACCTAGTCATACCATCAGGGAGAGCTTCTGCACCTAGACCTCAGCTTGGCAGAAATACGCCAAGAACTTACAGATCTGATGTGAATTTAGACTTTAAAGATGTGGAGTGAAAGGTGGTTTCTGGTGCTAGGAGGACAAGGTCAGGTGGTTATATTTGAAATAGGGGATTAGCAGGGCATTTCACATCCTCCAGTGGAGGAAACCTCTCCCTCTTGCACCATGGTGCCAGGGCAGAGCCCATTTTTCCCAGAGCATGCCTTGGGGTGTGGATGAGGTCAAGTGTGCATCTGTGTGTGAAATCAAGCAGTCTTCGGTAATTGAGAGCTGCAAACGATTGTGTTACAATGGTTTATTTAATATGCTGACTGCTGACGCCCTGCCATGCTGGGCTGTGATCTTTCCCTGTCCCTCTGCTGCGAGGATGAGGTTTCTTCATTAGGTTGCTTGTGATGTATGAGCCGGGAGTTTTAGTCTCGTTTTGCGCCAAGTCATCTGAAACCTCCCTTTGAGAATGACACTGGGTCAGAGTCATTTCTTCTCCTCTTTAAAGCACAAACAGTGCAGAAATGACTTGGCAAAAGCTGCACGTGCAGCTCCTCGCTCTCGCCTTTCTGCTCGGGCCTCTGGAAGCTGATGGGCGGCCGTCTTGCCTTGCTACCGCTCCTCCTGGTGATGCTGTCTGTAGAGGTCTGCAAAGCAAAAGGAATGTCAGTAGGACTGAAGGAGAATAGTCTCCTCTCCCCTGCCCTCAGATTTATCTCTGGTTTTGCTATTTACAGCACCTGGTACAGAGGACTCCCTTCTCCATGTGAAGAGAAGGAAAGTGGATTTCTGTGTCTCCCCTGGGAACTGGTGCTGCATTAAGCCCTGATGTTTATATACCTGGAGCAGCTGTGCCATATCTCCTCTTGCTTGTCGCTTCTGCTCTAAGAGCCGATATTGCAAATCTTAAGCCTTCCAGATTTCCAATCTTAACCTGTGTCAAGCCTGGGGAGCAGGGAGGGCAAAGGTCCAGTGTTGGTTTGGAAAATTAAGGCTGGCTGAGGAAAGGGAACTGCGGGCAGGTGATCTGGACAAAAACTAAATAAAAGAAGAGGCTGAACCCCAGAGCCTCCCTCTCGCATGTCACGCTGCTTTGCACATGAGCTGGGGTTTTGCTGGGAGGGATTTCCAGGACCGTCTGATTGTTTGGGGTATAGCAAGCATGATGCTTCCCCCAGTGCACCTGCTCTGCCACTTGGCCTGCATAGCTGTGCTTTTCTGGAGGGTGATCTAATCTAATTGTAAGGCATCATGTGCCAGTTTCTAGTTTCTATCCATGATCTTTAACCAAGGGCATTGATCAGAGGTAATGAGCCACAAACTCGTTGCTTAGCCAGCATCCTGGAGGCACTTCTGTTCTTCTGCCGGGGAGATAGCGTTTCCTTGTCAGGCACTGTGAAAGCAAGGGATGGAGTCCTACCACCTAAGGAGGACGCTCCAAGGACTATGGTCCATGGGAGATGTGAGCAGTGAATTTACTCTGTGTGTGCTGGCACAGCTCTCGAGGAAGAGATGCCCTCTTGCTTTGAGAGCTTTGCTGGGCCATGGGTTGTCCCTGTTGCTTGTCCACAAGTACTTGAAGCTGGAGGTGATGTGGCATGGAGATGTGCCTTCAGAAGCTGAGGCCCCCCCAGAGCCAGGGGACACCTTGAATGCAGCTGAGGCTGGGGAGCCAGTCATGGTAGGGGATGACAGCATCCCCAGGTCACCCCCATGCTCCAGACAGCTCAGGCCAGGGTGAACAGTGAGGGCATGGGTAGCAAATTCTGTCTCAAAGACCACCCAGCCCAAGCTGAAGGGCCTATAGCTAATGAATAAACAGGGGCTGGAGCCTGGGGATGGAGAAGAGGCTAGCAGAAGTGCTAGTGCAGCTTTGCATAGGCTGGCTCTGTGCAGAATTGGCAGCTAATGAGGGTTTTTCTCTTTTTAATTTTGAGATAAATGGGTGTATCGATTTGCAGTTGTCCTAGCTAATGGAGCAGCAACAGAAAGGCTATTTAAACCTCACTGCTATTGTGCGGCACTAGGAAAGTCAAAAGAAGAGTGTGCATAAATAAATGGAACATGAAGTAAACTGACCTTTAAAAACAATACTGCCTCTAAATACCCATCCCGGTGTTTTATGCAGTCCGCTTGATTCGAGAATGGGAATTTATTTGGGCACGGGCTGCGGACTGTGATTCCTCTCTAGCATGGGGAGGGGGGGAGAGGATGCCCAGTTTAATTGTGAGCTCCTTCATATCACAGCAGCTCCAAATACCCAGACCAGGGATCGCTCGTGTCAGGCTGATACCACTGGTACTCTGCGCTCGTCATGTCTTAATCGCATCCCCGGCACCTGCCTGGAATAGCTGAGCAAGGGCCCGTCTGTCGGGAGAGGGACGTTTCTCCAGCGTAATCGTCCATCCCGTCTGGGCAAGGGCGCCCCGTGATTTGCTTGTCAAAAGGCAACGAGGCGGTGCAGACGCTTTCAAGTCTGTAAAGAAAAGGGGAATCCTGCTAGAATTGGCAACTTAATTCACCAAGCTGGCCTCGACAGAGCTCATTAAGTTCTTGTGTATTCATTTCAGGCTAATGGCTGTCATGCTGACTGCTGTTTGATTTGCTATAATAGACTTTTATGGCTTTCCAGTTTGCTAGGACGTGTGTGCCTGTGTCTGTGCCCTGTGGTGCTGCTGTAGTACATTAGTTAGCTGCTCATGTGCTTGCTACTCGACCTTCAGGGTTTGTTCTCCTCTTGGATGCATCCCTTGCACTTCACCTCTTGCACACACTCTTTTATCCTCACCCAGCCCCAGGGTACCGTGTTTCTGGGAGTCTCAGGGTTTGGCTTTTAAATCGGGAAAGGTATGTTGCTGAGCCCGTGGCAGGCTGTTGTGGTGACGCCTCGGTTTCTGACAAGCCCGATCTGCTTTATCTAATCTATTTTTCCATTTGACTGGATCTGTAGGAAACTCAGTTTTGTTGGATTGTCACGGTTCAGCGGGTTTACATGAAGCAAGCAAGTGAAGTGGAGCCAAGCCCCCACGTTGGTTTTGTGGTACCTGGTGTGGTGTTGGGATCAGGGTGGGCTGTTCCCATAGGTGCCTACTAGGCTTTCCTGTCCCAGCTTCCAAGCATGAGACCTTCTGGGGCATGCAGCCCTCCATTTGCCTTTGAAATGAACATTCTTTAAGCTTGTGCTTAAAAGGCATGGGTCTGCAAACCTCTCTTCTGCATCTGCTACTTCCAGGTGCTACACTGGCTACAGGACCACATCTTGGGTCCTGCAGAGGTTCCTCAAACATTGAGGCTGTTGTGTGGTGTGGTAAGCAAGTCTAGTACCTTCTCGTGAAGAGCTGTTTTCCCCCATAACTTTCCAGCATCCTGAGCCTGCTGATCAAGTTCAAACCGTCCATGGCTTCTCTTGGCCCTGGAGCATCATCAGTCTTCACGTGTTGGCAGAAAGGTCACTTAATTGTTGGTTTCTTTGCTGAACGTTCCCTCAGGAGGATTCCAGTGGGGTTTTCTTCTTCAGTATTCTCCCCACCTCACTCCTCCTGTTACAGTTAACAAACTGAGTGATTTATAAAGTAGTATGTATTATTGGGTTACATCTTCCAGTAAAAAGCTGTCCTCAGCCAGGCTCTGTGTCAGAGACTGCCGTTTAACACCCCAGCCATTCATGAGATGACAGTTGCACCACAAAAAAGTATCTGTAACTTGACAGGAGATATTAATTATAACGGGGCTCTGTTTTCAAAAGGCACCCACTGCATCTGTAACCACAGCCATCCGTGTTGGGAATGTCCTCGTCTTGTCTTGAGTTCAAGCAAGTGCCAGTAAGAGGCAGGGCTGTGGGAAAGGAGTTTAAAAATAGAAAAGAAAGTTTCTGGGCAGCACACAGCATTGGCTAGGCAACTACAGTCCAGCTTGCAGGTGTTGCATCTCCTGAACTCAGCCCTGATTTACCAATTTCTTTTAATCGGGAGGCAGGCAGGCACTTCCCATCAAGAGCAGTCCCTTCTGCCTGGGGAGTAGCCTTTGGGATTGAGCCTTCACAAGCTGCTGGTCACTGTTTCCATCCTTAATATGGTGGTGTAGTTGAAACAGTAGCTTTTATGATTTTTTATTTTTAATTGTGCAGAAAGGTGTTTGGCGGGGAGGGGGAGAGAAAGAGGGCGGACCGTCGCTGCCCCGTCCCATTACACAGCCTGGAACCAGACCATGCTAGATGGTGAGCAGGGGCAGAGAGGATCAGAGAAAGCCCCAAAAGCCCTAGCTGTAATTAAAATTATTATTTTGCTTTAATGGTAATAATGTCAGTAATTACATCAGTTTCCCTGCCATCCTGCCCGGGAGTCTTCAGGGGCTCATATAATTCTATTGCGATGGCTCTGAGGCCTGATGCCGCGCATACGAAGCAGCCGCAATGAGCGTGAGCTCCCACTTCAGCCCCATTAGCCATTCCCTTGCACACTCCCAGACACCTTTTGGGTTTGTTTGGTCCCCCCCCCTCCTCCTTTAAATAAAGAGCCTTTAAATTGAAGGAGATGTTAACAGAACTGATAAGAAAGATGTTCCTGCCACATTGCAAAATGGCCTATAATCATTGCTGGCTGCTTTCTTCCTCGTTTCTTTCTTTTCTTGGTTTTTTTTCCCTTTCTACCCACTCACTGTTTTCCTTCTCTCCCTGCCCTTATGCTTCTGTGTGGATTTTAGAACTGCACAAATAATTTACGATGAATAACTTATCCACCAAATCTGGCCTTCCCCTCCTTCCACCACCTTTGCACACACAAAATTTGCAAGCATATCAAACTCCTCTGCAGCACTTCGTATGCAATTTTATTTATTTATTTATTTATTTATGGTGTGGGGGTTTTTTGTTTTAAAAAACTTCCTAGAGAGGTGACCAAAAAATAGTGAATTATTCAAGCTGTGTTCATTAAACACTGTTGGCCGGAAGCAAGTAGGTTCTCTTTCCTGGGTAGGCAGGCATCTCCGCTTCCCCTCCGCCCTGGCATCCCACTGGCATGGCCAGTGCTGGGGACTGAGGGACCAGTGCCTGTTGGAGAAGTGGGAGGTGAGGCTTCCAGTGGTGCTCACCGCAGCAAGAAGGTCTCTGTTGCACAGGTATGTGGTGATAATCTGCAGCAGGTGAAACATTTACCAAACTGCCTGAGCATCCTCATTTTTAATTGTGTTTATTGTTGCTGGGTTTCAAAGCCAGCCTCTCTCAGCCCTGAGGGTATAGTTGGCTGACAAAATAACAGGTTAGATCTTCATACCGTCTCTCTGGCTTCACAGAACTGGTCACCACGTGTTTGTTTTGATGTTTCTCCTTTCCAGATATATATATTTTAAAATTTTTGAGCAACCTTTAATTACTTTCCAACTCTGTCCAGCAAACTCATGGAAGCAGAGACACATTGTGAGGGGTGTGCCTTCCCTTCAACAGTCTTAAGTGCAGATGTACTGTCCATCTATTAAAAAGCCATCTCTTAGCTGGATGAGATAATCCCTTTGAGAGGGTTTCATCTGCTCTGTAATCACTAGGTAGAATATAATATGCCTCAAAGAAATCATGCCTTCTCCCCTCCTCTCTCAACCCCAGCCTGCGTGATCCGCCAGGATGGGGCTATTTCTATATTGCTTGGGAAGATTGAATGTTAAAACGTATCTCTACATGGATAAAATTGCCAAGTCAAGATTTTGCCAGCAGTGCCGTGGGACGCCCTTTTTCATCAGTAATCAAGAGGCTATGTGAGTGACCATCTCCTGGCTTGCACTGGTGTGGAAGAGCAGAAAAGAAGGGGAGCTGAGAAAGTCGCAAGCAGGGATAGGGACTGAGGGATGTGAATAATGCACAAGTCATCAGGCTGAGCTTAGTCTGATGGGTGGTATGCCATGTGTGTTGGCACGCTGGGTATGTTTAGCTCTCGGGCGAGTTTGTAAATATTCATAAAGATCCCCGCTTTCCACTTGCAAGCAAAACATAAATGGGCTGTTTAAGTGCCGGGAAGTTCAGGCACTGTCTTGGGCATTCGTTCTGGCTTTCAGATGCTGGCGGTTCCTTCGGGCAAGAGCTTGGAAACACACCAGGCGGCAGCTGCCATCTTTTCCCTGCTCTTTTCTGCCAGCACCAAAGAAAGGCGCTTAGAAACGGGCTGCAGTGCATTGAGTAAAACAGCATTTGGGCTACAGGCTTTGCACAGCCGACATCGGAGATGTCCGTGGGATTTATGTAGAAACTTTTTTCTTTTCAAGGGGTGAGGTGCTTATTAAAGAGTCATGCCGCATCTGTATGATAAGACATGGAGGATTTGAGTGGCGTGGCTTAGGTACAGGGGGCTGCACGGTGCTGGGAGGCTCGTGGAGGTCTCTCCTTTCCTTGCTCAGGGAAAGCCATTGTGTGATGAAGCAGGTGCTCAGACCTGGAAGCAACCTTCCCTCTGAAGGTCATCTGTGTGCAAGTTTTTGTCATTATTGCTGGTGCGTATACTGTGACGCCAGATGGAGAACGTCAAAGGGTCTTGAGTGATGTCCTGATGTCCTAGGGAGAAAGAAAGTCTCCGCCTCTGGCAGTCATGTCACTTGTCTGGCTTCACTGGTGAATTGGAGACCCTAGTCCTTTAAAACACATGCCCGAGGAGTGAAATAAGAGATGCAACAGAAACTACTGGGGCGGAAAACTCCAAATGGCGTGGAAGTAATGTGTAAAGTGTCCTGGAGATAACAGTCATTTCCATCAGGCAAAACTTGGGCTCTTTCTGGAAGGATACTGCAGCAAGGAGGGGGGGCAGCCTGAAAATTAGAAATAGTCGTGCTGTTCTGACCAGCGTAATGCTGGAGTAGGTGAAAGGGACGAGGGAAAGCAGAAAGGGGAGAAAACAGCAGATTTAGAGCTGAAAGGAAAGCTAGTGTGAGGCAGCAAGCAATTCGGTGCCTCCGTGGAGGAACTCTTGTGCTGGGAAAATAAGACTCCCGGAGCCAAAGAAATAATCTTGGGGCAGAGGAAGAGAAAGTATACAGAAGCATTCTGCAAGCAAGGAGCACCCAGACAAAGAGGAGAGAGATAACTTAGACACATCAGTAATCATTCCTCTTGGAAGAAATGGGGATAAGGAAAAAGATCCTCGCTCACTGAGCTCCTGAGCAGCCCCAGGACACAGGCATGCTCTCGGGTGCTCTGTAGGAGTTTCTTCATGTGGGTACTGAGACCCGATACGTGCCCGTCCCTTGCTGATTTTCAAAGCTCTGAGTTTATTCTGGGTGTCCATCCCAGACCCATCCCCAAGGTCAGGACGACGTCTGAGCTCAGGATGGCCGACACCAAGTGATGATGGCTCCTCAGGATCCCCTCGGCCCCACTGGCAGCAAGTGATCGGGTTGCTCAGACTGGGCACCCTTCCTCCAGAGCAGAGGTGGTGGCTTGTGGTCCTGCAGCATCTCTTGCTGCAGGAACAATTTAGGTTTGGGCTGAAAGGCTGCTCTTTTCCAGGGGACTGGAAGCACCCGTGCGGGGCGTTTGAGCCCAGCCCTTTCAGTATAATTACACTTACACATCTGGGCAGCAGATGGCTTCAAGGTCTCTTCCTTGTCCCCGTCAGGAGGAAGGGCTCTCTGCTGCCAGAAACAGGCAGAGGAGCAAGGAGCTAATGAATGTGATCTGCTAGCAATTAGTTTTCTTTTATCTTTCTTTCCTCTGGTTATGATATTCGCCCAGAAGCCTGGGATGTAACTTCTTATCGCGTGCCAGCCAACAAAAGCTGCATCCCCTCCCTTTGCGTCCCTGTTTTGTTTACCTCCCTCTCTGTACATCATCTTTTAAGTGGGCAGCGGGAGCGTGCCTGGCCGTAGAAATGTTTATTAACACTTTCAGGCTGCGAAGGCAGTGTGGGGGTAGCAACTGCAAGACAGCAAAAAAGCCTTCATTAAAAGTGATTCCACTGTAAGTGAACTCTTTTTACCCACATAATCATGCAGTTTGTTCTTTCGGGCTCCTTTTTCAATTGTGCTGCCTAAATTAAGGCATGATTAAGGCCATACAGAAACGCACCATGCCAGGGGATGGTGCCCCGGCCGCTGCCATTTTAGGGTATGGGCTCTTTTCCACCTGAAATAATTGAGCTCAGCAGCAGACCTGTGAGGTGGGCACATGTTAGCATCCTTGCTCAGTGCAGCTAGGGAAGGTGAAGCTAGACCTGGCAGAATAGTCTTGCCAAAGCATTGAAAAATTTATTGAAAAATGCCGGGTTTAATTAAGATGGAAATATTTAGGAAAAATGTTGCCATTTTGACAGCAAAACTAGGCAGAAATAGCATTGCAAAAGAACAATAAAAATCACTCTTGCAATAGATTCATTCCAATTTCTTTTTCAGAATTGCATTTTGTGTTTTATTAGTTTGTAATGTGTCAGTGACAGTCACGTATAATAAGCTTTCTCCTGCTGGTCATACTTTGTGAAAAAATAATACACTAAATCAGTCTTTCTATTTTTTAAATATTTATGTGTGAACTGAACTGTTTGTATCAGTTTCAAACTATTTTCATTACAAATGGGAGAAATTTGATCTAGGAAGAAGTTTCAATCAGTATTAGGCAGCCATTGCTTAATTTTGACAGTCACGTATAATAAGCTTTCTCCTGCTGGTCATACTTTGTGAAAAAATAATACACTAAATCAGTCTTTCTATTTTTTAAATATTTATGTGTGAACTGAACTGTTTGTATCAGTTTCAAACTATTTTCATTACAAATGGGAGAAATTTGATCTAGGAAGAAGTTTCAATCAGTATTAGGCAGCCATTGCTTAATTTTTACCATTAATTGCTGTTGAAACTTAAAATGTGGTTGATTTATTTTGCTAATGTGAACAATGAAGAAAGCAGGAAAACTGAATATAGGGTTCAAAGCAATTTTGTCTCAAGAAAAAAAAAGAAAGTTTTTAACTTGCAGCATTTGTTTTACAAGAGATTTGAAAAGCACTTTTTTTTTTTCTCTAAATGAGGATGAAAACCAAATCCAGGTGGACGTGGGTTCAGACAGCTCGTGTTGTGTGGGAAGGCTTGGCTTGGGGGCAGCGTGATGCTGAACTGCTGATCATCTATGGAGATCATCTCCACCGCTGCAATATTATCATCAGTCCTGCTCCCTTCTGAGCAGCAGAACTGAGCAAATGTGCAGTAAATGAGATTTCTGAATACATTATTTTTGCGGGTTTCTTGCCTCCCCGCCACCCCTTTCCTGACTCCTGCTGCGTTTCTGCCACTCTGCCTTGCTCTCCAAATGTCAGGCTCTGCTCTTTTTCAGCATGAGCAGCTTGCAAGGCAGTTTTGTGCACACACGTGCTTGCACGTGCATGCAAAGGGTCTCGATAAATAGTTGTGCAAGCCAGCTCCGTGTCCTAATGCAGTACATCTCCAAACAATTAAGTAAAATGTGAAGAGGTGCATGGGTGAAAGGAGAGAGCTGGTGGTTGTCGCCCTGTGTGGGACAGTATTTGCTTGTCCCTCTCTTTCCAGGGTCTGAGCTTATTCAACATGGTCTAGGGGCGTCTCGCTGGGGTGCAAGCATGGTGTATTCGGCCACAACCCACCCGTCTCCTCCGAGCTCAGGCGATGGTTATATTGATAGCCTCCCTGTTTTTCAAACCTGCCTTGGTTTTCATCACGTTGATATGTCACTTCCAGCTAGGCTTGGCCCGCAATTGTAAATCAAACTTGAAAAGGTAATGGGAAGGAGGGAAGGGAGAAGAGGAGATATTAATTAAGTCGGCCACCTCCTGCCAAGCCTGCGTGTGATGAGTCTCAGTTGCTCATGTGTTTGAAGGTACCTCCTGCTTAGATGACCTGGGGTCTGGCTGTTTGTGCCAGGGTGGCCACCAGCACTACCTTCATGCTGGTATTTAAGGAGGAAAAAAAGGAGTTTGTAATCCATAGGCTGGTATGCTCATCTGAGGTGTGGGGGTTTTTTAGCACTTCTCAGTTCATTACCAAGAGTGGAAGAGGTAAATATCTTCCGTTAATTAGTAAAACTTTATTTAGAGCTAAGTCAAGAGCACAGCCCTCTGAGCTTTGGAGAAAGGGGGACCTACCTCTGCTTCGTACCATAACCAGACCTTGATGAGCAACCTGAATGGGGAACGATTTCTGCTGCGCATGTGATTTGGAAGATCCTGAACCTACATGGGTCAGGAAACTAACTGAGCCAGCACTTGGAAAATCACTCCGTTAAACATGCTGGAAACACACAGCCAGATGTGCGTGTACAGATTTCTCAGCCTCCCATGAGCAAATGCTGCCCTCTCTGAGATGCGCTGCCTGTGCCTCGCCTTTAAGGTGGGCTCAGAGGGTTAAAGCATAAAGCTGTTCTGCTGCAGTGGTTAGCTGATGGCCTGTGAAGCATGGCAGGGGTTTTCAGCTGGTTGGTGAAATAGCAGGACAGGTGGATATTTTGTTTTCCTATATATAACTTATGCGTTTAGGGAAGGAAATTTTGCAAAGAGGCTGTTTCTTCTGGTATGAGCCCCCGAGGACCACGGCACTGCAGTTCACCCCAGTCCTTGCAGTCAGCAGGGAAATGGGTGTTGGGGCTAAAGTCCAGGTGTCATGCAGGTGGGGTTGCCTCTGCCCTGTGGGGCATAGCTCCGCTCCAGCACTGCCTCTGAGCACATCTACCTTGCATGCCAACTCCTGCTCAGGTCTGAGGGCTGCATGAGCTTCAGGGGACAGGCTGGGAGAAAGCTGGAAGCCTGGATCCTCTAACATGGATGGGCCAGCCTGGATCCCACCAGATATCACAGGGGGCCTTCTCTGCAAGGCTTCCCCTTGATGACCTCATTTCTGAGGGCCTTTAACACAAGACCTACCCCTTTCTGCAGGGCAAATGGTACTTTTTCAGCAAGTCTGCATCTCCTAAGGCAGGTCCTGCTTGACTAACTTGATCTCCTTCTATGACCAGGTGACCCACCTAGTGGATGAGGGAAAGGCTGTGGATGTTGTCTACCTAGACTTTAGTAAAGCCTTTGACACTGTTTCCCACAGCATTCTCATGGAGAAACTGGCTGCTCATGGCTTGGA
>NW_008794452.1:4738167-4746220 GCF_000699145.1 Aptenodytes forsteri | reverse complement strand
ATGTGTGGTGCTTAGGCACATGGTTTAGTGGTGGACTTGGCAGTGCTAGGTTAATGGTTGGACTTGATGATCTTTTTCTTTAGGTCTTTCCAACCTAAATGATTCTATGATCCAGAGCATGTACTTCACCATCAGTTCCTCATCATTATCTTAACTGGTGTCTTGCTGTGTGCTCGTGTGTTGTCTTTGATCTGCTCAGAAGATGTCAGGAGGAGGTTAGCTCTTCTCTGGAAGATGGCAGACTTGTTTTTCACTAAGTTGTATGAAGCAGTGAATCCTTCACCGCGTTATTTTCTTATTGCAAGCACCTCTGAAAAGAAGAGCATAAGTGGCCACGTTGTGCTGACCTGTCTGTGGGGTGTATTGGGGGTGCTTGGTGGCCTAAGCAGCAGTGATGGTGTTTTCTGCTTGCACCTAATGTGCATTTCCGAGGAGCCTGATCTCTGTGCGTCTGGTGTTTTGGGCTTGGGAGCTCAAGAGGCAAGCAGAGGCTGGAAGAAGAGCAAGAAGGAGCCTAATCCCTGGCAGGAGGGTGCCTGGCAAGGAAAGGAGAAGGCAGCCTAGAGGGAGACCTTCAGGAAAGCTGGGCAGCAGGGACGGGAGAGCCAAGCCTCATGCCGGCTGCAAGTCGCATCCCTTCTGCACGTTCGCGCTTGAGGCTGGGCTGCGGCAGGCATGCTTTTTTTTTGGGCAAGGTTTGGTTAAAAAGCCTCATTGGAGCGTTATGGAATTGGAATGTGAAGGGTAATTGAGCTGAAAGCCATTCTCTTCCCACAGCCTGCGCTGCAGGACCCGCTGAAGCACCCTCAAATGCCAGCCTGGGAATCCTGCTGGAAGAGAGGGAGGTGGGGGAGCACCCCCTCAGCTGGGTCCCCTCAGCTGCCCTCCTGTGCCTGGTGCTTGTGGGTTGGGGGTAGGAGATGGTCCCTATAGTGGTGATGTGGAGGAGAAGCTGGACTAGTGACAGATGAACGTTTTGTGTGAAACAGGCATGGAAAGGTAAGTAGGTTCCTGAGCCGCAATCTCCATTCTTGCAGGCATCAGTCCGCTCTCCGAATGAGTCTCTGCAGCTCGGATGGCATCTCCCTGCGTCCATCTGTGATCGCGTCCTCCCACCGCACCCCCTCCCCGTGCAGGACCTCAGAGCGGAGCCCCACCAGCAGCCCCGTGCCCCCTCCCCATGACCCCCGTTGTGCAAATGCCACCCATGCGTGAAGAAAGGCTCCAGAGCATTTGCTGGCATGGCCAAACGGGTGGTATTTTTTAATAATTGGAAGGACTAGATTAATTAAAAAAAAAAAAAGGAATGTGGCTAGTTGGGATGAATGTAATTATTAAACACAAACCGCAAGATGTTAGTCACCACTCCAGTCCCCTGCCTCTATAATGGAGGGAGCGCATGGAAGGAGATGGGGGCTTGGAGAGCTGCTGATGAGACCTCAAGGAGGGGATTAGCAGAAGACCCCTCTGTTTGGGACCTCTAGCACAGCGACAGCGTGAAGTGCGTGGCCCAATTGTGTACCTTGTCGTGCATTATTGATTGCTGAACAGGCGCAGTTAAGTGCCTCTCATTAATATTTGTTTTGGTCTTTTCCCTAAATTCCGATGAGGGGAGGAGATGCTTCTTATCTCTCTCCTGCAGGTTTTCTTTCTAGAGGATTCCTCTGGCTGGTGACAAACCTGAGCTTTGTAGCCACTCGTCCTGCTTTCGGGAGGAGGGATGTGTTAATAACTGACACAAAATCTTGGGAACTCTGCAGAAAGAAAGCGAGGAACGAAAATTAACACAAAATTAAAAGGTAAAAATGCTGTATGATGCAAGCAGAGATGAAATATGGATTTCCAGGCTTGGCTGGGTTTGTAAATCTCTTAGAAGGGACTCTTTGGGCCCATAGGTCATGCTGGCTAAACTTTTAAATGTATGAGCAAGGACGAATAGTGTGAGCTGTGGAGCAAGTAGCCAGGAATTGCTTCTCAGTCAGTGCTTTTGTAGCTGGTTTTGAGGTTTCAAATTAAGAGCAGAGGCTGTGGCCAGTGGATGTATTGTCTGTATCTTCTGGGCTGTTGTGGTAACATTGGTACTTCAGCTTCTCCATCACTTAGATGGCCTTCTCTTCATTTCCATTCATCTCACTGTTCTCCTGGAGATGAGGCTTGGCTTGTGCATTCTTATGACTGTTGGCCATTTCCCACTTACTGTTTTGGACAAGAGCCTGCATCTCAGCATCACGCTGTGGTGCTGCCACTCTGGCATCATGCCCATTTGCATCAGATGTTTTTGAGGCAGTCTGTCATGGCCACACATGTTGAGAAGCTGCCTGCAAAGGTTTCTCACCTCAGCTGCTCAGTTTGCCTCCCTGACCAACAACCTTCTTGCAGAGCAAGGCATGGAGGTGGTTGTCCTAGCTGCTGTGTCATATGCCGTTTGATGTCCTAGGTCTGGAGTTGGTCCTTATTTCTCTCTTCTATCCCTAATCCTGGTGTGTGGTGGATGACTCTTCTCTTTGCTTTCTGTACCCCTCCTCCCAGGTGGTGGGGGACTCTAGATGGCCACGCAGGTCTGAACTGTTGGGTTATGGCCAGTCTCTGTCATCAACTAAGTCACAAAAGGGGTTTCTGAAACTTGACTGTAGCTTAAATAGGGCAAAGCACTATTTCTTTGTCTTGTATAATAATGCCTCGTTTGTTAGGCTTGACTTAACCGCAACTGGTCCACCCAAAGCTATTGAAATGATTTTAAGCATCCATTTCTATCTATTCAGGTTGTGCTCCCAGGCACTTAGATGCAGGTCCTGAAATGAAAGATTTCTGGTGTGCCCAAAAGCAGTGGAGAGAGCTATTTTAATGTGGTTGCTTCTCTGGCTTTTCAATGGAGAGTTGGGTTCAGGTCTGCTATGAAGTGATATTAGAGTCCATGGAGCATGAGAAACTGCATTTGTTTGTGGGTTACAAATGAAGACCTGTCAAAAACCTTTTTAAGCAGTGACAGAAGTTTTCTTTTTCATGATACATTTAACTTAAAGGCTTTGCCTCCCAAGGAGGCTTGGCTGTTTGCTCTCTCCCTTTACGAGTTTGGAAAAATGTGGTTGGCAAAAGTTGCTCTTCTCGTTTTCCTCTGTCTTCCCATCCATTTGGTGGGGTGTTTGGATCCTCTGGGGGTGCTCTTGCTTCTGGAAAACAGTGTGGCCAGGAATGAAGGGGGTGACAAGCACTGGGAGAGAGGGGGAATGGTACATGGACCCCTCCTTGTGCTTGAAGCAAGTGCTTTACCAGCTTCTTGTGGGAAAAGGGTGCAGGTTATTTCCATCGATTTGATGTCAAGAGATGATGTTTTTCAAAGGGTAAATGTGTTTATAGGATTTCTGTCCTTTTGTTGTAAGAAGTAGGATGTTGTTCCTAGACACAGGAGTTTGCTAGAAGAGTGTCACATCAGTTCTTCATCAATGTGTTTCATGTTGCAGCCCCATTCCTAGGTGTGCTATGCAGATGGCATGTGAAACGTGGTATTGCTCATTCCCATCCACTGCGACTGAACCTTTGATTCAGTGCAAGCTCTGGTCAGGCATTGGGAAGCTGCTTTCAGGCACCATGCACCGACTTGTGTGCTCCTGGACACATCTGTGCCTTCCTTTTGAGCGGCTGAAGCATCTGCCTGGCTGTGGGTTTAGAAATAGGATATGACTGGACACATACAGAATAAAAAGGGGTTGTCAGAGTTGATGGGACTGGGTTTTGCCCCCTAAGTCTCAGCTCAAGAGTTCTCTTAAAGCATTTGCGGGGAAGGTAAGAAATTGTCACAACCAGCTTTTTCATACAAGCTCAGGAATGTGAAGGCTCCCCTCTCCACCTGCAGATTAAATATCATGGGAGGATAGGGGATGCCAGGATGTGGGCTGGTGGGTTTCAGCCTCAATGCAGAGAGGTCTCCTCTAGTTTAGGTCCTTCTGCACCATGGCTGTGGGGAGGATTCACACCTTTATCTTCCTCCTGTTTACAGCACTCTTTCGTTACCACACCTGGGGAAAACCAGTGTAGTTTGTAGCCTTCCTGGCCTTCCTTAGGCCAATTGGTTGTAGTGATGTCCTACAAATAATGAGCAGAGATGCTTTACGGAAGGAGATGTTCATCTCCAGCTGTTCAGCTACCCAGAAAAGTTCCTCCCCTTGAAGAGGGGACAAACTAATAGCATTACTCTGTGCTCCAGCTGAGCGGGTCTCATTGCTAATTAGCAAGGGATCTTTGTTAGGAGAGGTTTCTTGCCACGAACCACCAGCCCTTTGTGGGACATGTTGCTGTGCCATGGGATGCTGTCGCTTCTTGGGTCCCAGGTGGGGTCATGGCTTTGGTGGGGCTGGCAGGTGTCAGAAACTCAGAGACCCAACAGATTGTGCCAGCAGGCACCCTGGCAGCGGGCGAAGAGGAGGAAGAAAATAGGAGAGGAAGGAGAGGAGCTGCATGACATTCATTGAAAAAATCTGCCTGCAAGTACCAAAGGCCCTCACTTGCAGGGAAGGAGAAGCGTGCTTTTGAGTGTTTGGGGGGTTTTAGTAATCCAGTGGGAGTCCTTGGAGGGGAAATGGTAGTGATGACACACAGTGGTGGCCTGCAGCTCCCAGAAAGTCTGAGAGAAGGAGGCTTTAATTAACAAACTTGTTCTTTTGTGGGTGTTGCACGTCTTTAGTTCATTGCAGATCCAGCTGTTTCTGCATTTATTTGCATTATATATTTGCTAAGTGAGAGAGGGGTCAGTACCAGGGGAACTGGATCCTGCCCAGCTGTCCTGGGAAGAGAGCGGTCCCTGGGAGAGAAGTCTCCAGCTTCTCCTGGTCTGTGTAGGGCAACGGGCTGGTGTTAAGTGAAACGATAGCCACAGGTTGCTATCCACTGGCAACATGCTCTGTGGCCATATATTTCACCACCTGCATAAGGTCTGTCACAACTGAGCACCAAGATTTAAAATAACCCAGATAAAATAACAGAACAGAAGATGCCAGTTCCCTCCAAACCCTTGGGACAGACCCACAGTCCTGCAGAAAAGTGACTGCAGCCAGATAAGATAGAATCAAACCGGATGAAATAGCAGCAATTTGCATCCCCTTAGCACATCTGACACTCAAAGTTAAATGGATCCTGCTTTAAAATGAACTTAAACCCGAGCTGGCAGAAAAAGCTCAGCCAGCTATGTGTCAGCCCCCTTCCTTCACAGTCGCTGTGTGCAAATCTCTGGGAAGACCACAGGGCTGCTGCCCAGGGCACTTAGGATGACTTGGAGAGCAGGTGGTAGTCCTGCGTTTCCTTTTGTGTGCTCCAGGATGAACCAGAGTCTCTCCTAAGGAAGCTGCACCACTGTAAAACAAGAGTATTTGTGTTCCTGGAGCTCCTTCTTAAAGAAAGGATTGGACAGAGGGATTGATAGCTATTCTGGGTTTGCCTGCCTCAGTTTCCTTAGACATCTTCTTTCTTCCCCTCCTTTTTTGCCTTGTGCAAGAGGTGGGCATCCCTTGGCTGTGGAGTTGCTACCTGCTGCCCACCATCCATGTGAAATCAGAGCGGAGGGGGTGAGGCACATTCAGCCTTGGCTGGGGTGCCCGAGGCAGCATTTCTACTTGTCTCCAGCTCATGGAGGTGGAGGAAAGATGGCAAGATATATTTTTCCCTGGGCAGTGGACAGGTAGGACTGACTCCCCGCTTTCCATCCTCCAGTGGCTGTGAGTACAGCTGCTCATGGCCAACACCGCGGAACTGCCCCTGCTTGAAAAACTGCCCCTTTCCCTTTTTTTTTCAAGTCCCTTTGCTACTGATTTCTGAATTACTAGCAGAAGAGACCTTGCTTCCTTCCAGCCTGGCATACTCCTGCCTTGTGTCTCTTCTCATCCTGGGCACTTGTGCTCCCACCAGGTGCTCAGGCTGCTTGAGACTGTCTGTCTTTGGGGTCCTGGGGTCCACAGGCATGTCTGATTGCTCCAGAGCCTGTTCCTTGTAGGTCTTATCACGTTCCCTGCCATAATGGTGAATGGAGGACCCCAAACATTTCCCTCCCCCCGCCCCCCCCCCTTGCCTTTTTCCAGCAGGGATTTCTCTCACAAATCTTGCTTGTTTCAGGCCGTATATCTTGGGTTGGCATGCTGAAAGTGCTTTCATTTAACAGATCTTTTATCAGGGTCGATTTTCTATTGCTTTTTCCCTTTGGGTGTGCTTGGGGGAATTTATTCTTTTTAACAGGTTTATTCCAGTGTCAGGTACTGGTTTTAAAAGGCTGGGGGGCCCTTTGATTTGATGCCTGGAAAATGTATGCGGTTTCTGGTCCCCTCCCGGGACTGGGGTGGGTAGATGGATGGATGGGGTGGATGGATGGAAAAGAGGAGAAAACTGCAACCTCTCCTGCCCGTCTGTCAACAGCTTTCTCATCCTGTGTGTGTTTCACACTCACTTTTCTTCCACTGTCGCCACCGGCTGAGTCCTGCCAGTCGTCCTACAGGAACCGTAGTGCAGATAAGGTGCCAGACGTCTCCTTGTATATTTTAAGCGGCGCATCTCTAAATCTTGCAGGTAACCTGTACCGGTGTGGTTAGCTGTTCGCATGTCTGCTGGCTGCTCTTACTATTTCTGGGGGAGCTGTACTGGTGTAATCAGCCCTAGCGGTATCTGTAGAAATAAGCACTTTTTCAGCTCGTGTTGTCAAGGTGTGAAGACACTGATTTCTCTCACAGAAAATGTATAAGCTGAATAAAGTCCCTGTATGAGGACTAGGGGAATGGGGACACGGAGACGGGATTTTTTTTTTCCCCAGTACTATTTTGCCTTTATTTCTCCATTATGTTCATCAAGCCTCGAGTTTCTCATAAACGGAACTAGAAGCAGGGTTTTGGTTTGGTGATTTGGTTAAATTGCTAGGAGGGATTAAATTGAGAAATACCCCCATACATCTCCCTTGCAGCTGAGGGCAAATTTAACCACTGATTCCGGAGCTTCTGAAAATGGCTTTGTCTGAAAATGAATTTTGGCCTCTCAAAGTTCAAACATTTATCCTGAGCCAGAAATATACACAGATTTGCTTTCTAATTTAATAAAGTCATCCAAATAATATGATTTCTCTCATAACCATCGTTTATGTTTCACAGTGAAATGATAATGAGAAAGTCATTAGAAGTAATAAACAAAACAAAACCCACACAGCAAATCCTTCACTGAGCCTGACTGATGGGAAGAAGAGGAGCATTTGAGTCTTAGGCCACATAATGTTTGCCGGGTGCAGCTGTTTTGAAGTAGATGCGTTCTTGAAACATTATTTTGCTTGTTGCATTTTAATGGGATTTTGCTGCTGGAGCAGGTGGGCAGCAACAGTGCACGGGAGCAGGTCTGCAGTTGGGTTAAACACTGCACCAGTGCCAAGTTGACATTTCTTCTTTCACCTCTTGGGGGTTGGCTACAACTAATGACTAACAGGCATCGTTCATTCCCCCAAATCCTCCTCCTTATCATGACTTTGACAAGGTGCTTTTGTTTCAATTTCCTGGTTAAGACTTGAACCAAGCGTACGCTGAATGTGTAGAGAACAAGGACTACATCGAGGTATCAAAAGTCTTCTCTCTTCTTTTTATTTGTAACTGTATATGCGCTTTGGGCTGCAACCTGAATATTTGTTGCTAGGTTATCCTCATCAAGGTGAATTTTCCTTTGACTTCAGTGTTTTGCTTCAGTGGGCGTGCTTAGCTTTAATAGCTCTTTACCATTAATAGCATTTACTGTTGCTGTACCTCCCTTCTATTATCATTTTGCTACCTGACTGTGGCACTTAGGGACATGGTTTCATAGAATCATAGAATCATTGAGGTTGGAAAAGACCTCTAAGATCATCAAGTCCAACCGTCAACCCAACACCACCACCCACTAAACCATGTCCCTAAGTGCCTCATCTACTCATCTTTTCAATACCTCCAGGGATGTGTGACTCAACCACTTCCCTGGGCAGCCTGTTCCAACGTTTAACCACTCTTTCAGGAAAGAAATTTTTCCTCCCATCCAATCTAAACCTCATCTGGCACAACTTGAG
>NW_008794452.1:4677852-4737744 GCF_000699145.1 Aptenodytes forsteri | reverse complement strand
AGTGTTAGGTTTATGGTTGGACTCAATGATCTTAAAGGTCTTTTCCAACCTAAAAGATTCTATGATTCGATGACTTTACATGGCTCTCCCTGTTGTGAAGTTGTTCCAGCTGGGACAGTGTGAGACAGCTGGTCCATATCGCCTTCATTTTTGGGTGTTGGGAGAACAAAGCAGGGGTGGCCAGAGAGATGGCGTGCTGTTGTTGGGGGTCTGCTCCTGCTGTCTGTGCTGGGGCTGTGCTGGGGGCTGATGCCGCGCCGGGCAGTGAAGTCCTGCCTCCGGCACAGCGTTTCCAGAACAGATGTCACTGCAGTTATTTGGCTGATGCTGTTATGCCGTTCCAGCTCTGGCATTAGTTCTTTTTGGCCCAAAATAGCCCACATCTGTTGCTGCTGAGCGTTCATTCACTGCCTCTCATCCAGGCTTTGGGAGAGGGATAGGATCTTGGGAACAGCTGATATCTGGTGGTTTGTTGGGACTGTCGGGCTTCCTTGCAGGTGTCCTTCATTGGTTTTCTGATTCGAGGACACCTTTTGCTGATTTTTGTGCTTTCAAAATCACAGTGAAGGAACGTGGACCCCCCAACATAAGCCTATTTTCTTTGTTCTCTTAATTATAATTTTAAATACAACAGTGTGAGCTGCTCTTCTATGCAGAGTCAGGTCTGCAAACTGGACATGCTGAGGGCGCAGGTAGATTCTACAAAGGGGTGCTTTCTCCAACCATGGCCACTGCACCAATTCTTTCTATTTAGCTCCTGTGCTTAGGAGAGCACGATGTCTGCTCATGGCCGGAGGACGCAGAGTACCACAAGCTGTGAAGGACTGCGTAGGTATGAAATGACACCTCGTTTAAGGCTTGTTTTTCCTGCTCCCACATGAACTTTCCTTATTTTTAGTGCCAGTTTCTGTTTTGTTTTAGTCTGCTGACCCTCCCCAGACACGGGGTAGTTCCTATGTGTGCACAAAGGTTAAATTCCCTGCCTTTTGTGAAACTCAAAAATGGAAAGGGTTGAGTAGCCCTTTTCTTCTTTGTTCTGGTTTTTTTGGGGGTCATGTTACTTTTTGCTGTGAAGAACAGTCATTTATCTAGAAAGTCTGCAGGGAAGGGATGCTGGAAACAGGGAAGGGATGCTGGAAACAGCAAGGTTTAGCAGTGCAAAAGGTTCAGCTAGGCCAACGTAGGGTGCCAGGAGAGGAGATGGAGGAGTTTTCTTCTGTGGTCCCCCTTTCTCGGCTCCCGCTGTCCTCTGTCACTCACCCCTGGGCTTCACCATCCTCCTAGCTCCCAGATGAGCTCTAAGGGCTGTTTGTGGCACTGGTGGTGCTGAGCCAGGTGTGCCAGAGCTCCTCCAAACCAGAGGCTGCACGTGTGGCTCCCGATCTACTCCTATCCAAGAAGGTTCATAAGTCCTTAGTTTTCAACCCTTCTTCCCTGGCCTGAGCTAAGTGCTAAGAACTCCTCCAATTGAAGAAGGAAAAAAAAAAAAGGCAGTTCATTTTTTTTGTTCCTTCTGTATACATTTAATAGAAAATAAATAGTAATAGAAGAAACTCTGCTGGAAGAAGATTTCAGAGCACATGTCTTGTGCATTGCTCTTTTCCTTCTGTATAGCTCCTGTCCAGGCCGATGAACTAAATGGTGCAAAACCAGAGATACAAGAGCTCTTTTTACCATCCTTTGAAAAAGAAATAATACATCCAAGCTGTCCCTGGACAAACTCTTGCCTGTTGACATTTCAAAAATTACTTTTTTAGGGTCTTCCTCACTCCCTTCTTTCTTGCACTTTGATCTCCCTCCTCTCCCCTCCTAAAAGAAAATCTTATTTATGTTTTCACCTTTGAAATTTAAAAAAAAAACAAAAAACAAAACAAAACCAGATGTGCATGCACTGACTGAACCTGCATGGTGGTCAGAGAGGAGATTAGCTGTTCTGACTTTTACTCATATTTCCTACTCAGATATGTTGCGAGCAATTGGCTGTGAGATTCTCAGGCAAAACCAGCTGAGTAGAGGGAAGGTCCCCTGAGAAAACGAGGCTCCTGGGTCTCCTGGCTGCTTTCATCTGGGGGGTCTTTTGTATTTTGAGCATACTTAGCACTGTCGAACATGAGTTTCCCCCAAGCCACCGAGAGCAGCTTCCAGCCTGTGTTTTCAGCAGCCTGCTTTCGGCAGAGAGCTGCTGGGTGTGTGAAACCTGTGCTCGATGAAAAGCTGAAATGCCCAGAGGCACACTTGTTAAAAATGAGCTCCCTTTGTCTTCGGAGGGCAGATCTTTGGCTGGAGTTGCATGAATTTGTGTTTTTCAAGAGACTGATCTTAAGGATGCTTTTGGAGGTGTACACTTGCTGTATCGGGGAAAAGCAGGGTGAGATTGTTGTCCTGTGTTGTCATCTTAGCTGCTAGGATGCTCGGCTGTCCCTGGACAAAAGGATGGCTCGTGTGGGTAACGGGCTCTGCTGGGGCTGAAAACAGAAGTAATCATCACTTGGGAGTGCTGGAGGAGATCCTAGTGGCTTCCCGTGGCTTTACGGGAGGAGATGTAAAACAGATATACTCATTTTCTGGGGATGTCGAAGGTTTTGTAGGATGTAGCTTGCATGTGGCTACAGCGTAGAGGAGTTAAGCAAAGCATGGAAATTGCTACTTAAAAGATGCTGATGGAACATGACTGTCTTTTATAGGAAATAAGGGGAATTGACAAGTCTGATTTGTTAATGACTGCAGGGATGCTTGGGGTACGCTGGCAAAAACAAAAGAAGGATTGTTCTGCTGCCGCTTTTTGATGCATTTCTGATAGAAATGCCACTGCACAGGCCAAAATGCAAGAGCCTGGTTTACCTAAAATCCCTGTGGGGATGTTACCTGGCACCATCCACTGCTGGAGTGGGGTGCATCCCAGAAAGACAAGAGCTCCCTTCGCAGCACCTCACAGAGATGTGGCAGCATCCCCAGGCTAAACACACGCCCTCGGAAAGGGCCCGGCATCCCTCCAAAGGCAATTCTCATTCAGCAGACGGTCATTTGGAAATAGTCAGTCATCAGGTACTTATGGATCTTTCAAGCCCCTTTCTCTCCCTAATAATCCCACCTCTTGGGAGGTATTGATTCTCTGCTGTTGGCTGCCTCTTGGTATTCCGCAGTCCATTTTTGTCTGTGTAAATCACTGTGCTGTCATTTTCACGTGGCAATTACCTACTCTTGATTTCTTTCATCCTGAGTCCTTTGCCAGAGATCTAAACTCTGTATTGACAAACCACCCTGGAAGAAAGAGAGAGGGGTCAGAGTTTGGGAAGAAGTTTTACACAACAAAAACTTTGGGGAGAGTTTCCCCTGGGGTGTGCGATCATCTCAGGGTCGGTGTCTCAAAGCCCTTCAATCTGTTGGGGTTTTTTTACCACTGGAAAGTGCTCATCCAATGCAAGAGGGATGCTGTGGCTCCCCAGCCTGCAAATGTGACTTTATGCCTTGCTTCTTGCTCGTGCTGAAAACATAGGAAATTCTTTGCCTTGCTGCTGTGCAAAGGATCAGCCTGGAGAGCTGAGGGCAGCCTGGAGAGTTGGGGTCGGCCCTTTCCCAAGTCATCCTCAATCCTCTGCTGGGGAATAAGCACCCATCTGCATGAGCTGTGGCCTGCCATAAAGAGGTACCAGACCAAGTTAGACCAAGCACAGGTGTCCAAGCAAGCTGTGCTTTGGGTAGACAAAAGCCCAAGGTGCACTGTAATGCAGACCAAAATCAGTAGCTGTGTCTACCCGAGGGCTTTGGGCAAAAGTTGCCCACGCTGTTGCTCCAAAGAGCTTGGGTCTGCGCATGGTTGCAGCAGGGCTGCAGCATGGTGCTAATGAAGAAAGCAAGGCAGAAAGCTTAGGAGATGTCTCTCCTCAAAAGAAGCAGTTAGGATCAGATGAGTTTTAGGTCGCTTTCTTGCTGTCTCTTGTGCTATTAAGCTGGTGTCTCATGGGCAAGGAGGTTACCCTGGATTGCCACCTGAGATGGTGACTTGGCTTTGGGCAACCTGAGAGATCCTGCAAGCACCTGGGTGAGATGCTGCCAGCAGCTGCGTGTGGAGATGGAGTTTATCAAGCATCGGAGGTGGTGGACCATGGCTTTGCAGGGTGTGCTGGTGAGCAGGACAGGGTTGCGCACCAGAGACTGGGCACTCATGGACCAGCACATCACAGGCAAAAAGGACAGGCACCTTCCAATCTTCATGATCTGTTTATGTTTCCAGTCTGAATTACAAGGAAAAGGGCTGAAAATGCCTTTAAAAATGAAAACGGAGCAAACGCCTGCTAACACATGTTTCGGGGGCCTTTTGTACCACAGCGCAGGTTTTCCTAAAGACATGGGCACAGTTGTAGACACAAAAACAACCCAAGCCAAATATGGACCAAGAAAGGTTCAGCCTCAGGCCCTCAAGCAGGAATTTCATGGTCTTGGGTACTTTTGATGGTGATGAAGGTGTCAGAGCAGCAGTTGTGAGCTTCCCCTTGCTTTCTGGGAGGTGGTCCTTTGATTCAGGGTTATGGTTCAGCTGTCTGGGGAGGGGGCAGATTTGGGAATTAGTTTTAGTCCCTAGTGATTTTTTTTTTCTTTCCAGGTGGATGAAAGTTGAAGGAAACGGTGATTTACAGCAGTGGGGTTTCCTTCAGCCCTGTCTGCTGCAGCACAGGCGCTGCAGCCCCCCAGAAGTGGCAGGTGCTGTACTTAACCTGGCACAAAGTCGCACCTCCAAACTTGAAGGCATTTTGTTATTAAAATGGCACGCCTGGCCAGTGAGGGCTCTCACTTGAACAGAATCCCCATCCTAGCAGAGAATAAATTAAAAAGCCAACTGGCCGCGGCTGCCTGAGGAGCGCCGGGACCAGAGATAGGGCCAGAAGTCAGATAACAAAGTGTCCAAAATTGCGGCACCTGGTGCAAGGCGTGAAATTAAAACCTTTTCTGCCTCCTCCTGCATGCTGTAACAAAACAGCTCCTGCCACAGTCTGCCGGCACCAGGAGTGAAGAGGAGAATAATTAAATACATGGAGATTTTTGCGTCTGAGAGAAGGTCTTCCGAGGGAAAGGATGATGCTTCTCTGCCATGGACCTTGGTGCTTTGGTCCTGCGGCCGGGGTAAAGCTGGGAGGGTCTGTGGGCTGCCCTGCTAAGCTGCCTTTCGACTGCCTCTGCTACCTGGAGGTGGGAGGAATCTGCCTTTTGTTCTGTTGTTGTTGCCTTTTCCTCTGAGTTTGCTCCCTTCACCTTCCCTTTTGGGCTTGGCAGCAGCCCTGGGACGTGCCAGTGTCGTATCGGCTGTTCTCTCCCCAGATCTCACAGGCTTTCCAGATCTCAGGAAGGACGTTACTCTGGAGTTACTACCCAGGAGTGATGAAGAGGGCAGCACTTTTTAATCAAAGTTACGTTAGGTGAAGCTTATATTATTCACTCTGCTTTATTGCAGCTATTTTTACACAGGGGTTAGAAGTTAATACTACCCAGCGAGCCTGGTTTTGCTGAATTCTGGCAAGCACTGAAATCCATCAGCACATCCAGACAGAGTAGTAAAGAGCCCAAGCGAAAAATAAACTCACTAGCTGAACTGAAAAAGCAGTCAAGAAAACAAACCTTTTAAAAAAACCAGACCCTTGATAATAGAGGATCTGGTCTGGAGGGGCGAAAACCAGCCAGGACCTTCAGCTGTAATCAGCAGAAGGGCGAGCTTTTGCAATCAGCACAGAAAGGGGAGCGGGAGCTGTAGCAGGAGGGCTTGGGGGGGGTGCGGTGCTGCAGGGGTGGTTTTTCCCTGCCCTGGCAAATGAGCCTGGTCCTCTTCCGCAGCCCCGGTCGATGTGATGAGACTTAGTCTGATTCTACCGGAGGGGCATCAGCACTCGGGAAATGGCTGTTGGCTGCAGCCAGTGTCTCAAAGTGAACAGTTTCAGCAAATAAGGCTTTGCACGGTTGTGTGTACTTTTGGTTTGCTTTTTGTTTTTTTTTCCCCCAGGTAATGCCAAAGGTTTAAGCTGTGCTAATTCCTTGGACCTGGCAAGGATGCTGGTAGAGCTGGGATCAACTCTGCTGGTTGAAAAAAGATGTCATGAACTGAGAGAGGGAAGGAGGGAGTTGTCCTGTGTTTCTAGAAAAGGGCCAAAATGCAGCTTTTTTCTTTCTCTTTTCTGTTTTCTCTCTCATTCTCCTTTTCCATCTTTTCCCTGTTCTTTAACATAGAGATCCCTTGCCGGAACATGCTTTCCATGCCGGTGCTTTCTAGGCCCTTTACTGGTGTATTATCCCCACAGGAGGTGCTATGGCAAGGCTGTAGGACCCAATTGTCTCGGTTCTTGTGATATCCCCATGCTCAGGGGTGTTCAGAGATTGGGGCCCCTTTAAAAAAAAAAAAACAACAACCCAATCCTGAGTGCTTTTAAATAAAACACCAGGTATTTTTAAAAACTACTTGACACAATTGGTGTCACTGATTGATTGCTTTGACCCCTGTTTCAGTGTGACTTCACGGTATGCTCGGTTGGTTCTTTGGGCTGTATTGCAAAGGCTGGTTCCTTTGGCAATGCTATTAGAAATTAAAGAAAAAAGAAAAGTAGTTTTAAACCAAAACTTTTGTAAGAAGTGAAGTCTCCTGCTTCCACTCTCAGAACCAGTTACAGGTTGGGAAGGTTAATCTGATTTCTTGCATGGAGAGTGCTACGAGTGAGGAGCAGGCAGAGGGGGAAGCAAGCCTGAGGCAATGGTACATCAGCAGATAGCACCCCACTGACAGCAGTGGGGAGCGCACAGTGCCCTGCCCGAATGTGCCCACTGTGCTGTGTTGGGGGCAGTGGCATGGCTGGAGGAAATGGCTTGCAAAGCAGAGCAGCTCTGCCCTGGCGTCAGCTGGGAGGAGGCAGGTAGGAGAGCTGGTTACTGACCACGTCAGTGGCTTTGCAAGTGCTTACGGAGGCTTTCTGCCAGATGGGGGGAAGTTTGAAAGCCAAACGATGCCAAATGCAGCCCAGGACTGCAGAGGGCAGGACCGCTGGAGCTGAAGGAGGTTGCAAGGGAGATGGAAGGCTTTAGCAGAGGGCTCTCAAGGCTAGATGCAAGGCCAGTGCTGTTCCCCTAGACTGTTAGTGTAGGAGCCTTCAAGGGTACCCTCTGGAGCTCTGACTAAAAAGCACTGGCAATTTAGGATGACGTTTAATGTAGCATTACTGGGCCACAGTATTATAGTTGCTTGCTTGTATTAAAGTTTATCCATAAAGCTTTTCTGCAGGCAGAGAGTCACTGACAAAGGTTTGAACCCTGGTTAGTGCAAAGTGTGCGATGAGCAGGGGTGAGGGGAGGAAGCAGGTCTAGGAGTGCATAAGAAGCATCCCTTTGGACAGTCCTGGGCCAGCGGTCCTTCCGGAGAGAAGGGAAAAAGGAGGGGAGCCTCACACAGCGACTGCCTTGTGCTCCTATGAAGAGTAACTTGCAAGGGATAGCGAGCTTGTGGCCACATGGCTCAGCCCTTCCTCTGCCCCAGGTAGATCTACTCAGCAGGGTCTTTTATGGAAGAGATGTATGCTTGTATCTCAGGCCGAGTGCTCTGGGTGGGACTTCATGCCTCCAGCTTCAGTCTGGAAATGAATAGTATGAAAGAAAAATTGGTGTTTTGGCTTACCCCACCACTTGTCCCTGGCATTAGGGACAAGTGTGCTCACTCTTCCACATGGCAGTGGGGGCAGATTGCCATGTCCTGACATGCAAAGTACAGGTAGTGGCCAGGGAGAGGCTGGGAGGGAAGTATCTGGATGATCTCTGAAAACCTGTGCAGGAGCCTCAGCTCTTCCTGGTGTTTCTGGATGTTTTGCATTACTGTTGGGGATGACAATTTAAGGAACAAGAGAGAAAAGGAAAAAGATCTTATTTTTAATGTGAGGATGCATCTAAGCCATGTACAACATGATTGCTTTTGTGGGTTCACTTGATAAGCTGAGGTTTTGAAAACTGTCATTAGAAATAGGGTGTTTGTGGTGTGACTTAACCGATGAGGCGACCAGCCCTGACCATGTCCTGTGCCGATGTTCCTGCCGTACCCTCTGCCCCTCACTCTGCATCCGCTGCCTCATTGCAGCCTCAGGCTTTGCCGAGGCTTGAAAGATCTCCCCACCTCCTGGTCGGGTTGTTCCTTGGGGATTTAGAGGCAAAAAAAGCTGATTTCATTGCTTCAGTAGTCTGAAGCTTCAGTAGCACAAAGCTGTTCATCGCACCAGGAGCAGGTATTTAAAGCCATGGTGTGCTCTTCCTCCTGGGTATCAACTTGGCACTGCTGCCTGCTCAGTTTGGGGCCACCTCTTAAAAAGCAGCTCCTCAGCCTTTGTTTAGAATCGGGAGAGCAGGTGCCAGAGTGTGAATCAGTGTGCTGTGCTTCAGTGGCAGCGTTTGTAATGTCTCAGCCTTGTAAACAAGGGGTGGTAATGTTATTCCCGAAGTACATCTGATGCAGGGATTGTTTAGCTTATCCCCATCCTCAGAGTACATGAGCAGAGGTATGATGAGCTGGGTCTGTGCTGGCTGATGGCATTCCTAGTGTAACAGCATCGTGCTGAGAGGGGGTACCCTGCCCTTCTCCCCTGGGCACTGCTTTTTGCCAGGTTTGCCAACCTGAAGGTCTTCAAGGTCATGCCTGGAGGTTGAGGTTGACTGGTGCCTATGCTGATGTGCCTTATTCAGAGTTTCAAGTTGGCTGAAGGAGGCCTTGGGCGCGGCCGGGTGCAGAGCACGCTTCTTAGCTTTGGGACTTTTTGCCTTTGCTTTCCTGAGGCTTGCCTAGGGTGAAGTGGGTGGAGAGAGAAACTTAGGTGGGCTTAGAAACTCGAGCTTACCTAAGACTGACAGACATCGGCAATAAGCTTCTGGTGGTGATGTCAAGGAGGTGGGTGAAGGTGAGAAACAACGAAAGAAACGTGGGGAAACCCTGATTTATTTGTAATTGTTGTGAGTTTTATTTAAGTTTATAACCTATGAGCCAGTGATGCTAAAGAAACAAAGTTGGGCAAATAATTTTCTCAGCTGTGAATGAGGGCAAAGCTGAGGGGAGAGGAGAACTGAAGTGACCCATGTGAAGAGAATAGACTTAACCCCATTCCTCAGGCAAGATTCGGGGGGATTAAGCTGGATTTGTGCCTGCTTCCCACCGCGCACAGATGCTGCCCTGAGCTGAAGGGCTTTGGCCTAGCGTGAATGAAGGGAATTCCAAAACATTGCTCCTTTAATTCACCCAGATGTGCCAGTCAATGCAGCCGGTGAGCTGAGTCCTCTGGGAAAATCCTTTTCATTAGGAATCCTGCTAGATGGGGAAACAGCGCGACATGAACACAATCATCCCAGCTGATGCACAGAGATCCCAGCCTGGATTAAAGAAAAGCAAAGCCAAAACAAAACAACCCAGAAGTTGAATGATACAAAGACCTTTCTTGCTGCAAATGAGCCCTCTATATTTTAATCACAGCTTGGAGTGCACGTTGCTGACCAGGAGAGGAGAAGAAATGCACCAGTGACGTGGCTACGCAGCTGCATCCAATGGTTTGCATCCCTTCCCCTTGCTCTGGGAGCTGGGCTGTGTCACTCTGTGTAGAGCAGCGCCTAACACGGGATGCTCCTGTAGCAGAGTTTTGCCTCTGCAAGGAAATTAGCTGGACAACTGTGAACCAAGAAGACAGTACCTTGGAAAAATCACTTTTCAAAGCTGCCTTTTCCCCACCGCCTGCACAGAAACCCTCCGCCTCACTGAGGGCAGCTCTGGGAGCAGATCTGTCCATCCTTTCCTCAGGGTAGGATCTAAAACTTTTAATCTGATGCCAAAAAATGGCAGCCTCAGTAAAGTTACTAGGTGTGTGATGCTTTATAACTTGCCCCACCTGTAGCCAGAGGCAAGGATTACTTGCCTCTCTCTGTCCTCAAGAGGCTGATGACTTTATTGGCCCTTTTCGTGCTAATATTGCCTTTCCACTTCACAAATAACTGCTTTGTTGGGTCTGCATGGTTAGCATAGTCTCAGTAAATTCAGAGCATTAGTCCTCAGTCCGTGTTTGGCTTTGAAGGATGCTCTTTTATTGTTCCAGAGCTGAACATCAGTGTCTGGTCCGACACAAGGTGGTGCTTCCCTTTACAAAACTTGCTGTGTTCCCACTTGCCCCTTTTCCTCTCCTTTCAAGGCAGGTTGACTCCTGATGCTCCATGCTCAAGCATCTTATTTTAGGACCAGGAGTTTATTCACCATGTACCTTGGAGCTCTTGCACAATTTTTCATGCCAGCGCTGCTGGCTGAGGTCTTTGCCTCTGATCTTCCCAGGTGGGAAAAACCTTACTGTCATAAGAAGGTGTGAAAAAACCAACTGTGCTGTGCGGAGTAAGATGAGCATCTTCTGCTTATAGCAGAGGGCAGGCTCTGTCCTCAGGGTGCCTCATGCTCAGTGCAGGCAGGTGGCCTCGGGCCTAACAGTGAGACAAAGCTGCTCTGCGCATGGGTGTAGCGTGTAGCACTAAGCAGGGAGTTTTCAGGTCAAAGCAGGTAAAGCTGGGGTGTTGTGTGTTGACAAACCCATCTTTCATAGCATGCATGCTAGCAGAGATGAGTTTGGAGCATGTGGCACATACGCCATTCCTTATGCCGTGGCACTGGGATGCTGTGTGAACTGGGAGACTCGATGCTTTTCCTCCTGTTTCTTCCTCCTGTGGGTAGCTGGATTTCCTGTCTTTA
Source organism: Aptenodytes forsteri (assembly GCF_000699145.1). Lineage (NCBI taxonomy): Eukaryota > Metazoa > Chordata > Aves > Sphenisciformes > Spheniscidae > Aptenodytes > Aptenodytes forsteri. The sequence goes on along the minus strand of NW_008794452.1, from coordinate 4,727,015 downwards.
TTATATGTTTTAATTAGCTTGGTCTAGCTCCTTTGCTGGGTTTTCCTGCTCTAGCGGTTCAAGGGCAAGTCAGTAAGTCTTATGTATTGTATTTTAAAAAAATATTCCCTGCATGTTCCTTTGTCCCAGGTTTGTAACTGCTCTTTCTGCCTGTGAGCACTGCAGAGGTTGTGGGAGACAGCAAATTGGGGTGCTAGCTGCCGTGGGAGAGTGGTATCCACATTGCTGGAGTCCCTCCAGGGGAACCATGTCACGACATGGCTCGACAGAAATACTTTGTGCTGGAGTTTGCTGTTTTAGCACGAGCGTTTCAGCAAGAGCAAAGCCCGATGAGGAGACCTGAGCTGAACTGTTATCGATCCTTCCTCTGGTAATAAAGCCATGTGTGGGAAGACAGGGAAATGTTTGGGTTTTTTTTTCTTAATCAGCACGGGTGTATGGATTTTGCTTTCGCTCATGTTGAGAGCAATACCTGCTCACAGGCTGGTGCAGAGGCTCTCCCAAGAGTTTCTTTTTGATGGGTCTTTGGGACCTACGAATCCCAACTTCAGAGAAATGTTTGGGTTTTTTTTTCTTAATCAGCACGGGTGTATGGATTTTGCTTTCGCTCATGTTGAGAGCAATACCTGCTCACAGGCTGGTGCAGAGGCTCTCCCAAGAGTTTCTTTTTGATGGGTCTTTGGGACCTACGAATCCCAGACTTCAGAGAGAGATTCCCCCCCCCCTACTTTTCTGAGGACAAATTACTTGCTCCACCTGTGGTCAGAAGCAAGCCACTCTGTGCTATGAAAGGTGCTTTTAGCTTTTCTACCAGAACAGGGGATAAACAAGCAGCAAAATAAATAAATGAGGTGGTAAAGCGGACAGGTTTCTATCTGTCTGGCTAAAATGATAGTGTAAGAGATGGGGGAGGGAAAGGTGATCTTTACAGGAATACACGTGCTAGGTCAGAGGGTCTTTTGAAGACTCAAGATGGTGGTTGAGAGCGCGTGGGATAGGAGAGGAGATAGCGAGAAGTCCTGGCAATGAGCTGATGTGAAAGCAAGTCCCCGTTTCTCCTTGGCCAGCTGGGCTGGCCACTGGGTCCTCCTTCAAGGGGGCTTAGGATGGCTCGAGAGCCAGGGAGGAACAGATGCTGGGCTGGCATGGAGAGGAACGTGTGAATAGATAAGCATCCACAGATTGCATGTATATATTTGCAGTATGCTGTATAAATGAATGCAATACCTAATGATTCGTGGCTATTATTTGAAGGGCCCCACTGTTACAGATTTATTTGTCATTTCTTGTAATAACACCGATGATAATGAATTCATTTGTATTAATGCGGGTGTCGTGGACTTCCATTGATATTCCGCATTAATTAATGTACCATTAAAAGAAAGTGTCACCCAATTAATATCAAGTAGAAGCAATACTGCCAGTGTCCTGTCATTAGGGTTTCATTTGTAATGCATTGTATTAACACTCTGCCTTAATGGAAGTCATTTGCAATCCGGAGCGTCACCCGATGGGCTGCCATGGGGGTGCCAGTTTGCACCCCTTGCGGCAAGGGTTACCCAGACGAATCGATGGGGACAGGCTGCCATTAAGAGTAACCCTTGCTGCTGACTGAGCTTGGGCACGGCAGCCTGCACCTTGCCCCATCCTCCCCGGCTCTGGCACAGATGGCTGCCGGAGGTCGGTGTGCTGCTCCCAGACATCCTTCCTTCCCAGCTTAAAGGCTGGTACATTAACGTAACCCACCTTCTCCCTGGGGTTAGAAAGTAAAAGTTAGCGGCGACTGCAAACAAAATGGGATATAAAAAATATAGGATCTGCCCAGTTCATGGTATCACCCCCGAGCAGTAATCAGAAAAGGGATTTCTTCTCTCACCCCATAATGTATGTTGGCTGCTAGCAGTAAATCACACTGGTGATTTGATTTTGCTACTGAGTTTTAATATTGAGAGGAGGGACAGTGGAAGATCGCACCAGCTGCTGCAGGTCAGAGCTGCCTTTGCTTCCCTGGACAAAAGCTGCCTCTGCCAGTGCTGAGAGCAGAGGCAGGAGTGAAGACCTTGATCGTGGCCACTGTCTCCGGCAAGATTACAGCTGAAGGGGTGCCGGGCCATCTGCGGAACATGCCCTTACAAAGGGGGAGATTGCTCCGAATGCCCTCTTCCAGCAGGAAAATCACACCAGCACGCCATCAAAGCCAGGAGCTCTCTGACTGACAGGTTTTCACATTCTTGGCGTTTGCCTCTGACTTTCAAACGTCTCGTTAGACCATCTTGGGTTCCCATCTGCCATCTCTGAAATTGGGACTGACATAATAACAGCCCAGGAGGGCAGCATGGGCTGCCTCCCAGCCCTTGCTCCAGCCCTGCCCAGCTCCTCAAAGGCTGGAGATGGATAATGGACAGAAATGGGAGAGAAACATGGCTTCTCCAACAGGATTCAGCTGCAGGTGCTGAGTTAGTGAGGTTGTGGTTGCTTTACCACCCTTTTCTTCTGTCCCTTCGCAGGGCAGTGGGAAACAGTCTGTTTTACAAGGTGATCCCCCTTCCTAGGAGAGCTGTATTTTTTGGTTCAGATATAGGATTCTGCATTTACACATTAAAAAAATGGGTATTAGTTCAAACCAGTCACCAGCAATCTGCTCGATGTCGATGGTCTGTGCCCTTTGTTGTTTACCTATCTCTTAACCTCTGTTTCCATTCTTCCAGATGATTAGTAAAAATGTCAAATAACGGGCAAAGACCTGCAGGTTCCCAGCAGGAAACCATTAAAAACACACTTGCCTGATAATATTGCTCATTTACAATTGTATTTTGAGGGCTATGTGCTAGCTGACTGTGTGGATTTTGAATTATTCTATGTGTTAATCAGTCTCACAGAGGACCAAGTCATATGGCTTAGAGAAGATGATCTATGTGACTTTGACTCTGTCTCCCTTTTCGACCAAGATTGTTGTCTGGTAGAAAGATGAGAGAGAGAATAGATCAGGATCTATTGTCTGTCAGTCTTGTGGGAGGTGTTAATGCTGCTACTTTCCTTTAATTCCCTATTAGCCAAGAGCTATGCTGAGGGTTTCATTATTTCACCTGGAGCTGATGTAGCTGAGAGGTCTGAAGTCACTCCCATTGAAGAAATCCTGACAGCATGTTGGTTGCTCTGCCAGGTCTGCTGCTGCTCCTCGGTGTTTGCAGGGCTGCTGGCAATAATCAGGAATGGTCCAGCAAGTGCCTTGGCCATCACCTTTAGTGCTCATTGGCAGGAGTTATCAGACCTGCTGACTGAGATGCGTCTCGCTGGAGGAGACTGAAAACATAAAGGTAGACTGCTTTGTCCCTGCCAGAGCTCTCCTCACCTCTTTTCCGAAGATGGAATGATCAGCCCCACCCAGGTTTTTCTAATCTCTCAGACTGTGCTTCTGTGCTCGTGACTTTATGGTCCTGTAGCTGTATGTTCGTAGCAGTCCATCTTGATGGCTTTTTGGTTGCTGGAAAGGTTCCCGGAAAGGTTCCCCTGCACAGAGTATGTAAGCCCGCTGGCATTAGCTTTGCTCCTCTTCATTACTTCTCGTGGAGCTGTGAGAAGCCTCTCATGGTCTCCTGAGATCTGGGGCAGCAAACACAAACCCAGGGCGCAGTGCAATAGCTCAAGTTACCTCAAAATAGGGGCTGTCGAGGGAAATGAGCTTTGACAGACAAAGCTGGCTGTCTGCTTAAATAACCAGTAACAGCGTGGGCAGGATGGCTTCTTGAAAGCTGGTGTGGAATTTGCTTTCTTCTCTTTTCTCTCTCTTTCCTGGTGCTTCACCCACCTGGCTGCTTTCTGTCTGTTGTTGGCAGGCATGGCGGGTGGTTGTGCAGGGCAGAGCTGGCTGGGATTGTGGAGGGACCGAGCACCAAGATGAAGGCAAGGCCGTGGTGCGGCCCCTGTGCGAGCCCAAGCCTTGCACTTGCTGTGGTCAAGGGCAGGCAGCTCCTTTTGCCCCTGAAGTGCAAATTAAAGCTCTGTCATATGGTGCTTTTCCTGTCCTCACTTTCTCTTTCGAATATAACTCCATTCTGGATGAGTGCTTGAGCCACGTGGCCACTGTCGCTTCCTAGAGCGGAGAGCAGGGGGGTGACAGGTCCCGCTTATCGTATCACTGCCTGGAAAGGACAGTGGCCAGACCCACTTGGGAAGTTATAAGTAAGAGGAGAAATGTTGTGGGTTTCTTTATTTTCTTATTAGCGTTTCCTTCCTCTCCCATCTGCCCTCTCCTTCCTGTCCTGGGCTTGCCCCTCAAGACCTGCACTGCAGAAGTGACGGGTGCCATGAGGAGAGGTGGCAGAGCCACTGTATACCCAGCTTTCGGGGATGCCATGCCATAAATCAGCCATCCAAGCCCTGTGCTGGCAAGGGCAGAGTTATCTTCAGTGGGAAACGGGGCAGCTCTGGGCTGGAAAAAGTGAGCAGCTTTATCCTGCAGGATACCAGAGCATCCTCCCCTGTTTGTGGCTGCTTGCCCTCTGCCGGCTGAGAGCTGTTGTCCCGCCAGTGTGGCAAATTCCCCCATGGGCTTGCTGGTTGCGATGTCCCTTTCTTCAGCGCCGTGCGTTGTCTGCCATGAGTAAGTGCTCTCAGCTCCGAGTGCAGTTATCCAGCCACTAATTCAGTCTCCAGCTCCTATAATGCATCTATTCCAGCTGTGTTTATGGCATTTTCAAAAGCCCCTCAATTGAATTATAGCTCTGCGGTGGCCATTTGCCAGTGTCACCTGATAATGAGGGAGGTCACTTAATAGAGATAGCAACAAGAGATACATATTAACGAGAGCTGATTGAAAGGTGGGGTGAATCTCAACTAAAAAAGTAAAAAAAAAAAAAAAAAAAGGAAATTATCAGGTTTTAAAATCAAACTTTGAAATTGGAAATTGCTTGGCTCGGACTAGCAGTAATGCAATTAATAAATGTAATTAAAAGTGTAATAAAGAATACAGGAATTGGAAGTCTGTGCACATCCATGCGAGCATTTAGAGCTGGCACATGAGTAAGGGACCCAGTCTGGCAGTCGGGCCACTTCCGAGATGGAGCCTGGAGAGGGAAACCAAAACCTGGGGCTGTTTTTTCCTCTTGGCACAGTTTGGAAGAAGGACTGGCACTCATTCCAGCTCTGCCTTTGCAGCTTTCTCCTGCAGCACTGCATATGAGACCTGGACAGGAATAGGTGACTTAAATCTGTCCCGGGCAGCCCAGGGATGAGAGTGCCAGGATTTCAGCTGTAGCAGAAAAGCACTTTGATTCAGTGTCAGGTGTGTTACACAGCACCTCTGAGATGTCTTGCCCTGGGCAAGAGGCATCGAACCCTCCTTCCTGCCCTGCGATGAGATGGGATAGGCGAGAGCGCCTTTGACTCGAGCAGAGGGATGTCTGAGCCGGCTTTTAGCAGAGTGCAAAGCTTCTTTCATCTGCCCTGCTGTGTGGTGGCAAGAGGCAGGGAGAGGGAAAAGAGCCACCAGAACAGCAGCAGGGAATTATTTAAGAGTAATAGGTTGACCTGAGAGATAACAGGAGCACGAAGCAGTGAAGCATCTCCTGATGGGAGCGGTCAGCTCCTGCCTTGATGCAGGGGGCAGCGCAGGGAAAAAAAAAGGAGGACCTGAAATAGGACTGGCGAGACGGTTTCGATGCTGATGTGAAGATCACAGCGCGGGCAGCTTGGTTTGCTGCCTGCTGCTCCAGCCCTCGTGCCCGTCGCTGTATGCCCCCTAGTCCGTTTGCGTCACCTCCTCTCGTCCCATCGACCTTCAGACAGCTGTTCGGCCAGATTGCCTGCCGTTTTTTCACTTTATTTGCATTGGTACAGCATGTGCGCATCCGCATCCTAATCATTTCTACCAGCTTCTTGTGGGGCGCTGCTAGGTGACTTTGCCCTGGGAGGTCAGATGGAGGTCCTCTATGTGGCCAGCCGCTGGAGATGGGGAGTGGGCTTGGAGGGACCATCCCCAAATAAACCTGGGCTCCTCTCAGGCATTGCCCCGGTCCTGGAAATCCTTCCTCTGGGATTTGTGTCCAGTCCTTGTTGGCTGCAGGAAAAGGATGGAGCCCATTGCTGTCGGTATAGTGGGGTGAGCTGCTGGGTTAGAGAACAACTTTTAGGCTCATCCTAGAAAAAGGGTTGTGGTGCATGCACAAAATGGATGTAAGCCTGCAAAACTGCAGCTGGGGCAATGGACCTGTTTCTCTCTCTCTCAAAGCCTGCTGCTTGTTTAATTAAAGAATTGATTGAGTGCTTGCGTGCAAGAGAAAGGGAGAGAGAGGAGAAGGTCCTTTCAGGATCTCAGAGAGCTCCTGACACCCTATGTTTCTAGTGCCCAACCGAAGCTTGTAACAGCCTGTCTGTAGGTTGGAAAGGTGGATGCATTTAAGGGAAGAGAGTATCTGAGAAACTAACTCCCAGATTTCCTCTGCTTCATCTCCCACCTTTACTTCTATCTGACTCTGACCCTGCTGTAAAAAAGTCAGCTCCACATATTCCCTCTCTCAGCCCTTTGCTTGCAGGGTGCCCAGTGCCAGGCCAGTTGGACGAGACTGATGGATCGAGGCATGTTTGAGGTGTTGGTAGCCCGTGGCCTGTGAAATGGTTTTGCTATGGTGGAAAGCTCTTGAAGGCACCGTGCAAATCTGTTCCGTTAGCAGGGTGAGCGGCTCTCTGACGGCCGGAGGGTTTTATATGCTCTTGGAGCAGGCGCCGCGGGCCTGGTGAAATGGCACGGATGCTGGCTTGTCTGCAAAAAGCCTGTTCTTTTTAGCCCCATGTGAAAAAAGAGTTTGTTCGTGTAGCTTTACATATGCCTTAAAAATTGTCCCCCCTAAAGTTTTTCCTTGATTTGGGAGTTTCTTTTCCTCGGGAGCTCCTCACCCAGGCCATCTTCAGTCCTTGTGCTGGCGTGGTCCTACCACTGCTTTGCTCCCCGGTGCTTCTCCGGTGCCAGCCCTCACCCCAGCAGAGCTGGCTCTGCAGCCCTCAGGGAACATTTGGTGGCACACAAGAGGAGATTGTGCTCTGACATTTTTAGGGAGTCCTGCCCAACACCCCTCGAGTTTGGGCATGCAATCTGCCCTGTAGGGCACATCGCACCTCCGGAGGCTGCATCTCCTCTGAGTCATAATCCACTTTGTATTGCTGTGTTGCGTCAGAGCAGCATCCATCAGAAATTTTATTACTAATGCATTTTATACCAGGATTCATAATAAGATATTAAAGACTATAGGTGTGGCCAGAGAGCGAGGTGTAAATATTTTAAAAAGGCCCTTTTCTGATAACCTTTTCTTAAGCGTTAGCTGCACTTTTGCGGAGAATATTGTATAAGGCTTTGGTGTCCCAGCTGTCTATGTGCCAGGGTTAACACGGGACACGTCTGTGTCTGGTCACTCGTGCTGGAGTGTTGCACAGGAGGTGACAGCCTAGACCAGGGGAGGTGTTTGCTGTGGTGGGCCATGCTTGGTACGTACCCATGAGAGCTTTTGGATGGAAACAAAACTTCTTTCTGGTCACTCAAACATGCATATTGTCTTGTACTGCTGTGTTGATGTAAGAGAGGCAAGGTCTTGGTCTTTCCTTTGCCACCTCCTCATGCAGCAACCTCCTTTCATGTTTGGACAGGGATTTTAGGGTTGTTCATTCCTTATTTTAATCCAAGTCTATCCTTGCTATTGGTGATACGCTTGAAATGGAGTAGTCTCCTGTTGTACCTTGCTGCACTTGGTTTGGTCTTCCTGGTGCTTTGGGTAGCCATGTGTAACAAACACATGCTGTTACCGTTCAGTATTTCTTTCCAGCAAACAGGATCCCAGAGCTTCTTCCTATAAGATTTTTACAATGGTTTGAACCTTTCATATTCATTTATTGCAAAATAAGGGAGGCACAAATGGCCTCGGTACCTTGCACGCCAGCATCCCCAGCCCATGCAGCTCAGCGGTATTGCATCTGGCTCACCGGAGCACTTTAACTCCTGGAGTTGCTCAGGGGGGACCTGGGTGCTGGAGCTGCTCCTGCCGAGCTGTCAGATGAAGGATGGGGTGCTGGAGACAGGTCGGGAGTGGGTCCCGCTCCCATTTGCCCTCCTCCTCCTCCGTGGGAGGTATCTGTCTGCATGTTTATTTTTATCTTACATCTGCTGGCATCATAACAAAGATTTAATGATATGACATCTTTTTGTCACCAGTTCTTTTTTCTGTGGTGACTTAAGCTTCATTACTGGCTGCTGGAGAGAGTGGAAAGCTTTAAAAATGAAAAAAATTGGCAACTCGTGTAGAAAACTAACCTATTTGCCACAATTACCTGTAGGCTGTTGTCTGTTTGCATTTCTTTTTTTCTGGACAGAAAAGATAGAATTTGCTATTTTTGCCTGTCAGTGAACTAAGCATAACCACAGTTAATCTTTGCTAAGGAAGAACAGCCACGAGGGACAAGCAGAAGAGTCCTATAAATGGGCCAAATGCTGAAAATGCAGAGACACCATCTGTCTTGAGCTGACCTGGTGCAGGGCTTACCAGCCGCATCTCCCTGGGATGTGCTCTCTGCCTGTTATTTACCATCAAACGCAAAACCAAGCCGGTGCTGTTTATATAGATGTTTTGCTCCATTGTTTAGATGATGGGACGCATCTTTTGAGAAATAAAGACATCAGCCTCCCGCTGAGGAATATCTTGAGCCTGTTTGACCCAAAAACAGCAAGAGGATTTTAAAGACATACTTCTTATGCTTTTTAAGGCAGATGGTCTGAAATTCCTCTGAGTCCTGACTATGTCCTGCCTGGGCATGAACATTGAAAATGAGACCTCTTTTTCCTGGAGGACTGTTGATATGGAATGTTTGCATCCCACAGCTGGTTTTGGCTTGCCAGAGGCTTTGGGCTTTTTTTGCTTGAATTTGAGCCTCGGGGAAAAAAAAGATGCATTTCCCAGAGCACTTCTTATAGGTCTGCATCCTTTGACCTGTGTGCTGTCAGGAATAAGGGCATATTTTGTATATTCTTTTATCGTCGTTGTTGTTGTTGTTATTATTATTATTATTTCCCTTCCTTTTCTGTCCTATTAAACTGTCTTTATGTCAACCCACAAATGCTACTTTTTTTTTTTTTTTCCTGATTCTCTCTCCCCATCCCACAGGCAGGGGGAGAGTAAGCGAACGGCTGTGTGGTGTTTAGCTGCCTGCCGGGTTAAACCACAACAATTTGGTAGTGAAATTTTCCCACTGACCTGTGCACTTTGGGCAGTATCAGAGATTTCCCCCTCTGTGACCATGCTGTTCAGCTTCAAGCTCCTGTAATGCTGCTCCTATTGCCTGGGAGCCCTTCTGCTCCCCTCCTAAATTCACACGTGCCGTGCTTTGCTTGTGCACCCACCCTCGTGCTTGCAGGTGCCCACTGCCCCCTGCTGAAGTCCTCCCCTGGGGTCCCTCCCAGCCCCTCGGATGCTTTGGTGTAGATGCCTGTGACTGTTTCCCAGGGCCAGCCAGGTCTTTGTACAAAGCGTATAGCCGGCTTGTATGGCTTTTGCTATCCTGGCCAATGAAGGGACCTGGTCAGCAAAGCTGTAAAATAAGGATAAAAATATGGTAATCACCAAGTCAGAGCTCAGGCGGTGTCTGCAGGGACTGGAGCTGACAGCACCGAAGCTGGTGACCTCCGTGTCCCTCCAGGCAGCTTCTCTTTTGGAAGGACGAGGAGATGAACTCTCTTCAAAGCCTGCTTTTGGGCTATTGTATGAAATACAATGCCGGGGAAATCAAGCTCTCCTCTTTCATAGCCTGCTGCAGCCCCATAATCACGGGTGACCAGAGCAGATTTGCATGTTAAAAGGAGTGGCTAGGGGCACTTAAAAAGAAGAGGAAACATATTCATCAAGTCCAGCTTTATCCTTATGAATATTATTATTCCTGGGGACCATATACCCCAGACCTCATCAGTGCAACCCCGCATCTACTCTTTTGCTGCCTCTCCCCTCCTCCCCCTAGTAATGGTTAATTTGTAATGCTCTTCATCCTGACATTGATACCCCAGGTGGCTCTGGGGGAGGAATTTGAGAAGGCAGTCGTTGGAGCATGTGGACCGCAGCGGTCAAAGCAGTGCCCTGGCAGCAGCGAGGGGGAGGGCTGCGGGATGCTCTGGGGCTGCTCGGAGCTGATGATGGCTTGGGGAAGGCAGGTAACCTAAAGAAGGATGGGGAGATGCCCTAGTCCTGTCTGAGAAGGTGTCTTGGAAGTGCTCGGAAAGCAAACACCCACCACAGCCCCCCATGAAGGGCTTCTCCACCCCAACACGCCTCCTGAGCTGACCGAGTTCATTCCTGAGCTCTCCGAATGCACAAGCCAGGATTAACGTGCTGTGTGCATGGCACAAAGTCAAGCACTTACATGGCAGCAGGGCAGATCTGGGTTAAGCATGCCAGAAAATGAGCAGTTGTAAGGCAAATGGGCTGGGGAGGTTGTGGTGTCTCCATCACTGGAAGGCTTTAAGGATAGGAATGATTTAGGTGTAGCATGGGGACAGGTTTCTCTTTTGAGGTCCCTTCTAGCTATATCTTTTATGCTTTTACGATTGCTGATCACAAAAAAACTTGAAGGTGCTTTAAAAAATAATCCTCAGGCCATGCCCTGTGAGGCTTTCTTTATCAGCTTGATTTGGGGGGGGGGAAGAAAGCAAATGAAAGCTAGGTGGGAACTGCAACCTCTCACATCTCTGCAGAAGTGACACTGAAGTAAGGAAGCTGGCGTTTTGCTTGAGCCCAAGGCCAGCTTAGATGTCAGAGTGTCCCTGCGATGCTGTGTGGCTGGATGCAAGGGCAGGGAGGCATGAGGGACATGTGCGGATGAGGGTGCGAGAGCATGAGTTGCGGGATGTGCCCTGGGTTCCCCACTCTGCCTGACCAAGCTCGTGGCAAATCCTGCCACCTGCCTTGGAGGCAAGTTTCTGCTCGCCTGAGCCTTGCCGGGGGCAATTCAGATGCTTTGGTTCTTTTCTGGTGCCATCACCCAGTATTAAACCAGTTAAATCAGATCTCCAAGCATGGAGCCCTGGTTTCTTATGCTTTCTAGCGGAGGTGGCGGCCTGGGACAGCCTTGCTGAAGCCCTGCCATGGTTTGCTGCAAGCTTTGTGGTTCCCAAAAAACCTGAAAATGGCTCAGTTGGTTGCTCAGCTTTGGCCAAAGATTTGCAGGAGGAGCTCCACTTGGAATCAGTGCCCCATCCTCTAAGCTCTGCATCTCCTCAAGTCTTCTTTCCACCTTCTCAGTACTTCATGATACTTCTCTATGAGCTGAGCATGAATAACAACGTGAATTAAGTTAACAATAAAAAGCAGAGGCTTGGGAAGAGGTTTGCAGAAATAATCTGTATTATCCCAACTGGCCCTAACCAGCCGCTGCCATGTCTCGCTTCTGATATTTGTTGTCTGGCTTTCAAGTTTTAGCTCTTCGTCAACCCTTAATGTGGCTGTGAACGTGTTACAAACATATATACTTGCCCAAGCGGTCGTGATCTGTGTGTACCTGCAGCCTGGGTCCCCAGCAAAGCCTTTTTGCTTGCAGTCTGTGCTTCTGCCTTTAGAGAGACAAGAATATGCATTTAAGATTTGCATAGGAACATGCAGCTGTTCCACCAAAAATGGATAATTGTTCTCCCTGCTGTGAAGTTAAACAATAAGAAGTGCCAAACTGCATTTGCCATTGCTGATTTTGTGCACTCAGCTGCGTATTTTATGCATGTAGATTAATTCCAGATTTATGGCGATTTAACTGTTAATGCCTGCGTTAATCGGGCCAGGTTCTAGTTGCTGTGGAAACTATAACTTTGAATTTTACATAAAGTTCTGTACTTGCCCAAGCGGTCGTGATCTGTGTGTACCTGCAGCCTGGGTCCCCAGCAAAGCCTTTTTGCTTGCAGTCTGTGCTGCTGCCTTTAGAGAGACAAGAATATGCATTTAAGATTTGCATAGGAACATGCAGCTGTTCCAAAAATGGATAATTGTTCTCCCTGCTGTGAAGTTAAACAATAAGAAGTGCCAAACTGCATTGCCATTGCTGGATTTTGTGCACTCAGCTGCGTATTTTATGCATGTAGATTAATTCCAGATTTATGGCGATTTAACTGTTAATGCCTGCGTTAATCGGGCCAGGTTCTAGTTGCTGTGGAAACTATAACTTTGAATTTTACATAAAGTTCTGTGTTGCATTTAATGACTTTTTTTTTTTTTTGAGGCTCTCATATTTAATGCCTTAAGGTGAAAACAGAGAGGAAATCAGCATTGAAAATAAAAGTGCCTTTGGGCAGAAAACAAGTTTCAGCAGAGAGAGTAATTTTTCTGGAAAGTTGTGATGTCTGGGAAATAAGGGTTTGTGATAGAGTGCTATCTTGACCGCAGCTGTATAACTATTATTATAAGTGTGTAACAACTATTATAGCTGCTGCAATACTGTAATAAAGAAAACAGCTGTATAACTTATAAATGTCCTGAAAATATAGGACTGAAGTTCTTGGGTCTCTAGATATTCCTTTTGGTGGGCAAAGGAAATTGCTGATTTGTATTTGATGGGAAAATAGGCTGGTGCACAATTTTACCGATATATTATTTTTTTTTTTATTTCCAGAATACACCAGTGGGCACTCCCATTTTCATAGTGAATGCCACGGATCCGGACCAGGGGGCAGGAGGCAGCGTGCTTTACTCCTTCCAGCCTCCTTCCAATTTCTTTGCCATTGACAGTGGCCGTGGCATCGTGTCAGTGATACGGGAGCTCGACTATGAAGTGACTCAGGCATACCAGCTCCAGGTCAACGCCACGGTGAGACTTATCCTGGCTGCTACAGGGGAGGAAGCGTTTTCTGGAGGGAATGCAATGGGGAAGGAGCTGCTGTTTACTTATTTTATTGCACCACACTGACACCTTCTCAGGCACATCCAGCATTTTCCACTTAGAAAGGTATTATAGCAATGCGGTGCCTGGGTAGTTTCAAATCGCTGCTGTGCAGCTTGTGGAGCACAGCTGCACATCTCCAACAGCATCATACGTGTGTCAGGGGCTTCTGCATAAAGGTGAGTAGATCCCTTGGTGAAGAAAGCCAGTACAGGACATACAGACCATTAAATCTTCTGGTCTCATTCCTTGTGCATCATGGATTATAACAGATGGATTCACCTGTATTAAACCCACTGAGTCTCACTCAGCAAAAGCTGAGTTCAGACATCAAGAGTTACAATTTTGGTGGATAGAGGAAGAGAAACCAAGATCCTAATTACAGTTGATGCCACCGTATGAGGAGGGGACCCCTGGGAGAGGTACATCCAGGTGGCCACCATGGCAAATTCATGCCCCACCTGAATGGGAAACTTCTTTCTTTGTGTCATATCTAGCGAGAGCTTGGTAGGGAGCCTGTGAATGAGGAGCCCCATGCAAGCAGGCACTCTGGGTGATGGTTCCTTTCCCATCTCAGATGCAACAGAGGAAGGTGAGATTCAGCCCTACAATACATGTGACCAACTCTGCATTCAGGAGAGGGGGGGGAAACCCTTCCCGACCCCTCCAGGCAGCTGGCTAGAGCTCTTGAAGCATGTGATTTAATCAAGATCATTGTCTTGATGCAGAACCACAAATGTCACGAGGATGTGGAGGGCTGTGCAGGGCTGCTTTGCTCTTCATGACCACGGAGACTGGGCATTTGCAGACTGCAGGGCCACAGGCAAACAGCTCAACCTTTCAGCCTAGTCTCTGCGTGTTCAAGGCTGTGGAATTTTCCTCGGGAGCTTATTTTTTCTGAAGTATGCCTCATTTTATTTTAAATATTTCAGTGATAAGAGGCCTTGCCCATTGTTTGTTTCCTTATCGGTCTCTGTTGCCAACATGCTTCACCAGGACATGCTGCTGAACTATCTAGTGGGTTACAAAACATGGGACCAAACACAAGCTCTGATGGAAACATGCCTTTCTTTCCCATGTCTGATTCTGGTTTCTTCAAGGACACAAGGATGCCATCTTGGTCCATCCAGCTCCATCTAGCCCCATATCCCCAGTGCAATTACCAGCAAAGATAAAATGGGGGCATATCTGGTACTTGCTACCTAACACGCTCCTGGCTTCTAGTGATTTTCAGCTCAGGGAGTTCAAAGGCTTAACTATTAAGCCTCTAACAAGGCTTGATTGCAGCTGTGGGAATATCTCCTCATCTCGGTCTCAGGGTGCTGGTAATTTCTAGCAGAAATGCAATGAGAAACACCAGAGCAAAGCTCAGCCCGGGAAGGAGGATGAGAGTTGTACCAGCATAGCAGGAACTGGAAGAGCAAATGCAGTTTCTTGCCTGCCTGATGAAAAATTTGCATTGTCTGGAGTGGGAACTGGGGTGATGGTGAATTCAGGGTAGCCACAAGGGCTGCAGAACAGCTGTGGAGCTTTGGTTCAAGGCAGGATCCGTTTCATCCCAGGGATGTAGGCAGCAAGGGCAGAAAGAGACTGGAAAGGGCAGCATCAGAGGCAGTAGGTGAGGAAACTTGAAATGTGCTTGCTTTTTCAGTGCTATCTGTAATACTTCAACCAAAATTTAAGAGATGAAGGGGAGGGAAAAAAAACATTATCTGAAGAAACGAAAGACTTCAATCTGATAACGCTAACAGTAGAGCGCGAGTCAGAAATAAGCATCCATCCAGGCCATAAATGCTGAGGCCTGCAGGTTAAGAGGATAATGTACAAGCTGCGTTGTTGAATACAGTTTAAATTAACATTAATCTTCTGGCAATCAGTCCTTGCTGCTGTTCACAGCCATTTTGCAGAAGTGTGCGGTAACCTCTAATGGTTGCCTTTCACCACAGTGCTTGATTAGGGGGTAAGGAGAGATTTATTTCCTTCCCTTTGTGTGTTATCTCTTTGCTCCTGCCCTTCTAGCAAAGGGCTATGGGCATTGGGGTCACTTTTGAGCACCCACGGGACGAGGCTCCGGCAAGAGAACCGGTGGCAGCAGGGCACTGCCAGGACAAGCTGGTGGCAGCCTGTACTGCTGTTGCATTGGCTGCTGGAGAAGGGTCTTGCTCTGGGAAAGTGCTTGCGGCTCTGTCCTGATGGGTTGTGATGGGGTGTAAGGGAGATGATGCTCCTGCTCGGAGCATTGAAGTGTTCAAGGGCTACCACTGCTCATCCTAAGATCGCTGCATGCTTGTTGTGACCTGCTTTGCAGAGCAGGGAGGATGGCTCCCCACCTCCCTGCAGCTGTGGAAGCAGCTTGGCTTGCCTAGAAAGGCAGCTCCTGGTTACCCTGATCCTGCCAGACCCTGTGCAAAGCGGGAGAGGAGAGATTTGCAGTTTATCGGAGCCAAAACCATTAGCCCAGTAGAAAGGAGGTTGCTATTGCGAGGATGTATCCTGCAGTTCAGGTTTCCACCCTGCCTTCTGTGTGAGAGCTGAGGCATCCTACGAAACCAGGAGCAGTACTTGGTGTATGTACCCTCTGCCAAAGCTCAACAGAAAAGAATAAAGCTCCAACTGCAACGCAGCCCGCAGGATAATGAAGAACAGTGGAAAGGCAAGGGAGCTGGTGGGCTTTGTCATGTTCCAGCCGACAGAGCCCAAGCTGTGCGGAGGCATCGGCGCTGGGGGGTATGAGATGCTCTGCTGTGATGTGCGGGTATGAAAGTCTGCTGGCAACCACACCTGGGTCTCACGGTGCAGAGGTGCCCTAGGCTGTATCTGCATTAGGAGGGAATTTATATTTTGAAGTATACGCTGAAGAGCATTGCTTCTTTTCCACCCAAAATGTGATGAAAACTAAACTGGTGCTTGCTTTATTTTAAAGGGCTAATGCTGGAATGAAATGCGTATTGTATTTCAGCTTAGAGGGAGGTACAGTGGACAATAATTCTAGCAGGTAGCTTGAAAAAGACATGATTACCTGGCCTATTCAGAAATTTTGACCCAACTACAACTGCAAGAAACTTAATACTGTTGAATAATTCTATTTTTCTGATAGAAATCCTTTCTCTCTCCACCAACCCCCATTTTTTCAAGGACCAAGATAAAAACAAGCCACTGTCCACTCTGGCCAACCTGGCGATCACCATCACAGATGTGCAGGACATGGACCCCATCTTCATCAACCTGCCCTACAGCACGAACATCTATGAGAATTCACCTCCGGTAAGGGCTGCTGCTTCATGCCGATGTGCATGACTGCAGTGTTGCGCCGGGGGCTGAGGGAGGATGGAGCAGGGTATGAGACAGAAAGCACAAGGTATGCTAAAAGAGCTGGAGGAAAACCTCCTCTCTGCAGAGGTATTTGTCCTTCCGTCCTTCCTTCCACCACAGGTTTGCATTGCTCTGCCCTGACGTTTGCAGCTTGGGTGCAAAGACGAGCCCTGTTTCCATGCTGAAGTGCAAATGCAGGTCTGAGGCAGGGGAGATAAATCATGGGATTCAAATGGCATCCAAAGAGAGGCAAACCTTTTTCTTTCTGGAACAACATGTTTCAAGCCAGCTCCAAAACGTTTTGCCCTTTTTAAAAAAAGGGAGCCTAAGCAGGAGGTTTAGGAAGCCTGAAACCCAAATAAAATCTTTTCCTAAACAATTTTTCTTAAATTTTAAAAAGTTTTTCTGTTGTTCTTAGCACACAGTCATGCTATTTCCTCCCCACAGCGTATATGCATGCCATTTCTAATAGAAAAGTTAAAGAAAAATGTAAATGTTCCTGAAATGAGGCAGTTTTGAAAATGCCAGAATCATCAGCCATTTCAGCACTTTGAGCATTTTCCCCCAGGTTTTGCCAAATTGATCCAATCATTTTAGTTCTTCTGAAACTCAGTTTGTCAGCAAACTCGCTGTTTGTGGAAAACGTCTCCTGGTCTCTAAATCCAGCAGGGCTTTTTTTCCCCCGCAGCAGACGGCAGGGAGTGTGGCGGGCAGCTTCAGCTTTGGGAGCTGTTAGCTCTGCTCCCAGTAAGGGTGCCCAGGACCTTCAGCCCAAGCACTAGCCCTACTCAGCAGCATCCACCTTCCCAAGGCATCCCATAGCTTTGTCTGTAAGGCAAATGGTTTTGTATATGGATGGAAAAACCTTCCATCCTAAAATCATGGCGTGGTAGGTATCCATACTACATGTGCATCCCATAACGTCTCTGGTGCACTGGATCCAAAACGCCTGATGGCTCAGTTCATGCAGTGGTAGGGTGAACTCCAGCTCGTTTCAGTTTATGCCTTTTTTATTCGCTTTGGAGCAAACTGCTGGCTCTGATGGCACGGAGAGTGCTGGTTCAATAGGGCTGAGTCCTACTGTCACAAATCCCGCGGTCAGACAGCACATTACCTGTCTGCCAGCTCGAAGATGGCCAAAAATTGGCTTCATGCGTTACTTTCATGAAGTGAAAGTTTCAATGAGTTTCAGTGTTGTTAAGGACTGCTTCTGTGCTGGGCAGTATGAGCTGCAGGGAAAAAAACCGCTACTTAGATCAGCCTTAGCTGGGGGGGGAAAAAGCCTTAGATGAAATTAGAGAAATGGAAATCCCATGAGTATCAAAAATTATAGACTGGTGGAATTATAGACCTTCATGGAGTGACCTGGTGTCTAGGAAAGGGGATCTCTCTCAAATTAATGATAGATATTAAGGCTGGAGCTCAACGACCTCTTTGTGTTGATACGCCAATCACAATTATTCCCAGAATGTGCACTGTTTGCAGTAGGCAAAGCAGCAAATAATCACTGTGTAACCTGAAATAGGAAATGAGTGAAGGAGGAGTGCTCACCAAACTGTTAGCAGTTTTCTGACGGGTTTAGAGATTTTAATTTCTCTTGGCCCCATGTAACACGTCCAAAGGCATTGAGATATCCAAAATGGATAGGTGCCACCAGAGACATGGTGAAGAAGACGACTGCTGAACGTGGACAGTACTTTGAGTGGTATTGCTCTCTGGTTTGGACCCAAAGTCCCATCCTTCACGGAAGAAATCTCCACTGCTGAAACAAGAATGTGGTTTGCTATGGCAAGCCAGGGGTTTAACATGTACATTTTCATCTCTTTATGGGAAGTCTTCTCATCCGCTCTGCCCTACCACCCCAGGGAGCCAGTCACAGTGCGGAGTGGAAACTGTCACCCTGCAGAATGGCTTGGTTACCAAAAGAATAACAGCAAATTTGGGTAAGGAGTCTGGGTTTGGCCAACTTCTGTCCAAAAACAGGCTTCCAGGTCAAGCCAGCAGGCTGCAGTGCATTTGTGGGTGACATTTGCCCTGCCGTTGGGCTCAGCAGGTCAAAAAGTGCTCGAGATGTCTCATCCCAGCCCCAAATCTACAGAGCGGAGACTTGCTGCTTCTCCACATGCCCGCTCTCCGTCTCTCTTGCCTCTCTTTTTATCTGTGGAGCACAGCATGTCTGTGTTCCTCTATCAATGTATCAGGCGAGAATACCTCATCTAAAGTGTATACATTACCTAATAAAATCCTTCTTATTCGGGATTATTGCATCAAATTTTAATTTCCTCACTCGAGTAACAGCATGTCAGCCAGCCCGTCAGTGAAGAGCCGATAGAAGGTGAAAAGAGTGGATAAACTGCAGCAAATTACTGCAAACAGATCTCTATCAGCCCTTTGACTGGAATTGACTGGAATTAAGAAGTGAGAAATAGGATTTTTTTTGCCGTGGCAGCTTTCTGAAGCGCTCCCCCCTCCTCCTCCTGCTGCAATGCTGGGCTGCTCTTGCCTTTCAAGTCCCTAATCCTGTAAGAGAAGAAGAAGAAGAAGAAAAAGGGGTGGAGGGGCACAAGAAGGAAGAGAAGTGCCGTTGTAGCTCTTATTTTTCTCAGGCCAGGATCTGGTAGCATAATTTAGAAGCATTTTGAGCATGTGCTTATTTGGACACTGAGAAGAAAGAAATTTCTTATCAGGCAAAGGGAGAGGACTCAGCGGGGAGAGACTTTGCTGTCCCTGGAGGTGTTGTATCTTCTTTCTCGATGCTGTTTATCATCCCAGCGTGCCTCAGACGTCCCTCCCAGGGTACCCAAGTGCGCCAAAGCTGCCTGCAGCTGTGGCAAGGCTTGGCGATGTTGTATTTTTCATCCTCAGAGTCTTTGGGTGTCCGCCCTCACAGTATCCGACTGGATAGCATCATTGATGTTCTCCAGACAAGTTAATAGGGGCTGGAGGAGAGGGGCCATTTCGCCTTGCAGAGATGCTGTTGGTCTGATGAGCCCCTGCTTTTGGACCTCAGCTGGTGCATGGTCCAGGCAGCATCGCAGCTTCACTTTGGGGGTTAAAGAGGAGGAATCCACTCGCTAAGAGACAAGCTGGGGCCTATGAAAGTGTGCTTTATCCCGCAGGGAGCCACGCAAAGGCAAGAGGGGGGACAAACCCCACTGGTGTTTGGTCCTAAGACCAGCAGTTTTATTCCCTTGCAATAGCATGGTACAGATACGTGTCAAATATCGTTAAAAGAGTTTTAATTCTTCAGCACCATCCCACTCCTCTTCAAAAACTCCTTGTGTTAAAGAAATAATGTAGAATCAGTGCTATTTTTGCCCTAGAGTCTCAATAGCTCTGAGCTAATTCTTTCTTACAATATTTCCAGCCCATCAGTGTGAACACTTTATTAAAAGCTCAGGGTTTTATTAAAAAAGGATTGATTTACCCCTGCCCCTCTTCAAAAAACCCTCAGATTTTGTTTGGATAATGTGCCATTCTTTATTTTCTTTGCCTTTTTTTTAAGCATAGGCTTTTCCAGATTATTACTTTTCTAAACCTTCTTCCTCCTTCCCTAGAGGGAGAGAGTTATTCTGTTCTGGTGCTTCAGTCTATACCCACCACCCGCGGCCTTTCCTTGCAGCCACCGTTGTCTGTGGTAGGCAGGCTAGTTGTTACTTGCTTTAAGAAATGTCAAGAACGTTTGGGAGTTTCCAAGAGCTGCAGGTTCACACCACAAACATGTGGGGTGAGCATTGGGCAGAGCTGTTGGCACTGGAAGTCAGCTTGGGGTTTCCATGAGTAAGTGGAAGTCTTGCCAGATGTGTTTGGCTGGAGATGGTGGTGGGAGGGTGCCCTCCAATTTAGGGGTGCAGCTGGCTGCCTATGGGAGCCAGAGCACAGCATCTCCTGCCCTTGCTGTGCCAAGACCTAGATAGCAAAAAGTATCTAGAAGGTCTGGTGGGATTTTGGAAGACAAATTAGAAATCGTTGAGATGTGGTTGATGAGAAGTCAATCTTTGCCATTGTGGGATGGCCGTGATCAACAGTTTGGTTTGGTTTTGGGTGTTTTCCCATTCCTAGTCTCTCCTCTCTGGTTAGTTAACTCTGCTGGTATGGTGAGCAAGACACTTCATGATCATCAGAGATATTAAGAGGCGACTATAGCCTGTGTGTAGCATCATGTTTTGCATCACATCGACTCCCCATCTCACTCAGACACGTGCTGAATGAGAATACTCCTTCCTGTTGACCATGCTGAGCAATCATGCTCCGAGACTGTCTTCATCAGTTTTTACCACTCACTACAAAAGCAATAATTGCCACCAGCTACGTGGATAACTGTTATGCCTGTCCTGTGGCACTTGTTCAGCCTCTTCCCCAGAAGCATCAAGATGCTAAATACTGTGTGGATGCTTGGGAAGGGATCATCCATTCCTGGGAGCTGGGATCTGCCAGTCTTGTGGATATTGGAAGCCTCTTGCAAAGGAGCTGACAGGAAGGTTGGAAATCAGGAGGGATGAGAAGGGGTGGCCAGGTCCCTGTCTCTGTCGTGGTTCCAGGAGATGGTGTCCAGGAACGGTAGGGAGCTCAGCCCTGCTCCAGCATGTGTTTCTCCGTCACTGGTGAAGTGAAAGGGTCTTGTGGAGAAGGAGGAGACACACAGGGCTGCAAGAAGAACTGTGGGAGACCCAGTCTCAGAAAACAGAAGCGTGAAAGCAATCATCATGGGCTTGCCGAGGACCAGGTGAACGCTAGCATGCTCTCTGGTAGCCCTCATTCTTGGGATCAGATGTCTGGATAACTTCTTTCCTATGGACATCCCTATGGCACACGCTGCTGAGATATCCAAACAAGATTCCCCCCGCTCCCCTCCCAAACTTTCCTGACTGCAACATCTGAGCTCATCCTTTTATCTCTCCCAACAGCCTTTCCCCTTGGCTCCTACGGGAGGGACCTTTCCCGCAGATAAAGCGGCCCCAGCATCAGCAGGCCAATTGCTATTCTTTGGCCATCGCGGGAGCCCTGCCTTCTCCCGCAGCTGCCTTCCCTTTGAAATGTGACACACGGCAGGCAACACTTATCATTCTGCGCCTCTCCTTTGCTTTTTGACACGCGATGAGCGAGCTGTCAGATGGACCAAGTGCCTTCATCCACTGCCCTTGCCACGGAGGAGCTCCCGCTTTGCCGGGGAGCAGAGGGGGGCTCGTGCTTGCCCCATTGGGATGGCAGATTAAAGCCGAGTAGTCTGGGGAGAGCATGCTGGATTGTATGCCTCTCCTTTTTTTCTCTGCCTTGCTCTCCTTTCTATGTCCCTTGTTCTGCTTTCCCACCTGCTCCTTTCCCACTTTTCTTGTGCTTTTTAGCTATCCTTGCTCCTTTGGAAAGGACAGTTATTGTCGGTGATTTAGAGGCTCTCTGGCGGCTGCTGAGCCTCACCAGCCGAATGCTGCTCAAAGGCCAGTGACCTGGGATTTATGGCTAATGTTCTCAGTTAATAATGTGAATTTACTTAAGGAGTCTATTGAAATGCCCTCAGAGATCAGGGAAGGGGCAGTCTGTCTGGCCCCTGGAGCTGCCTTTACAGCTGGCAGCGGCAAAGCATCTCCATTGAGCCCACAGGGGCATGACTCTGAAAGCCGTGGAAGACAGCAAGTCCCCGCTTTCCACCAGTGATGTTGGCCTTCAACTGATGGATTGCAGGACAAACGCAACACTGCCGTCCCACTATGCTCCCTCATTAGATATGCAAACGCCTCTGTTGACATTTCCTTTGAGGGCAAAAAAAAAAAAAATTAGAATTGCTCCTTTTCCCACTGTTAATAAACCAATGAAAACAAGAACAGCTGAGTTGTAAATTTTTTCACACTACATTAATTATGTGCGTGTGTGTGTGTTTGTATTCATATGGGCTCACTGCAGTGCGGCAGGGGAAGTACAGCTTATGGAGTTGACATAAGCGCATGATGTTTTTATTTAAAGAACTAAACAAGAATTTTGGGTCACTTCTATGTTCTTCATTGGTTTTGGGGGACTCTTGGCCTCTTGGACCTTTCTGCTGAAACAGGTCTGTCCTGCAGGATGGAGGATGAGGTGGGTGAGCTGGCAGTTGCAGAAGCTCCTGCCTGTGGGCAGTTCTCAGCATCTGTCCAACCCTCCTCCTCCTTTAAAGGTTTCAATTAAAATTTCTGCAGCTCACTTAGTTATGCAGCTGGATGCTGATGGCCAGCACAAGCATCCCTCGTCGCCTGGGGTGCCTTGTTTGAAGAATGCAGGGGGAGAAGACGACCAGTTGAAACTAGGAAGCCAGTGGGAGATAAAACTGGTGTAGTGACCAGTGCTGAAGGTCATGGTGGGAGGGAATTGTCGCCTTTGGTTCTCGAGGGACTGCAGAGTGAAAATCTCTGTGGCAGAGGAGCATATGCTTTTGCCTGTCAGCCAGAGCCTGTGCAGCGGTGATGCTGTGAGGAGACATGTCCTGTCTTTGCCAGTGCTGCACCTTCAGTTCCTCCTTCCTTTTCTTCCTCGAGCACTGATAGCTGTGCTTACCACACTGACCTTGCTTCAAATCCTCCTCTTCTGGGCAGGGGACGAGCAGCATGCGGAATGAGTCTGGTGGCGCTCTCTCCAGTCCCTATGGACACTTGCCCTGGTACAAACCTACTGCATGGTCAGGCTCAGCGGTTCAGCTAGAGGACATGCTGATCCTGCCCTCAGTGTCACCAGCTACATCCTGGGGTGGGTTAGCAGATTTTTGCAGCTTGCACAAGAGTTATGAGTGGGGAGCCCAAACTGCCCTGAGAAGCGAGGTTGGGACTTTTCCATGACTTGTCTTGTCCTTGGACAGGTATTCCTAAGCATGTGGCCCATGGTAAGAGGTGCAATGCCTTGGCAGGGCGCCCCAGGAGCCCCAGCAGCGCTTGGCCAGGGTGGCTGTAATGCGTGTCTCCTCTCCCTCCCCAGGGTACCACCGTGCGGATGATAACGGCGGTCGACCAGGACAAGGGCCGTCCCCGGGGCATCGGCTACACCATTGTCTCGGGTAAGTCATCAGGGGATGTGGTGGGGAGCCCAGCGGGGCTGGAGGAGCTAGCCCTGCAATAAGTCTTTGTACATCCTGTGACTGGGAAATCATATTTGGCTAAGTTTCTCCTCGACCGTACTGCTTGCTTTTTTGATTTGTCATTGCTAATTACCGTAGCTTACTGCTACAACTGAAAGCTTTTACTCCTCTGAAAAGCTTGCTTTGCCTTTGGTGCTATCAGAGCATGTCGTTTGCGGCATCTCCCTTTCCTTGAGCAGTGGACATTATTTCTAACAAATTTGACAATATCTCATAGCGAAACATTTCAGTCCTAATGACGAGCCACAAACAGCTCCGCTTCACACAGTGCCATGGAGGAGACCTGCAAAGAGCCAGGCGTAAAACTCTTGTTGGCAATGGGGTGGCTGTTGTTTAGGGAGTGGGACTGTTTATGGCTGAACGCCTCCTGGTGGTTTCCGCGGTGTTTCCCAAAAGCCTCCGAGCTGAGGGCTGGCCTCCCAAAGCATTGCCAGAGCTTTGCAAGCTGGGAGGCAGGGAGCTGGACCCGCAAGGATGCAGGATTAGAGAATGAAGCTTAATTAAAGCAGTGGAGACTTTCTGCCTTCTGACAGGCACGTGGATTAATCCTGCCTTCCCGGACTGGCTCTGAAGCCCGAGGAACCCTCCCTAGCATGTGTGGGTAGCTTGCTGAAACTGCTATCACTGGGCAATGCTTGGCTCCTTTGGGACCGTAGCTTGGGGACCTGCCTTTGGGGGAAGGTCTACCAGGTTGGTTTGACCGGCTGTGAGAAAAAAAGACTCTTTCAAGTTACAAGAGAATTAATTTTCTAAGAAAGGTCTGTCTGAGGTGTCTGGTACTGAACCCGACTCTCCTTGCTATTGGTTTTGGGGAGACCCTTCTTGCAGCCCCACAAGCCCAAATCTTTTTTGTCAACTTCTGATGGCAAAAGAGCCAGGGGCAGGGCAGTCCGGGCAGGCATTTCCAGATAAAACACAGCTGAATTTTGGAAAGGCCAATTTTTGGGGCTGGACCCATCTCATTTAAGTTGCCTTGAGGTCAGCGAGCCTCTACCATATCCAAGGCAGACTTTGATGCTCGCTGGGCTGCACTCAGATGCTGCTTTGGTGGGGCTGTGCCTCAGGGACAGACAGACTACTCGGGTTAACCCAGGAGCGAGGGACCAGCTTGGTGGGTCTGGGTTGTAACCCTATTTCTGGCATTGCTTTTCGGGGGGATCTTCACAGCAAGAAATGGCAGCAGTGCCTCCTCTCCCCGCTGTGTCACATGCTTTGGGTGCTGGCTGGCAGCTCCTTTGAGCTACACGTGCAGAAATAATTTCCCAGTTTCTCTTCCTTAAAGGCTAGACATTTCAAGCACTCTTTTAATCAACCTCTAGGGTCAAGGTGATTTCACCCTGACTTTCAAGTCCACTGTTCCTGACTGCAAGTATCTAGGTCAGCCTGCCTTTGAAGATGCAAGGATTATTTATTCCTCTAATTCCCTCTGCAATTTATTCTAATGTTCCTCTGGCATGAATTAAATGAGAGATTCCCCCGATTGCATGTATCAACTGGCCAAAGTGCAGCAGGGACTTTCTTTCGGCTGATATGGGCCCTTTTTCACTGGAGACTGGACTGAAACCTCAAACTAATTTTGCAACCGCCTCTGAACTACCATGAGGATGGTAAAAGCCTTCAGCTTACAGAATCCTCATCCAGCTCAAAGCCTGAAGATGCTCAGCAGCTGGGAAATAACCCTTGTCCTGTTTGTACACCCTCCTTCAGGCATCTGCTGATGGCCATGGACCATTTTTCTGACCCAGTATGCTGTAGGTATCTAATTTTCCCTTGTCAGCACTAATGCAATACAAAGAGCTCTGGGTTTCTAAGAGCCTTTATTTGATGGCTCAAACCTACAGACAAGCATGCAACCTATAGAGGGTTAATTTGCTAAATACACCTATCCGCTCATGGTCGCGTCAGGCTTTCTGCTCATCGGACAGTCACAGCTGTTGTACCGAATCAAGGAAACAAAATCTCGGACCCTGGATTTTTACCTGGAGTGTTCGTGCATGCTCTTATTTTCATGTCTATCTATGGTTTTCCTGTGAAATAGCCACAACGTCCCTTTGCGAGTGTCCCCTGCTCAGTGCCAGGGTAGCCATCAGCCTGGCCGTTACGGCCGGGCGGAGGGATGGTGGAAGGGAGCCAGGCATGCTCTGGGAGCCTGGTGGCAGCGGGATGCAGAGTGACAGGCAGGCAGATCAGTGCAAACATCCTCGCATCTGCTTGCATATGCCAAGAGCTTAATCCCTGCCCCTGGTCCTGCCTGGTGGGGGGCAGCTCTCATATCGGAGAATCAGGCAGAACACATCAAAGAGTGATTAAACTGCTTTGCTTTTTGGTTTTTTTTCCCAAACATGAGAATTGCAGAGTGGTTTTATAACTGCCCAGGAGTCCTTCTCTTGTTGGCACCAGCGTCTTGCAGAGCGGTGGTGCTGGGAAGGATCAGGCCATGGACGGACCAAGGGACAACTGCAGACACCCGCTGTCGCCTCCTGCCTCCTCCCCATTCTCACCCTGCCTTCAGGTGAAGGCAGAGGTGTCCAAAATCCCTGAAGCCAAGCTTCAGGACATTCTGCTTCCACCTTGAATTGAGTTTGTTGACAGCTCCATTCAGCTGCCGGATTGCAGCCAAGGTGCGTGGCTGAGGGCAAATTTTAAAGAAAACATGGTCGTGGGGCAAAGAGGTTTTTTTCTGAAGTCAGTAGGAGTGTGAGTGCCTCCCCCACTATGCTCAAGGCATTCTCTTATACTTTCCATGATTTTCTTCTTGCTTTTGAAAGAAGATGTTACCTTCTGATGTCTGAGAGTCTGGACATGGGAACCAGCTGCTAGCGCGCCTCCAAAATCCTGCTCACCCAAGGCAAGAGATTTTTTTTGGCAGGCAGGTAAAGCCTAATTAACTTGTCATTATCCTCAATCATGATGGTAAAGGTCAGCGAGCATATTTTGTGCCTGAGCTGATAAATTTTTATGGCAATTTTTAAAAAAACGGCCTAACATATGGGAATGGGGAAGCAAATTAAATTAGAAACCAACCGTAAGCAAAAGTGAAAATGGTCGGTGGAGGTAGTAATTATACCTGGCTCTTCAGCTCACTTGCACGAGGGGAGGTGGCGATGATGCTGTTCCCATTTCACAGCAGGGATGGGTGATGCCTCTCCCCAGCTCTCCCAGGCTTTCGGGCATAGGGCTTGCATGTAGCTGTTCTGATTTTACCAGCTGGGGTTGAATATACAGCAGAGAGAAAGCTCAAAAGCAACCTAGCTGTTTATCATTTCTTTGGTATTAATATCTAAAGCACTGGTATGATTTGGAGGTGGGGTATAAAAATTAATTTGGAATTGCCAGTGTCCTATTCAGCTCCAGCCCTCGGGTAGCTGCGCCTCGGGATATACTGCAGCAGCTCTTATTTATACGGCTATCTCCAGCACAAGGTCCTCCCATTACAGGAAAACAATAAAACTAAAAGATTAACCATAACCACATAAAATAAGACTTAAGATCTAACTTTATGCCACCAGCTTACAAAGCTGTTTAAGCCTGAAATGACGGAGGAGCGCTGATCTAGCTGTGTCACGGCTTTGGCTAGTTGTCCTGTCGGGGCAGATGAGTCTGCCTCCTGCCTGCCTGCACTGGGAATCATTTCCATATCTTATAGGGAAAAGCCATTCAGTTGTTGCTCCCCCTTCCTTCCAATCTGAGTATTTTAACCCTATGAAAACATGCACTTTTTTGCCCCACGCTTTGCAAGGAGTGGGGTCACCGCTGTGCAAAAGGCCATTTGAAAAAGAAATCCAAATTGAGACCTCACAATTCAAGCCCCTCATGCTGACAGGCTGGTCGGTGCCGGGGCTCCCGTTGCTCTGATGCGTGTTTCTGCTCCTTTTCCCAGGCAAAAAGGAGGGCGCAGGCAGCCCGTGGCCGGTGCCCTGCAAAAGCCCTCCCTCCCTGGTTCTCTGGCTGCTTTGACAGGTTGGAGATGTTCAGCCGCTGAGGTCAGGGCTCTGTTTGAAGGACAGATAATTAATCCAGCAAAGTAATCCACGCTCCTTTTTGGCAGATTTATGGAGATAGCCTCTGTACCGGGGACTCTGCCTCATCATCTTTCATTTCCCAGGCAAAGCAAGTGACTTGTTGTATAACACAACCTGTTCTAGATAAGGCTTTTCATTTAAGGGAACTCTCTGGTCTAACAGAGATTGATTTTCCTGGTGGAAATCGGAGGGCCTCGGCGCTCTCAGCAGGATCAGGCCTGCAGACGGCAGTGTGTTTTCATGTTTGCTGCTGCTGCACATTGCCTGGGGCGTGGGGAATCCTTTGGCTCTTTAAGAGAAGGATTTTTATCGTGAATTAAATGGCAATTTAATTAATAGACAGGAGGGGACTTTGGCCCACGAGCTCTTGTTAGGAAAACGTATTGTATGACTGCTGTCTCGTGCTTTGCTTGCTAGTGGTAAACTTTGGGTTTCATTTATTTCCAGGACAGTCAGGAGACTTCATGTCTCCTGGCATGAAGATGTGAAGGTGACCTGTGCTGCTTGGGCAGGCATCGAAGGGTTAAACCCAGGGAAAGGGTCCCAGGGCTCTGCAAGATGCCTGAACCTCAGTCTCTGCCTGCCTGACACATTTCAGTTGTGGTGATGGATAGGCAATGGGAGATTGCACAAGGGCAATCCATACGTCCTTCCCACGGCTTGGAAAGTCCTGCAGGAGAGAGGGGAGGGAGCACGGGGCTTTCAGTCGGTGAGCTGGTCTTTAGGGCTCTTCACAAACCCTTAGGACTTTTTTTTTCCCCCAAAGTTGATTGTTTTAGGAGACTGATGCAGTTTCTGGCAAAGCGCTCTCTTCCTAAAGCTAGTGCATCCCAAGGGAAGCATGAATTAAAAATCATTATTTGCACAATGTAATAGAAGTGTGAGTTACAAAAGCAAGAGGGAAGCATGTCTGAAAAGAATTGTTCTCCATCTTTCTTCTGGTTTTCCTGCTAAGGAATAAAATATTTTTTATATATATATGTAAAAATCAGTGCAGTAGCTCTCAGAACATGTTTCACATGGTCTTAACAGATCTGGAGTCCCCCACTGTCTTCCTTTTGAAAGTGCAGCACGAACCCTTGAGGTAAGGTTAAGTGGCCAAAGAGGTCTCCCAGCCCTCAGCTGCTGACACCTCCCTTCATATTTTGACCTGACTTAATAAAGAAGGCAAGGCAAAGCAAACCACTTCCCTGAGTCCCTTAAACTGGACATCAGGGAGGATCCTTGGAAATGGGACCTGCTAATTTTAATATTCCCATTGCCAGTTGGCCTACATCGCGACAACTTTTTCCCACATTCGGATCGCTCGGTGAACTACCGGGGTGTTAAAGTCCTCATAAATTACACCTGCTGGGAGGGCCTTCCAGTGTGATTTAAAGGCAGTAATCATAGCAGAACATTTCTGTAGGAGGACATGCTGATGGGTGGAAAAGTGCCTCACGCCGAGTTATTCATCAAAGGCTGTTTTTCCACCGTGCCAATGCAAGGGGATGAAACAGCACAAAGAAGAGATGGTGGCTGCAGCCACAGCCACAGCCCCTCTTTTCTTTGCTCGGTTGCTCCCTGTCTTCCTCCTCACTACTAATGATGCTTCCTTGTCACGTTGGCTCCCTGGCAATCCAGAAACCACTGGAAAGAGATACGGTTGGGATAATGGTTTGCATGGCAGGTGGTCCCCCAGCAAATGGCCTTTGGTAATTAAAACTATACATTCCCATTTATGTGTGAATATGAAACAAAAGCATATTTTTTGTTTAATTTCTGGGACTTCCTATTTAACTTCTTGGGATTTAATGTGTATTCAAGATGTTGGCAACCACTGGAGAAGGATGAACCTGCGCTGCCTCTGTTCATGTTAGGGCTAGAGAAAACAACCGGTTCTGAGATGGTATTTAATGGAAGATTTTCTGAAAGGTATTGAGCCTGGAGATTTGGGGTTTATGTTAAAAGCTGATTCAGACTTGTTACCAGGCATATTACAGTATACTCCTTTCATGTTCTCCTGATGAGTCAGCCTACTGCTGGGGGAGAGGCAGGAGAGGTGATTTGTGGGTCTCTCAATCCAGCCCAGGCACAGTAGCCATTAAGAAAGTGCCAATTTTATGTGTATGCATCCTTCAGCTGCGGGGTGAGTGTGTTCTGCAACTGCTGCTCTGAGGTGGCGGTGCCTGGCAGCCCAGACCAGCCTATTCTCTCTGGGAATGCACACTGCCTTCTGCGTCCTGTTTATTAGGACAAAATCCTCTGCGAACGCCGGTGGAGGGTTAAAGCGTTGCGTTTACAGAAATGAGTGAAATAAACATTTATGGTAGTTTTCCCTGTGTTGCTCTGCTGTCTTGACTCGTGATTCAGCTGTTGGCTGCTCTCCCATAGCAGGTTTTAGTGTTAGATTCATGGAAAGAGGAAAGGCTGGGAGGAAAAAAACCAAGCCAGGCAGTGCTGGTGATTTGCCTTCCCTTTGAGCCACCGAGAACATTTTAGATGATGTGGGGGAATGGTGGTTGTGGTCCAAGACTCAGCACCCTTTCTTGTGATGAATTATACTCAGAGCAGGAACCTTTAAACTCTGCAGGCTCTGTTCTCCTCTCTGGTACCTGGCCACAGCTTCTGGGGACTTCAGGAGGGGGATTGCACCTCGGGTGATAAATGTCTCCTTTTATTTTCTCGTACTGTATGTTCGGTTCTAAAAAAAGGAACCGTGCGAGCATTTAATCCAAGCTTCTTTTGTGGCTCTGCAAGATCAGAAATTCTGCCGGTTGTGCTAGAACGGGCAATTAAATCTTTTGGGGAAGATACTAAAAATGCCTGTTTGCAGAGCAGGCATGTGCGGAGGAGTGCCGGCACGCAGCTTTGGGCTTGAATTAGTTGTCCCAGAGAGAGCTGCATCCTCTGGGAAGAAGAATAAACCAAAGTCCAGAGCAGGAGGAACAGGCACCGTTTTCTAGAGCAGCGTGTGACAGCATCTTGATTTCACGCAGAGTGAAGAAATAAAGCTCCAGTCATAATAACCCTGTTTCCTTTGGAAATAACTTGTTCCCTTTGAATTCAAGTGTGGGGTGAGGTATCTGCCCTGGCATGCTTCCCTGCATATCACACGGGGGCAAAAACTCAAGGTGAAGAGCAGCGAGGTGGTCACAGCAGCTGATGGACTATTTATACGATGATAACTGTGTCTGTTGCTGACTCTATGAACCACATCCAACAGCATCTATTTCGGTGCTGAGGAGCCCTGACGGAGCACATTTTGATTAATAAATTATCCAGCGCAAGGTGTGTGATGGGTTCCCCTTTCACATCTCATGAAAGTCATCCGCTCCAAGTTCAGTGGCTCAGCAAGTCCAGGGCCTTTTGAGGATGTGGCTCCCCGATACAAATGGCCCTTCATGTAGTGGGGGGGTGGGAAAATTTGCCTGCGCGCGGGAATTGCCTTCCCCTGGTTGACAGGTAGCTCTTCACTAGAGCTGGGCAATAGCTGTATCTCTCTCTCCTACAGGTTTGAATGATGCTCAAAGGCCAAAGGGGTAGGGAGGAAGGAGGAGACATCAATGTCTTTTTTTTTCTTTTTTTTTTTCCCCCCTGTGTTTGAGCCAGTATTTTTAATGGCCTTTTTAAACTGTGAGAGCGGTGGCTGAGGGCAATTAAACATTATGGCCCTCATCTATAAAACCCCTCGTTATAGCAGTGTTTCTCCAAAACAATGCCTATGCCACCATCCATTCCTCAATGAGCCTGGAAAAACACTCCGAATGGGCTACTACGATCCATCCCGTTGCTCCCAGCCCGGCACCACGTTGGTCCCTGCCTTCCTGGTCCCCTGCCCGGACACGGTGGATGTAGGAGCTGCTGCTGTCCCTGTACCCACACACGGATGGAGGGATGGGAAAGTTTTCCTTCTCCTTTTACCCTTGTCATAACCAGAAGCTGGGCTTGTACGTCCTGAGCAAGCCTGTTCTCTGCCAGGTGAGAGCAATGAGTCTGCCAGAAATGCATTCATATTGCTGTCCCAAAGTTCTTTATTTTTTTTTTATTCTGTTCTCACCTTTCCTCTATCTTTTTGAGTATTTATAAACTTTATCTGGTCTGCTTTTCTTCTCTCTGTGCTCCCTTTTGCTGTCCGGCCTTTCCCTTTCTGCCATGTCTCTGATTCCTA
This sequence comes from Aptenodytes forsteri, assembly GCF_000699145.1. NCBI lineage: Eukaryota > Metazoa > Chordata > Aves > Sphenisciformes > Spheniscidae > Aptenodytes > Aptenodytes forsteri. The sequence continues at coordinate 4,695,538 of NW_008794452.1, read as the reverse complement.
CTCTGGGTCTCTCTCCTGGTCTCCTTTGTCCAGCTTTGCAGGTTTGCAGCGGTAGCAGAGAGGTAGAAGTGGAGCCTGCCTTCCCACGGAGTGTCCCTCTCCGGGGGGTGCTACCTCCTAGGCAGCCTCACATTTATTTTCTGCACCAGGCCCTACCCTGCTTTTCTTAAAGCCGTGCTTGCTTTCCCAGCACTTGAAAGCAGAGCAACTCCTTTACTGATGAAAGACCTGTTTATTCCTTAGCTTTGCCTACTCCATGCAATGGAGCTGGATTCTCTGGTTCTCTGTGAATGTGCCGCATCCTAGTCTGGATGGGGAAGGAAGTGGAAGATATGTAAGCCCTTGTTTAGCAGAAACTGGAGCATGGTCTTGGGTTCCTTTCTCAAACCAGGGGCATGGAAATTAAGTCCTTGGTCTCCGTCTAGAAATGCTTTGGAGGTTCGGACCAGACCTCAGGCTAGGCAGTAGATGGCTCAAGCAAGGACATGTCTAGCAGCTGGTAACTCCTGAGCCAAGTGAGTGATCATTTCATTGACTGCCTGGTGCGGAGCAGAAGGTTGTGTGTGCCATGGCATGAGCACTGCTCGTGGGAGAGCATGCGAGTGGAACACGGAGGAGGGGGGGCAGTGGGAGCGGCTTTCTGAAGGTCACTTTGCTTCCATGTCAAATGCAGCCACAGTAGTTCCTGTCTTTGTCATTGAAACAGTTTGCAGAGTGCAAACTTGGAGATGGAAAGGTTTGTGCCATTCCATGTCCTTGAAGAAACAGGATTATCCGGGGATCTCGACTGGGTTTGAAATCCCTGGAAAGATTCTCCATCCCCTCTATGTTCTCCATCTCATGTCTGTGCATTGAAGTATTGCTTCAAAACCAGCAATGAGCAAACTGTGGTTTGCTCCGTTGGCGTGCCCGGCAGGCAGCGCTGGTTACTGGCCACACAAGCCATCGGCCAGAGCATTGGGGCAGCATGATGAGGCGCTGGCTCAGCTCATGGTGTCCACCTGGCTCTGAGGCCACCATGGGCACAGACCCCTGCGACCAGCATGGCTGGGAGCAGGACGGAGCAAGTGCTGGGAGGGCGGTGGAGCAGACAAACCAGTTGAAAGCCATCAGCCGGTGTGGATGTCTGCACCGTCAGCTGCGGACTAAGCTGCGCCTAACCCAGGCTCGGCTTTTTCCTGGGTCAGGAAGCTGATGGAGAGATAACGGGAAAGAACCAGGCAGGGAGGACAAATTATACGGAGGTGGGGAGGGAAAGACAAAATTGCCTATTTTTCCCCAACCTTTTTTTTTTTTCCCTTGCTCTGAGGAAAGTGAAGACATGTGAAGATGATTAGAGAGATTTTTGCAAAGAAAGCGTCTCGGGGGAATGTGCTTTGTTCGGCAGTGTGAGTACTTCAGCGGGGATCACTGGTCAGAGGAATAATGAAGTGGTGGCTGGAGAGGCATTGTAGAGGAAATTATGAAAGGCCTCTGAGGGATGAGTTTGGAGACACCTCTTTCTCTTCTGAGGCTAATTTGCAAAGCCGGCAATTCTCTGCTAGTTGAAAGGCACCCCGGAGGGCATCAGATGCATATCTGCCATCTGAGTGATGTTGAGGAGGCTGAGCTAGAGCGAAGCCTCTGATGTGCAGCCTGGGAGGGTATTTGGGTCCCTAATTTATTTGTCCATCCTTTAAAAAATGGTCAAATATGAAACACATAACCATTTTTAGGACATGGCGCTCAATGCTGTGTTTAGTCCTTTGTGTCAAATTCCTGCCCTAGTGACCTATTTCCACTAAAATCCACTGGTCTCCGTGTTTACAGATGCCTGTTAGCAGAACAGTATTTTGTGATTAAAAAGGTATTTTATTACGCTTTATATTAGGGGGAGTGTACCAAGATCGCCCTGATGCATAAACTTTACCATGGCAACATGGCATTCTGGAGCATTTAAATGCCTTGCAGCACAATTCAATATATCTATCTCGTGGAGTGTCCTTCAAACCTATCAGAAGTCTCCTAAAGAGTCGGCCATAAATTACAGAGCAAAGGTGGGAAGTCAAGATGAAAATAGTCCAAGAGAGGAGACTAGAGATCTTCACGTACAGCAGCAAAAGGTTAGATTTAAAAAAAAAAGCAAGGCTGCCGCTAATATTTTAAGTAGCCATGCATCAGTTCATTAATCTGGCTAGCAGTCAATGGGCCATTTCGGATGGAGAGAAGAGAGGACCAAGGACAGAAATGGGAGGCATTCGCTGCGAGAGGAAGATATAAAGGCTTGGTAATGGGGGAGAAAGGTGTTACGGCACTTAGGGCTCTGGGAGAGAGAGGAGATGCTGGCAGCCAGCGGCTCGTGAAGGCCAGGGTGGCTCCTGGAGCTGGGAGGGAGGGGAGAGCCGGACCTGGAGGCTTTGGCCATCCCACAAAAGGTGCAGCCATGGTTAAACAGGGGATCGGAAGGGAGTGAGGTGGATGCTGGGTGATGGGAAACAACCTTCTGCAGCAGCAGATCTGTCTTGCAGCTCCATTCCAGGGAAATGATGAATGTTGTGTGCGTTTCTTTCATGCTGAGATATATTGAAGTGTCAGGGGTTTTTTTTGTTTTTGACCGGGATATAACATACCTGCAGGGGTTTCTTGCTCCCATTTGCGGCTAGATCAGGGGTTTCTGCATACTGTAAGACGATGAGGAGAGTGGTGCGGGTGGCCATATGCCTGTGTGTAACCTCCTTGGTCATCAGTAATTCAGCAGCCTCCTCTGGTATTGTGTCGGGCCAGCATCAGGTATCCCAGGCTTCACATATGAACTGCTTTCTTTTGTCTGGCTGACAGAGAGCACCTGGGACTGTCGCAAGGGTAATCCCAGTGCAAGACATTTGTCTTTTTAGCATCTGCTGGCTGTGAGACTCAAGTGTTTTCTTAATCCTCTCTGGATGTCTAATTCCAGAGGAGGAGTCAAGCTGAGGATAGGATGCTCAGTGGAGGCAGCACAGCCCTCCATGGTACCCTGTCTGGTTGCTTGCAGGTAAGGACCGGCACAGAGGCCAAATTTGGCTCAAGTAGAGGAAAACCAGGCAGCTGCATTGGGTCAACACATCTGGCAAGAGCATAAAAGCAGGGCAAGTGCCTATAGTACTTATCCTAATACTGTCCCTGGCACCAGATATGTCCAGCTAAGAAAATTCTTGAGCTGCATGTGGCTTCTCTGTTATTTGATAGATTTTTTTTCTTTCATTAACCTCCCCAGTCTCTCCTTGAATACGTGCGGACTTTTATCATCCTCAGCATTCTCTGGCAAGAGACCCCACAGTTAAACTACCGCTTGCTACGTGAAGAATTACTTGTGAGCTTGATTCATCTGCACCTTCCTCTGATTAACCTGGACTGATGTCCCTTAACTCTTGTATTTTAAGAAAGAGGCCATGCCCACCCCAGGAACATGGTGGCCTGCGAATGCAGGCAGTTATTCAGAGGGGAGCACCTGGATTCGGCCCTAGTTTCAGCATATTTTAACCAAAACCCTTTGAAATTCTTCAGCTGCCTGCAGCATTCACAACTTTATTGGCTGTTGGAAGGAAAGCACCATTTTGAGCCCTGAGCTGGGGCAGGTGAGAGAAGGAGAGGACCTTTACAGCCATTAAATTTTAAAGCATATTGAGATAATGTGCGGGGTTCGCAGAGCCCACTGCAGCCTGTGCCCAGCTTGGAGCTCCTGGCCTGGCAGCGGGTGTGCTCTATAAAACCTCTCTTCCAAGCACCAGGGTCCGGTCATGCATGAAGACTGGCAGGGAAAGAGGCTCATGTCATCCTGCTTCCCTCTCTGCATTACCCCCCGTGCCATTTGGCATTGGCTGTACCAGCTGCTTGTGCTCACACTGCCTGTTATTTTTCTCAGGTAACACCAACAGCATCTTTGCGCTAGACTACATCAGCGGAGCCTTAACCCTGAATGGGCCACTGGACCGGGAAAACCCCTTCTATAGCGCTGGATTCATCCTCACGGTGAAGGTGAGAGCTCCTCCATCTGGGATACACATCAATAGAGCAGGATGGGGAGGGCACCCTACTTCGGGACAACTCCTTCGAGGTGGAGGCACAAACCAGGGACATGTTGCTCCTGTGGGCATCCAGAGCCGTGATGTGCTGTTCCCCGGCCAAGCCAAGCGAGGTGTTTAACACAGTCCCCTTGTATGGTGGCTCAAAACGTGGTTGCCTCTATATGGATGTTTAAGGTCATTTTTGGTGCCCTCCAACTAGATCTCCCCGTGGTTGTATCTGCTGGCAGCATGCACATGCCCTGGGATAGCAGATAGCACAAGACACCTATATTCAGCCACCTGAATTGTGCCCACTTATGCCTATTTCCCACCTTTCCCCTCCAAAACCCCAGAAAAACAGGAACATTTTATTATGTCAGCAGGCAGTGGTATAACAGGGTATCGTCTGCATTTGCCCAGCGCAGACAGGCATGGGGAGGGAATGATGCTGAAAGTTGCCTCGTCAAGAAAAGGCACTGGAGCGTGGTCTGCCAGCCCCACCAGCCCCACCTGAGAGTGGCTCCCCGGCTCCACTTGCAGCCCAGTAATTAAAATCAATACCAAGCTGGGCAGCTGGTTGGAAACACATTTAGAAGTATAGATTCTGCTGGGCCGGGGTAGGGAAAAATCAGCATTGTAGGAAGGGTCATTGATTGGGAGGGCAGCAGCCAGCACATCACCTTCTTGTTTTGGCAAGTGCAATGCTTTATCAGGGGAGCAAAAGTACAAGAAATTACCCCTCTTGGTCCCAGGCACAGGTCGTACTGTGGGGCTTTATGTATGGGGAAGAGATCCGCATCCATCCCTGGTATCTCTTGTTTTGGGCTTTTATAGTTTAAATTCAGTAGAAATTGAGAGAGGGAGGATTGTCTGGTTTAAATAGGGACAAAAATATCTGTTTAATCTTGGAAAGGTTTGTGAACCTGAAAACTTGCCCGTTTTCCTGCCTGCATGATAATGCAGTTCCAACTATATTCTGTTGATCCAATAGGTTTTTATTTCCTCTCCCCACAAACTTTGCATCCTCCTGCAAATGCCAACTCTCTGCGTCCCGCATCCCCGGGACCCAAAATGTTCACTGCTGCTCTCGTCCTGGAGCACACAGTGAAAATACAGCTGGATTGCTCCTTGTTCGGATCAGCCTGTTCTGCTGTTGTGTGCAGAAGCAGTGAATGGCAATGAGTCGTGTGGGTTGTGTTAGCGTTGCTTTTCTGTGCCCACAGCAAAGCAAGATTATCCAAAGGACAAGAGGAGGGACTCTGCTTGAAAAGGCTGTTTCGCAAGTCTTGCTTCTCTGGCAATAAAATCTACACTCCTTCCTTTTGGGAAAGCAAAATTAAAGTCCTTCTTGAGACAGAGGTGTGATATGGAGTCATGACTCAGCTCTGTATTTAGACACATGTTGCCAAACCTATTTTAAGGTCTAAATCTTGTTTTTCTCTGTTGCCTTAGTTTTCTGTCCCTTTAGTAGTACTATGGTGGTTAGCTCTCTGCTTCTGGTCCCACCTCAGGAGACGACAGAGGAGAAAATAGGAATGCTCTTTGCTCTATCATGGCTTCCCTTGTTTTGAGGACTGTCCCTCACATCTCAGAAGGCAATTTTTTGGTTTAAATGCTTTTGGCGGGGAAATCGCCTACTTATCCACCAGTGTGACTCCGAGTCCTGGTAACACGTTGCATGATAGGGGCAAGTGAGAACTTGGCCGCAGCCAGCCCAAAGGAAATGCTAAACCCCTGGGAAGGTTTGCAAGAGTGCTGTGTGTCTGAAGCATGGGTGATGGAAGAGCTAGGTCAACATCTGTGCGTGTTAATGGGTCAGTGGTGGAAAGGTGCTCAAGGTTAAGGGGCAATGGCAGAACCAAATGAGCATCCTCCCTTGGCAAGGTGGAGGAAACAAAAGCTGCAAGAGTCTCTAAACATGGCATGCACGCTTTCTTTTACATTTATTCTTTGAAAAATAAAGGCTGCCCTGTTGTTTTCTCTCCTTGCAGGGGACAGAGCTGAATGATGACCGCACACCCTCCAACGCCACTGTCACCACCACCTTCAACATCCTAGTCATTGACATCAATGACAATGCACCTGAGTTCAACAGTTCAGAGTACAGCGTGGCCATCCCAGAGCTGGCCCAGGTGGGCTTTGCCCTTCCCCTCTTCATCCAAGTGCAGGACAAAGATGAGGTGAGGTATCCCCTGCTGCAGGTGCTTCTGTCTATCCTTTGTAGGGTAGCACTGGTATGGTTTTGTGGGGTGCAAGGAAGGATAAGTCACCGATTAATCTGTGATGAGGTGCATGGTTATGTCCTGGTAGCCATTTTTTCAGGTCTTACTTCTGTCCTCGCTTCACTTTCTTGGTCCCCCGAGTGTAGCCACCCTCCCCAGAGAGCAGGCACGGCATGTGCTTTAGTGCAGTGAGGATTGCATAGCCACTGAGAGCCAGAAAATAGGATTGTGTGGGATGCTGATTCTTGCTCGCTTCCGAGGGCTCTTGTCGGGCAGTCCTTTGCTGGTCTGTTTTAGAAAGGGAGGAGGTTTTCTGTAAGGCTCCCAGGGGACCTGTCAGGTAGGGGAAAGAAAGCTGTGTACTGCTGCTGTCATGGGAGGAGGTAAGAGATACCCGCTAGCGTGGGGCTGGAGGAAGTGTGGAGGGACTGGGATACCCGCTCATCACTGCAAACGAGCCGGTAGCATTGGAGGCTTGTTCCTCCCTCATGTTAATGGAGCTCCTATTTATTACATGCCAGTCCATGCCACGTAGGGATTGCAGCATGTTTTCCAGCCCTGGGCTTGCAGCCTTCAATTACTCTGATTATTTGACTTGTGCAGTTCATGTCTGGCTGCTTCTGTGTGCCGGTACCCTCCAACCCCACCACGCTGCCTGGTGTCTGCTTCAAACAAGTGCTGACACCTCATGGCGAACTTTCCAAAATCCCTCAGAAAGGCTCTGGCTGCTGAAGCTACAGGCTCCTGCCACCCCTATTCCTCTTCAGGCCAAATGAGAGACGAGGGGAGAGGGTTTGTCAAAATAAATGGCATCGTCAGGATGTTTTCCTGATGCTTCAGGTAAATGATATGATGGCACCGAGGAATACGAAACAGAAGATCTCCCCCCACCCCCTGAAATCCCAGTGGGTCGATTAAAATATGCATCTTCTAAGATGCCTTCGCTGGCTGAAATGATGGATTTGCTTTTCCCCAGCCCTGGGTGGAGTTCACTGAGTCTCATAAAGCCACCCAGAAATCCCATTTTTTTTCATGTGAAGTGATTATGACACAGAACTAATAATCTACTTGTGACATGGTGTCACCATCCGAGAGTTATGAGTTCAGCCTGAAGAGGTGCAGATGAGCTATTAAGCAGATAAAGAGACTGTTTTTTCTTGAAAATGTCAATTGCTAATAAAGAAGATATGGATATGACAGATGCTTAGGATAGTTTCTGAATGGAGCTGCTGTCATGCTTTCTGAGAGATGTCAGCAGATCCATTCTTGAAGGGCATTGTAACACTTCTGTTTGTGCCAGAAGGATGAGGGATCTGTCATCATTTCTGGTTAAAAGCTCATTTTACTGGAGTGACTCCCATTCAAGAATTCACTTTTCAGCCTTGCTAATTTTAAAATGGGAGAATAAAAAATAGCCTTGCCTTCCTGATCGCGCCAGCAAAAAATAGACTCATTCTTTTGGTGTATTTCTTTAACTTCCTGAGATTTCCCCAAAAGAATTGGCTGAGATTTTTAAAACTGCTGAGAGAGGACCTCTTGTGCTAAGGGAGTCTGAAGGAGTTTTACTGTACACGTCTTTGGAGACCGTCATATTAGCATGGATTGTTTTGACCGTAGCATTATTTTCACTGATAAGAAGCACAGGAGAGCTGATGTCTTAGAATATCTGGAGGGAGGAAAGTTATAAGCAATTGGGGTTTTTTTTCTGCATTATCCTGCAGTGGATCTTTCTTATTTCCTCTCGTGGATGCTTGCAACTGGATTAACCATCAAGGTAGCACTTTGAGGGGAAAAAATGGGGAAAGGATACCCAGGTCGTGAAAAAAATATATATGAGATAGAAGTGGGACTGCATCTGCAGCCAGGCTAGTTCCAGCACTGCTTCCTGAGCAGTGTATTTATAGAAGTCCCAAGACCCCCAAACTTTCAGTAAAAAACTTACAGAAAGGGAAGATAGTTGCCTGACAGTGATATTTTGGATGCTCAAGTACCTCATGAGAGTTGCGAGGCTTTTACAAACCATCTGGATTTGAGGTAGCCGAGATGGCGCCAGGCTCTCTTGGCAGCCTGTGGGTGCAGGAGTGGAGGGATGGGACGGCGAGGACCGAGGTCTTCAGGCAGGGATGTGACTGAGGACGTGGCTGACAGAAGCTATTTCACCAGCACGGCCTTCATGCTGGAGATGACACGATTCATTTGTGTAAGGGGCAAAGGAAAACAGGAAGAGAATTATACATGTCTCCAGGGAGAGCAGCTAAACAAATAAATGAGAGCAGATGGATAGAGACACATGAAATCAAAGCTAGAGTCTTCGGGAAGATCGTTTTGCTCGAGTTTTGCCTCCTGCCTCCCAACCTATGTTGTTAAGTCCTGGGAGAGCCCCTTGGCAGGTTGGTTTCTTTCCTGAGCCAAGCCATCCAGCCTTGTTCTGGCACCTCCAGCAAATTTTGATGCTGTTCCTTCAGCCCTCGCACTTGTTGAGGTCCTACTTGGATGGCGGAGCCCACGCCTGAACCTTGCCCCACACAGGGGTCCCGTGAGGTTGGGTGGCTTTCAGGAACCTGCCTGCCATCACACCCCAGTTGTGTCTTTGTAGAGCTGGGGAAAGGGGTGTCGCGTGGGTCTGGCCCTTAAAATACACTGCGTGGGCTGCTGGGGCCGTTAAACAAGAAGGTGTTTTGTAACCAGGCCCACACGGCCTTTTTAAATAGTGGGGGTTTGGTCTTTCTTTCTTCTGGTGTGTTTTGCACAAACTTAAATGATTGCTTTTTGAAGGAGTTAGATTAAACGATTCAGCAAAGCACTTAAAAATGTATTTACAGTGCACACAAGACCGTGCTTGAAAGCATGCACTTGATTTTACCTCTGTGTTTAAGTGCCTTTCTGGAGTTAGGCTGGCATTAATGTCTCAGAGCAGGTACCTAAGTGGGGTGCCTCCAAGGAGAAACCCGTTCCTCTGAGTCTGTCCCTTGCAAACTCCTAGCTGCCGTCCTTCAAACGTGGTCATGGTCTTGCTCCAAGAGGATCTGGCTGGGGGCGCGAGGTAGGACGGGGAGCATCTCAAGGGGATGCACCCGGGTTGAGCTGAGATGACCCCAGATGTGGATTCGGGGTGCAGCCAAGAGGTGTTCAACTATGTGTGCTGGTTTTTCTTTTTGCATTCTCTACAGCTTATCGAAAACACTTGAACACAGGAGAAATCGGTACATAGGGTTTGCACAGGGTTTTGGACCCAGCCTTCTATGAACCAAGAAAAAGGCATTAACCTCTGTGCAGCTGAGTTTCTCTCTCTGCCACATAGCAAACCACTTGAATAACTTTCCAAAGCCGTCTGAGAGCTGTTTATGAAAATCTGTGAAAGTTTCCCAGTATTTAGACTGAGCCTATACTCAACTAGACACTGCAGAAGACCGGTATGTATATACACTCCCAGGCTGGGGTTGGATTCTCCTCTCATTCACATTGCGATAGATCAGCAGGGACGAATAAATCCTGTGTATGAGATGGAAGATTAAAGCCTTGAATTATCCACTTTTGCAGCAAGGTTTGTTTCCAGGTTGAGAGCAAGAGCCCCGAGCTGTGGAATAAGTTTGCATTAATTCGGAGGGCTTGTTAGCTCAGGCTCATCTGCTCCAAGGCTGGCTGAGGTGGGGGACATGGATATCCTTTCTGGATATGCTGGTATTTTACAGCCTGGTGGCTTGATGCAGTATTTTAGGGAGAAGGCAAGGGTTTGGCCATGCAGAAAAGGAGCAGGGCATCCTTCAGGGCATCCCCTGTTTGAGCTTCCTATTGCCACAAGATCCACAGAGGTATATTAAGAGAAACGGCAGTGTACTTTCCCAGGGCACGCCAGAGAAACCAGCTCTTGTGCTGTGGCTTTCACTCGATTTTCCTTGACACGGTTGACTGAAGAGGAAGAAAAGGGCAGAGGCTCTATAAAGCATGAGTATGATGGTCTGACATTTTAAAATAATTTTGAAGCAATTCTCCAAAATAAGCATATTGAGGGAGATAAATGGAGAATTTAAAAAAAGAAAATCCAGGCCATAGGAATACACAGTATTTGTTGCATAAAGCTACATCAGAGACTTGCATAGGGATATCGTATGTGCCCGTGTGTGTGCAGGTGCAATATATGAATCACCCGTAGCATATATATGCATATGACAGACACACACACTATAAATATGATCTACACGGCAAGGAATTGTAAAGGGGAATTGACGGCGCTCGAGTATTCTCTCCCAAAAGTGCCAGCTGCCAGTCGGGCTGAATTAGATTTCACAGGGGTTTTTGCAATACATGGAATTCACCAGCAAATTACCCTTAAAGAGGGAAAATCAATCATTTGGAGCAGAGATAAGCTGAAGGCGAGGCAGCCTCAGATTGATCCCGTCTGTGCAGGCGTGTGTGGAATTCAGCAGATAACCTGGGGAGAGCAGGGAAGAAGAAAGCTCCTCCGGGAGTGGAGGAGCGGGCAAGGACTGCCACTTAGGACGGACAGAAAGACAGGAGAAAAGGGCTGCCAGCATGGGGAGGAGGATCGGAAAGGCTGGGGAACATTTTGCTCCAGGCATCCTGCATCACCTGCGACCCCAGTGAGGTCCTTAGGGATGCAGGGGACAAGCGCCCATGCCCAGTGAGCCCTCAAATGTGTCATTGATGCTGTTGTGCTTGGGTGCTGGGTGAGCAATGGGTGCTGGGAGCAAGCAATGGGTGCTGGGAGCCTGAGCTGGCTGACTAGGCAGTGGGAGAGAGGCAGGCAACTCCGGAGGGGCTATTCAGAGCACTCAAGTTAAATGCCTTGAAGTGGGTGGAGACAATAACCCTCTTTATGCCTTGTGTTTTCAAAGGAAGGATTAAGCATTATTTGTCCCTGACTAGCTAGAACCAGGCATAAGGTATCCAAGCCGTACAAAGAGGCACTAATTGCTTTTTAAAAAAAAACACAACTCTTTCTTTTTCCCTTCCTCCTCCACCACTCCTGAACTCTGAGCACTTTACTTTCTTTGCAAACTTGCCAGAATGAGGGATATTAAACACTCTTTGGCTTTTTGTAGGTAATAGCCCGTGCCTAGAAAGTGGCTGGGAGGAAAGCTGGAGTTAACGCTGGATTTTGTGGTCCAGAAAGGCAGCGCTCTCCATTTTGGAAAAGCAAGCTGCAGCTGAGCTAGGGTAGAGAAAATCAAAGGGAGCCCTGTACCGAGTCAGCATGAAGAGAAGAAAACTGATGATCCCAGGCTGCTTTTCACAAATCTAGCTTACTTTGTGCTGAAAATGACTGCAGGCCACCGACCTACCTAGGCACCCCAGTGATTTCAGAGAGTGATATGTTTGAGGAAGGGTTGTTTGCTTGTCTAGGGTTTTGGGTTGTTTTTTTTTTTTTACTTTGAGTTTTTTGTGTAGCCATTGGTAAGTGATGCTAAATACTTGCTTTGACTGGTGGAAGGTTAAATAATTTCTGAAGCACTTCCATGTGCACTCCCATGAGGAAGGGGCTGGGTGGGAGCAGGAGTGATGGATGAAGCCAGTGGGCGATGTTGGGTGAAAAAGCAGGGATAAAGCTTATGATCCATCCTCAGTCAAAGCTGGAACAGCTGATGTGGCTGCTCCTGACCTCCTGATGTGAGAAGGGGTTCCCTGATTCATGGTGAACCGTGTCTTGCAGGTTGGGAGAGCAGACTTTTGGCCACGATTCATAGCAGGTGCTTAAGGAGATCCCACATGGTGCCTGGGACCTCTGGAGGGACACACCTCCCAGTATCTCACAACATCATGCCTGAGCTTTTGCCCTTGCCTGCCGGTCTGTGCTGTGCTAGCTGTGCCCAGGGATGGTCTCCCCTCTGCTCCAGCCCCCTTAAATATTAAGATGGGGATTACGCACGTGGGGCTGGAAAACTGGTCCATCACAAATTGGTCAAATATGAAGCATTTGGGGTAGATCAGTCAGCGATTGTTTTTTTAGAAGTCAGGTATCGGCATGAGGTTGATGCTGGCGTTGTGGCAGCAGGGACACTCCGAGGAATACACACGCGAAAAACAAAGTAATAATTATGCCCAACTGAAGCTACAATTGTCTTTTAGCTGAATTGACATGACATTTCCATCGGTTGCGGCGCTGGCTACGGCTGGGAGGAAGTTTGATTGCCGGGAAGGAGGCAGCAGGCAGCAGCCTCAAGCCATGGCAAGTGTTGGCCCCGTGTGCTGGCACAGGATGAGACGAGCTGGGAAACATGCGGCTGTGTCCCGGCTTTGTGCAATAACGAACTTCCTTCCGAAGCCTGTTTCTTTATGGCTCAATTTGTTTTGGATGGAGGGTGCGTGCAGACGGGTTTATTATTGTAGGGTTGCTAAACTTTGGCAGGCTGCTCCTTAATTTATGCCTCTAAAGGAAGGCAAAGGAGCCAATTTGTTTTCAGTGATGGGAAAAGCCTCGAGCAATACAGGAGCTGGTGGGTAAGGGGTTGGAGGGGGGAAATGAGCAGGTAAAGCAGGTTGTGCACCGATAGCACACCTGTGCATCCTGTGCTCATCCTCAGCACCACAAAGAGATGGTGCTCGGCCGTGAGCCCACCGCTGCACACCAGGACCTTTGCAAGCCTGGGGAGACAGCACTTGTTTTTCTTCTTCATGAACATGTTTCAGTTCCGTTGTTTGCTCTGGGTGGCAGGAGCAGGTAGGAAAGGGTGAGGAAAATGTAAGCAGCTCCCCGTGGCTTCCTCCGGAGCAGGGGGTACTAGCCGTGAGCCAGGCTGAGCCAGCCCCTTCTGCTGGGCAGCTGATAACAATTTGAATATTCAGATTTGCTTTCAGCCATCCGCAGGGGGCTCACAGGCTCTGGGAACTAGGAGCAAGGAAAGCAGCATGGGGGCAGAAACAAAAAAATAAATAGCTGAATAAATATATAAACGGCAACTTGCAGCAGCCCTCCCAAGAGGCAGAAGTATTCCCCTTCTCCAGACCTCACATGGGGAGACTGAGGCACTCGAGGGGCTGCTAATTAGGGATGGTGGGTATCTGGAGGCTGATCTCCTTCCCCAGCTGGAGGGGAATTAATCCACCTGGCTCTCTTCCCACAAATACTTGGGTTTCTTTTGATGTTTCAACTTTTCTCTCATGCCTCCAACAAACTCACTCCTTTCTGGCTTCCAAGAAAATCCCTTGCATCTTGTCACCACGAAAGGTGCTTTTGTGTACTGCGGGGAGGGCACTGGGCCCCAGGAGAGACACCAAGGGCTCAGCAGCAGAGCTGGGCAGAAATTCCTCAATGAAGTGTCTTTTTGTCACTGATGGAAAACAGTCATTTGTTATAAATTGGCATCTTAAGGATAGGGTACAAAATAACGGCTTGGGGAGTCACGCTTCCTCCTGCTGTTCTCCGTATCCTCTGCTCCCTCCCTCCCAGGCTGTGTACCAGTGTCGGGGAGCATCCCTCACTTGTGCTGGCATTGGCACATCCCAGTTTGCCAGCAAAACAGCTTTTGGAAGGAGCTAAGTCTGCCCTGAGACGGGTCCCTTTTGTTCCCTATGTCCATCATCCACCAGCTGAGCATTGCTGAGCTCCTGGGGCAGTGGCTGCCCTGGGGCTTGCTTGTGTGGCTCCATGGGTGCCCTCGGGGCTTGCTCCTGCCATGTGGCTCCACCGGAGATGCTCAGTTTGGCCCCCGCTCCACCGGCTGCCGGGGGGTGCAGGGAGGAGGAGGGCAAGCAGGGATTCACTTGTGTCGCCGGCTCTCGGCAGTCACGCTTAGCCAGCTTTTGCTATTAGTGCCCCTTCGTGCATTTAATTGGTCCCTTTTTCTGATAGGAGGGAGGTCATTCGGGGAAAATTGGAAATTCAGCTCTGGCAGCTTCTGAACTTGCTTTTCACGTGCTCTCCTGGGCCGTGCTTTGGGAAGGGGTGCTGTGCCTGGAGTGAGGGTCCTGAAATGCTGCTGTCGGTGTGTCAGTGGTCCTGCTGCTTTGCTGGCCAGGTCTTGGGAGAGGAGGAGTTTTCTAGTTCCCATTTTGAGCTGTCTTACTGGAAAGAGCCCTCTGCTTGGAAGAGGCACCTGTGCTGTGCCCCCCAGCACGAGGTGATGAAATGCTGGTGTGTGATACCCTGTGTGGTGTGTGGATCTTGAAACAGTAAAAGGGATTTTCCCTCTAGGCGTGTGCTGTGCAGGTTTATCCCAGGGATGCATTTGTTTCATGTGCACATAGATTTTTTTTTTATAAAATTGGTGCACATGAAAAGAAGTTTTATAGAAATCATATGCATTGTACACCCAGTACATGTAATAAAACACAACAAAGAGTGCTTAAAGTCGGTGCTGAACTGTATGACTCAGTTAACCAAACACAAGCAGAGAAATGCTCCCCTGCATCTCTGGTAATTGCATGGTATCCGGTTTTTTACATGTCCGAAGGTGAAGGGCTGCACCCAAGCTGCTGGTGCTGGCAGGTTTGCACCCGATGCACAGGCTTTGCAGTCGCATCAGTGCTTTTGTGCTGCGCTCGCCCCCAGGCTGGCCCCGGGTGCCCACAGCCTTACCCAGTGGCTGTGCCGCTCCTTTGCCACTGTCAACCTTCCTCTCTCCCTTCCCAGGGACCTAACAGCGTTTTCGAGGTTTACCTGGTGGGCAACAACTCCAACCACTTCATCATCTCGCCGACCTCCATCCAGGGGAAGGCGGACATCCGCGTCCGCGTGGCAGTGCCGCTGGACTTTGAGACCATTCCTCGCTACGAATTTTCGGTAGAGCTGCACCCCTGTGCTCTGTGGGACATCCATATTTTTAAGAGTGACCATTAACCAGGCTTCTCTCTTCCTCTTTCTAATCCTCAGTATGAAACTCCAGAGCATTACAAAATGGCCAAAAAATGGAAATAATAATAAAGAAGGAGGTGGGGAAGAGATTTACTCTGTGCCTTCTCTCTCTTTCCAACATCCAAAGGCTCAGCTGCAACAGCTTAAGCAGAGCATGTTCCCCCTTGCTATGTCACAGGGCCATAAAAGCTTTATAGAGCATAAAACTTTGTTTTAAGTGCACCTATCAGGCACCAAAGCTCTCCTCAGCCTCCTGGTCCAGCCTTGTCCAGCTCTCTGCCTGAGCTGTAAATTCGCAAGGAAGGCAAAGCAGGCTTATACCATGCCAGTGGTGTTAGTCCTGGCAGAGGTACTTTCATACCACTGGTGGAGAAAGATGAGCAAAAGCCTTCCTACCCTTGCCCCAGGCTGTGGTGGGGTGGCAGGTCCTGGTTTCCCAGTTTGCCAGACGGAGGCTGGGGCTGTTCGGGGCAGGTGGCACAGGGTGTTTGGCTCACCTAAGGGCTGAGGTCACCCAGAGCTGAGCAGCTCCTTGGGGAGAGGGAAGGGACTCTTTTCTATTTTTTGAGCATCCATGCTTTGGTGGTTAGCACTGAGCTGGCTCATCTGGTGAGGGAGCTCAGGAAAGCGTTGTTTTCTCCATTAAAGAAGAATAGATAACTCTCCCGAGCTTCGCAAACAGTATCTCCAACCCTCCCCTTCGCTTTCCGTCTCTGCCCAGCTCTTCGCAAACGAGAGCGTCCCGGACCACGTCGGCTTTGCGCGTGTGAAGATTAACCTCATCAATGAGAACGACAACCGCCCTGTTTTCAGCAAGGCCCTGTACAACGTCAGCCTCTTCGAGAACACCACGGTGGGCACCACCGTCCTCCAGGTCCACGTGAGTAGGAGCATCCTGCCTCTCTTTGCCATGTCCTGGGCACGTGTGGCTCCGCAGTGCCTGTCACCAAGGGATGGGCTGGGGAACCTGGTAATGGAGCAGTGAGAGATGCTGGTGGTGGGGTATAGCCCTTCCATGGGCTTTTGGAGCAGATGCCTTGACCTTTCCTCGTCTCTGGGAGACGTGTGTGGTTCCCACCACACCGGGAACTCGAGGAAAGTCCTGCACTGTCTGTCTCATCTGCCAACAGTGGCTTCCTCTGCAGATACTGATCCCGGTGGTCATGGTCTTGCCACTCCCTCCTCCTCCTGCATGAGATCCACCGAGTATTTCAGTTGTGTACATGGCTTGTGTCCCATCATGTATTCACTGCCTCTCTCTTACCTTAATTCTTATGGGAAAAGATGCTTTGGTACCTACTGAACTTGGTCGCTTCATCAGTGAGAGCAAACACCTGACATTTATCTTTTAGTGTAGGTTTTCTCACTGCCCTGTTTGGAAGCATCATCTTCCTCAACCAAATTGAGGTCAGTTGAGCCAACTAAAGTGTGAAGGATGGAAAAAGAGGGGAATGACTGCATTTAGCAGAGCTTGGTATTAAATGGCTGGCAGCAGAACGGTGGTGCAGCAGACAGAGGTGGTGACAATAGTGGGGCATTTCCGTAGGGCTCGTCCCTCCTGCATGGGTTGATGGAAGCACCCAAAATCCTCAGCAAGAAGATACATTTCCTGGGGTGCGAGGGCAATGTCAGTCGATATCAGTGCCAGTGTGAGGCACAGCAAGAACCAGAACAAAACCCTGCGCTGAAAAATGATCAAAGTAGGAAGCAAAGCTCCGCTGGGATAGGAAATATCAAAGGAGGGAGCATCAAAACCACTGCTAGGCTTTGGGTGCATTACTACTGCTATTGTTAGTTGTAGATGAATTTGCTGCCCTTGCAGCCCCGCCTTGCCCCTGCTCTCCCAGGACACAGCCCCTGGTCACCCACCCGCGCAGGAGTGCCGATCCGGAGAATAAAAGCCCTGACAAAAGGGTTGGGTGTATGCGCCTGTGCATAAGTGTGTTTACTCTACAAACAGATGGTGTGAAACTGTATAGAGCCCCTGAGCTGTTCCCATCTGACAGTTATTAATATTTCAAGCAGATGTTTAACTAGTCAGACCGTCAGACACTAAACAATGAGATTGTTACTGCGTATCCTCTTTCCCCAACTTCCAGCTATGCCAGCATTTCGGAGCGAACACAAAATGCCAGGAGTTGAATCTTCTATGATAAATCAGAATGGATGCAATTAGCGCTGAAATCCAGATTGCCCTCCCAGCTGATCCCAAACTTTTAACAACGCTCATAAAGTACCAGCTCCTCCTGCTGCTGCCACTCGCCTTCGAGATGCAGCCCTCTGCTTGCTTCCACGGCACTGCCTGCCTGTGCCGTGCCTCTCCAACTGTCCCACATGCCGCAGACAAAAAGTCTGCTTTCCTTGCTAATAAATTTCTCCTTTTCTTTTTTCCTTCTTCTCCGCTTGTCTGGGAGCTCTTTATGGGTATTCACCCACAGGGGTTAGGGATGGGTTTTTGAAGAAAGCCTGGCCAGCCACATGGAGTGCCCACTTCTTTGGTGGCCACTGAATGACGTCCTCATGAATGGGGACTTTTGTTGGCTCCCCCCTTGCTCAATGCTGCAAAATGCCCCTTTGTGCAAATAAGCGCAGGTTTTGTGCCATGCATTTGGAGGGGCGATGGGTTTCCA
>NW_008794452.1:4636831-4677753 GCF_000699145.1 Aptenodytes forsteri | reverse complement strand
GAGTGCTAAGGACAAATCAGGAGGTTTATGAGATCAGGAGGAACAGGGGAGCGCGTGGGCCAGGCAAGAGGTCGCCAAAGGATGGCAGGAGGCTTCCCACCAGCCGTTGTCAGAGATGGCCAAGCACAGCTGGCAGGACAGAGCAGCGCCTGCAGCTCCTTCCCAGCAGGGAGGCGAGTAGCTAAAACCACGGGGGGCCGAGGCAATGGGAGATAGCTCATCTTCTGCCCGGCCCGACATCCTGGGGAAGGAGGAGAAGTTAGTCCTAGCAGCCCAGAAGACCCTGGGCTGGTTGCCCATCTTCTAGCAAGCACCTTCCCCCTAGTCCCCCTTGGCTGTGTGTGGTCAGGTGGGTGTAGGCGAGGGGAAGGGGTTTCCTTTGTGACCTCGGAAGAGCAGTGAGCCTGCCCTGCCGAGCAAGCACGCTCCTCACTGCCACCCTTTCCCCACTGCCCTCTGCTTGGCCAGCTGAAAATGGAAAGGAAAAAAAAAGAGCAAGCAGACTTCATTTGTGGTGACAAATGGCCATTCGTCTCTGCAGCATTTCAGCTCCTAATGTCAGTGACAGCAGAGAAACATTGCCTGTTACACGTATAAATCAACTGTAAAACAACCCAAAGTGCAAGCAGCCAGCAGGCACCCAGAGCTGCTGCCTGCTTTCTGCTCTCTGCCTCTTTCACTTTGCCCAGAGATGCGTGGGCTCAGATATGCGCCCCTATGGCTTCCTGGGCAAATCTCGGTTACTTCCCTGGTGCGGCACAGCCTTGTCCGCCCTCTAAGATTTTGTTTGTCTGCTCTTTGTTCTCTATTTCACATTCCCTCCGTCTCCCTGTCTGTCCATTCATCCATCTATCCGTCTGTTTAATTCTGTCCGTGAAATGCATTTATCATATAGATTCAGGTAGTCATTTGCTTGTATGAGAACATCTGGAGAGTCCAGGCTTCACGGGAACAGCTCCTGCCATGTGCAGGGAGCCTGCAATACACCCAAAGGCAGTCTTCTCTCCTGCCTCCGTGCTCTTTACCTGTGTGATAAGCCCCTTAGGCCAGAGATTGCTTCTGGGTCTGCTTTTGCAGAGACCAGCGTGAAGGGGTCCTTACTCCAGTCAAAGCTTCCAGGTTGCCCTGTAACATAAATCATTGCAGTTTGGAGTTACACATGCGTTGCAACCCAATGGCTGAGCAGAGGGGAGAGCAGGCTGTCCAGGGCTCTGCAGTTGTTAGTAGCCTCTCCCAATGCAAACTTCTCTTTTCCCCTGCCCCAGGCCCTTCTGTGCAGGGGAAAGCCAGGCTGGAGAGGCTCCGAGGTCCCGCACAGTGGCACGCTCTGTCTGCAAGGCCGGGGTGAAGCGGGGTGGTGCAGGCAGAGGACTGGCTGACCAGAGCTCAGCCTGAATATATGGGCAAGTTCTGCCCCAGCTACCAACAGATATTATTCTTTTTTCTGAAACAACTGGCTATGAAGCCTTTTAATAACATAACAGAAAAGGTCAGAGAAAGAATTTCACACTTCTTGAGCAAGCAGGCAGCCAGTATAACTTCATGCCTTCCAGGAATGAGAGGCACCAAGAATATACACTGCACCCTAAATTAACTAGGACTCTGACACCCCCAGCCAAGTGCTGCCTGGGCAGCTGGTGGCTTTCGATGGGTGCTGGCTTTCCTAATAGCAGGGAGCAGGCTGGAAGGCTGTGCCCTGGAGAGGCGCGGTGAGCAAGGGTACTGGCTCCAGCACGGGGCAGAGGGCTCAGGGCTGTGTGCAGTAGGAAGCCCTGAGGAAGGACAGTGCTAGGGTGGATGAATGGCCATTCTTCTGCCGTAGCCATGATCAGTGCCTGTGATGGGATTAGCAAACATCTTCCAAAGCAAGTCCCAACAACTGGTTTTCTCCTGGGGTAAGAGGAGCAGGAGAGAGGAGGGTATCTCCAGCCCTGTCTCTCCCATATGAGAAGCCCAGTAGCTGGAGAAGAGGATGAGCTGTTAGACTAGAGACGTGTCTGCAGATCTTAGACCAGATGGAGGATAAATCCATTGCAGAAAGGGACAAATCAATAGGCAGACGAAGGAGGGACAGATAAAAGGGCATGGTCTGACATCCACGCCACTATCTAAGAGTATCAGTACAAGTCTTGCAGGAAGCGAGGTCTGGTGCGAATGGTGACGTTCCCAGAGGAAATCCCCTCTGCAGGAAGAAGAGCAATTTCGTGGAAGCGGGCAGTGAGGTGGGGACACCCAGAAGGAATGCCCTCTGCTTTGGGACAAAGCGCTGGGCAGGGGATGATCTGCTAGGGAGGAGCTGGTGGGGCCAGTCCCTCTGCCTAGTCCTGTTTGAGTCCAGAGGCAGCAGAAGCCCTCAGGTACATGCCCCTACGCTGCTGCTACTCTCCATCCTGCTCCAAGCTGCCTCATTGCTGGCAGCAGGGAGTAGTACTGCCGCTTTGCAAGCCCTCATGGAGCACGTCAGCTGAGATGGGAGTGGAAAGAAAAGTCTCAGCATCCCATGCCCGGTGGCTGCGAAGAGGACTGATGCTGGCCAGGCATCAGACCTAGCTGCTCAGGTCTCTGCTCCTTCCTTTCACAGGCGTGCAGGGTTTGAAAGTGGTCCCCTGGGCTCACATCCCATTAGCTGTGGTGGGGCTGGAAATACCCCGTGAGGTCCCTTCTGTGAGTTGGGGAGGGAGAGAGGCATTGGCACGAGATGGAGCTTTCAGCTGGGAAACTTTTTTGGGTGGAAGAAGCTATGAAAACATGGCCTTGCTTCTGGGGTCACCAAGACCCAGCCCAGCTTCCAGCGAGCTCCCCCCAAGAGGGAGAGGAGCAGGGGGGTTCAGCCCAGCATCCCCTCCTGTCCTTTTGGTGATGCGCTGGGGCTCTGGCACCAGCCGTGTCCCTCACGTGCGGTGGAGGATGCCTGGCTGGGAAGAGCAGGGAACGTGTGAGCCTGTGTTCGCGCCTGTCGCACTAAGACTGTGGCATGCCCAGCTTCTGCCACCTTGCAAGGCTACAGCATCTGAGTGCCGTGATGGGTGGAGCAGAGAGCACAGTGCCCCTCCAAAGCTGCCTTCAGACACTGCTGCTTTGACAGCAGCTGCCATGGGCTGAGGTTAGCGCGGTGCCGGCTTCCCAAAAGCCAGGGACCTGCACGGTGGCGTAGGTACGTGCCTCGCTCTCCATTGCTGATGTATTTGCTAGACCTGGAGGAATGGGGAAGGGGGCTAAGTTGACCCAGCAGGAGGTAACAATTAAGGGGCGGGAGGTCTCCTTAAGCTCCTCATATCTTACAAATCTGCACAGCAAAGTCCTCCTGAAAAGTTCCGATAACAAAATCATTAAAGCCCAAACAAACCAAGAGTAACTTTGTGTTAACAAAACAATGCATTTTATTTGCCTTGAAGGGTGTGGAGAAAAATGGTTCTCCAGGGAAGTGTGGAAAGTAATCCTAGCTCCATGATCCCTCCTCTCTGCTTTATTTGCCCCGGTCTGGCTTGGCTGCGCAGGCTGGGATCGGTTGCTGCGGGGTCCGTCAGCCAGCTGGCGAGCAGGAGCAAGCTGGGGAGGCTGCTGTGTGGCTCCCTCACAGCCCACACTCCCTGGCAAATGGCTGGGATGAAAAGGGGGAGATGTGGAGGGGTTTCCAGGGAGTGCATTACCCGGCTGTCCACTGTCAACCCCCACACAAGCATCTCCCAGCAGAGGCATTAACCCCTGCAGTTCCTGATGCTCTCCTGCTGGCTCTTCTTTACTCAGACTGGGTCAGATGAGTCAGCTGCCCGTTCAGGCACCTCTCTCAGACCAGCCACCCTTTAAAAATAACATCAATGCCTCCCTGGGATTTGTGATTTGTCCCAAATCCTTGCTGAGTTAGTGACTGCCTTCTCCCTGGGATCCTACCCTCCCACATCCTTGTGAGGTTATGTTCTTTGCCTTGCTTTGATGTCCCTCTTGCCCAGAAATACCTCTGGTCTGGCATGGCGCTGGGTTGCTCCCCATGACAGCCACCCTCAAGAGAAGTCAGAAGGGGATGCTGAGACTTTTCAGAGCTTTGAAATGTTGCCCACACACACGACATTTTCGGGCAAGCCTGCTGGTATGCTTTCCAGAGTTATCTTTTGCAGACCCTCAGGAATAGTCTGAGCATCTCCAGCAGTCTGCAGACCTCAGACTATAAACTACAGTGCCCAATTCAACCATCAGGCATCGATTTCAGCGTGGGAATGATTTTCTGTAGCTTGTGGTATGCAGCAAGGCGGGTAAAATAAGCACCGTTTTCCCTTGGGGCTTGATAATCTGAATCTGTAAGACAGTCTTGTGCTTTAAAAAAGCCGCTTTCCCTTTTTTTTCTCTGAGTTTCAGATTATAATTTTCAGATTATTTTACAGAGGGGGGAAAGAGAAGTTTCCTCTGTCTTTTCTGCAAATGCATTAGCCTATATATTCTTTTATATATACGTGTGTCTGTGTATATGTATTTATTATTTTATATATAGATATATTCTGGTTCACATTCCTGAATAGTCCCTTTCTGCTACCCTCCATGGATTGTCCCCTCCCTGGTCATTGTCCCCGACACATCCATTCACCTGGATTCTCGTCTTCCCCCTTTCTGCCACTGCACTTCCTCGGGAGAAGCCTTGTTAGTAAGAGCCTAATGAAGTAAATGTGCTAATTAACCTTCTATTACTCTCCTCATTAAGGCAACCTTTAATTTGGTCGGCAAAGTTTCTCTCCTTTACCACCCAGCTGTCAGTTTTCTTCTGCTTCTTCGATCTCTCTTTGGCCTCACATCGGGGATGGGAAAATCGATCCCAGCCTGATTTTCTTTCCCCTTCTTTCCAGCCAGCTGTAAACGCCAGTCAACAAGAAAGTAATAATGTAGTTTTCCCACCCTGGGAAGGAGAGTTGCAGATATCAATAAGCACCTATTTAAAATGCAAATCGCTTTCTCAATCAGCCTTCAGTCTGCCGCTGGTGTGAGTTTGGCAGGGGCACAGGGATGCTGTGGGCTCCCGCATCCTAGCCCAGAGCTTTGCAGCAGTCCTAGGGCAGCTTTGGGGTACCCAGGTGGGTTGCACCCCTCTGGGTTTGTCCAACTCCAAGTGCACATGGCCGATCTGGGTGGGATGCAGCTTTGCTTGCAAACCTGGGGGGTTTCCTCCCGTTGCCTGTGCAGCCTTCAGGTCTCACCCCACCCTGCATTCCTCCATCCCTTTGGCCAAGGGCACCCGCTGTCCCCTGATGTCTGCGTAGCTGCCGCTGTCTTTTGTTTCTTGATGATCTCCAAAGCTTTTCTTTTTCCTTCTTTTTCTTGGAGGAAAAAGTGAACACAGGGGGCAGAAACAGTCCAAGATAAAAGGCAGTAGTTGTAGAGACTGAGCAGAGGAGCTGGCTGTAGCTTTGAGCTGCTGGTGGGTGAGGTGCTGCGCCAAGGGCTGTGTTTCTCTCTCACGTGCTGATGGTGACTGTGTGGACCAGTCTTGAGGGAACGCCTACATCACTCCTGATTTTGGGAAGATTGCATGGAGTAAGGAACATGGCCAGTCAGAGCAGGGAGTGAGGTGGGGAAATACCTTGCAAATCAATGGATGGATGAAGAGACTTCCAGGGATGAGCATACTTTCAGCTTCTGCGGGGAATCAGGTGGGAGATAAACCATCCCCTGCCTCATCTGTGGCACCTGAGATTGCCACACCTCAACATTAGGACCAGAGAGTGGTGCACCCCATCATCTCACAGGGCATCAGTGGTCAGTAGGACAGCATTCCCCCACGCTGTGATGGGGATAGCACAGGACTTCTCAACCTTTTCCAGTTGACTGACCCTCTAAATTTTGGTCAGGGGTTGAAGGTCCCTGTGCAGCCTGCTTGTTTGTGTCCTGCTCTGCAGGGAGTCCCTACTGCACATGTGTTAGGAGTAGCTTGTACCTCCTCTGCCTTCCTGCATGGGTTTGGGGAGCACAGGATGGTCTGGGGAGCACACTGGGAGAGGAGTACTCCCAGGTCAGCCTCCATCCTTTCTTTCCTCTTGAAGTGAATGGAAAATGTATCTGAAAGCCCTTGCTGGATAGGGTGAACACCAGGGAGGTGGTAATGGCAGACTGCCAGCTAAACATCCAGGGAGAGCTGGGTGTTGCAGAGGATGGGCTCAGGAGGAGGAGTCCCAGTTGCAGGCTGGAGGGAGGTAGGATGTGGACCCACTTTGGGGCAGCAGTAACAGGGTATGCATCCTCACTGGGAAGGCTTTGGCCTGGGCGTGGCAATAAAGGCATTTTACTAGGTCCGGGTGAGAGCCAGGGCAAGGCTCGCCCTTGGAAGGGAGGTTGCAGAGGGAGGGCTGATTTCTGATGTCCTCCAAGCCTGGACTTTGTCCCTCCTTCCAGCCCTTCTCCCCTCCCCTGGCCCACATGGCTCACCCTCCCTGTTAGCATCTTAATTGATCTTGTTGTTCTCAATCCCCCTGAGTGCTCCGACTCCAGCTGTGCTTAAACAGAACAAAATCTCTTCCAATTTCCCCACCGCTTAAAAGAAAATTGAATTCTTTATCTGCAAGAGGAGAGGAAAACTGCAAATACATGAAACAGTAAAGAGTTAAATAAAGCAGACGAATCCAAATTGCCTGGAAAGTTAAACATGAATGGCTTCTCTTCTTCCTGCGTGCTTTTTGGTTTTTTTAAAAAATATAAATGTGCTTGCACTCCTTGTTTCTGTTAAATATTCTTATCAATCCAGCTCTGTAAATAAAGGGAAGGGGAGGAGGGAGTTACCAGGTAGCAATGTGATTGACGGATCTGAAGTCCTCGTCTTTCTGTCAAGGCCCAGTGCTCTTTGGCTGTGTTTATCTCTTTAATTTAAATATCAATCTGTAAGACCAAAATGGGGTGGAATAGGAATCATGACAGCCCGAGCACTGAGGAGAGAGACACTTATTGCAGCTTTTGCAGCCACTCCCTGTCCTGATGCAGCTGTCAGGATAAATGCACAGCTAAAGCGCAGAGGTGGGAAAAACAAAACAAAACTACAGCCCCTCCCCCCAAAAAAAAAGCCAGTCCAGCCCATGAGATGGGAAAGAAAAACATGGAGCAAATACAGACCTGCTCCTGTCCAAATTGCATCCTGCAAAGCACAAGTCGGGCAGCAGGATTCCCCCCACCCTTCCCAGTGTTCCCAGTAGGAGACGGGGTTGGGTGATTTTCCCTTGCTGCTGGCTTTGGCTGGTGATTTGGGACGTGGCTGGGACATGATGGGAGAATTTTTCCCAAGGTGATGCTTGCTGGTGTGCGAACACCCCGGCTTCACACGTCCTTCTCAGCAGTCCCTTTAGGGCAATTGCCATCTTCACCTCACTACGTCCTCTCCCAGACTCAGCACCTCTGAGCAAGGGCAATTCCATCGTGCTTTCCCACCCACAAAGCTCCAGCAAAGCCACTGCTCCTGGGATTTTAATGTTTTCCAAGCTGGCTTCCCCCATGCCCCTAGCACCCATGTGTCTCCCAAAGCAGCTGGAGCTCTGTTTCCTCAAGCAAAGAGCTCCCATGCAAATCAGCACCCAGTGGGTGCTGTTAGCTGAAGCGATGCTGCGAGAGGCAATGTCGCCCTGTGGACAGATGACCTTGTGCAGCTCATCATGCTGCTGACGAGTTGCTGTTGGGGTGTTAACGGGAGGTTAATTTACCTAAACTGGGCATCTGGGAGCCGTGAGATGTATAAATCAATCTCCTGAGATCCATCACACCATCCAGAGGCCACTTCTGCCTCGGGCCATAGGGTCTGCTTGATCTTCCAGTGGCTGGCTGCTGTGTCCTGTAACCAAACCTCTTTTGGCACCTCCAGTCACAGGAATAAAGCTAAGGCTCTCCATCCCCTAAAACACCCTTGAGAAGCGGCTGCTTGCTGTCTGACTGAGACTTGGGTGTAGTTTCCAGCTCCTGGGGAGTGAGGATGTTGTCTTCCTAGAGCTCAGCCCATGGCTTCTGGACCACGGTTTTCCTTGGGTTGAACAAGGAGCATCCCCATTGTTCTCTCTGGGAGTGCCTCTGCCTGGCAGGGATGTGTTTTGGGCTACCCCTTGCTGACAAACTAAAAAGCCTGCTCTCCGGCTGGGTTTACTTCACACTCGGAGCAACCACGCGCTGCATCCAGTTTCAGGGTGAATTATCTTCATTCCTGCTAGACAAAGGTTGGGCCTTGCCGTTCCCTTTCTCCAGGCTGGGATTCAATATGTTCGTGTCCATCTCCAGGCAAGGACCTGTTCGGCTCTTCTCTCCTCCTTTGCTTTTGTCCCCCCTCTCCCTGCTGTGCCCTAGATGATGCTCCTCATCACCTGGATGAAATGGAGTTGCAGATGGTGGGAGGCGTGACTGGCTTCCAGGAGCTCTTGCAAATACTTCAGAGATCATTGGGGATTTATATTTCCTCCACCGGACTTTGACCTTAATTTCTTCCATTTTGCTGGGCTGTAAAATTCATTAGAGACCCAACAGCAAAGTGATTGAGATGTCAAGCCAGGCAATTGTGTGGTTATTTAATCTATCAGATGTGCCGCTTGCCATTTAGGTGGACAACAGGAGAATATGAAATCAATACGCTACATTAGTGGAGTACTTGCAACCAGCTCCAACGCGGAGCTCCAGTAAAACCCACCGAGGCGGGCGTCTAAATGGTCTTGGTGTCACCTTGCATGATGCAAACCTGCGCTCAAGACACCTGCTTCTCTCGCTCAAGGGCTGTCGTCTGTTGGCTCGCGTTTTAAACCCTGGTCTCCAGCCATTGCAACAGCCCAGCTACAGTAAATTACTCCCCGCTAAATCTAGGCTGCCCAGGCAAGTGTTAACCTCGCTCGCAAGGAGCTGATGTTGCAGGGTCCGCTGTTATAAAACACAATCAAGGAGGCTGTTGTTTTCCCCGGCAGCTGGCAGAAGAGGTGGGGAAAAGCTCTGCAATTCCCAGGGGGGTTGATTGGCTATTTTTTCACCCCCAGCCAGGTTCAGCGCAGCCCTCTGGGGTCATTAGTGGTGACTGAGCTCCCAGCTCGGTGCGTGGTCTGGAGCTGCTGGGGAAGGCGGCGGTGGCAATACCCCGGCATCGCCCTGGTTCCCCGCTCCTGCCTCCTTCCTTCCCGGCTAATCACGCCACTGGGCTCCAGCGCAGCGATGCCAGATGACTCTGCTCGCACTTGATTGCTGCCTCCCACCAGGCAGCCGCTCTTTAAAGGCCTGGGAAAGAGTGCAGTCAGGGCAGGCGGTGCCAGTGAAAGAGCTGTTTTCTGTCTGGGAAGGGTGTAATGACTTTAAGTAGGTTTTCCGTTGGTTTTCTTGATCCAGTTTTGCAGCCCGGCGATTGCTTCTCATGGAAGCTCTTGGCCCTTCACACTTCTCTCCCCCAAATCACAAATCAAATCCCAACCTGGGTGGATACCAGAGGTTAGCTGTTATTCCCCTGGGGCCTGAAGATTGCAATAGGTTGTATTTAAGAAGGAATGCTTGCTGTTTAACACATACAGGTTTAGGTGGCTTAGAAAATCAGTATGATGATGGGACATGGCTCCCCACCCTGGGTTGCTTGTACTGCGGTCTGAGCAGCCTGTGGCTGCCCAGTCTGCCCCAAGGAGAGACCGTCTTTGCCTCATTTTCCTAGAAAACCAGAAAAAAGTAGGAAGCAGATGAGAATCCTCCTTCCATTTGCTTTCTCCCGTGGCCCAAGCCCCAGGCATCTCGCTGGCATGGTGGTGCCTTGGTGTCCCCGCTGCCCACCCGGCAGGGCCAGGGGAGCAGGCAGGCAGGCAGCAGCGGGACGAGACTTACGCCCGGTCACTCCGGTACCCTGACAGCTTTTTGACGTTTGGTAATTGCTGTCCTGCTATGACTCTCTTAAGCAGAGAGCTTCTGGCCAGAGCAATTTGCTCCCCATCAATTTTTATTTCCTGGTTTCTGCATGTGAGGTAGGGGAGGGAAAACAAAGAGGGTGAACTAGAACAAACTGAGCTGGGACCTGCTCCAGCAGCCCTGTGCGTATGGAAAGGTGGGAAGGATTTGGTTCCCTTGGTGCCGGTGGAGCCATCTTCAGGCAGGCAGGACATGGCAGCCCGTCTCATCCAGCCAGCAATGAGTTGTCCTTCCAACATGCTTTGTTCACCCCTGTAACCAACCTCCAGCTGTTCATCCCTGCCTGACAGGTTTGGGGGGAGGACTGCCATCCCAGGGACTCCACAGGGGATCCGTGCTGCCCCAAAAGGCTCTTCTTGGCTTTCTAAGCTCTTCCCCACTCCTCCTGTCGTGCTCCCTGAAGCTGCTGTGAGTAGAGTTAATCTCAGGCAGTTTAAGGAGTCATTGAGTGGGGCTTGGCGGATGATGAATGTTGAAACCATTACTGGTGAAGCTCCGTGGAGCTGTTTAAAACTGAATTCTCCCATGTAAATTTCTGCTTCATCAATCCTGATGACATGTCAAACATTGCTGCTGTTTCCTGAACAAATTGGACAACATGCCCTTTCCTGCAGATTTGCCCACAAGAGCAGAACCGCTCGCCGGCTCCTCGCTTTTGTCTCCGGCTCTGCTGGCCCACAAGCCGGTGGGAAAGGATGGACGTGACAGCCCTTGGTGGAGCAAAAGGGAGACATCCAAAATATTTGTGCTTGGGGGACGGAGATGAATGGAGGACTGGGCTGTGGGTATTTGTGCGCACCTGTGATTCACATGCTGGGTGCCCATGCCGTGCTGCAGCTCAGTAAATTAATCCTTTGGGTTATCCAGGCTTCCTCTTCTTGCCGCTCTCCTGGAGTTTAGCTGTGCAAACGTGGGGTTTGTTAGAAACAGTCTGCGCCAGTGACAGCTCATAAAAGTACAGATGTGGACCCGTGTTTTCATCCTGCCCTTTTGCAGGCTCCAGTGGGCAAATCCCGCTTTAATATTCTGGGCAGGAGAGGAGCAGCCGTAAAAGCCATTTGATTGCTTCTCCAGGTGGAACCCCAGGAAACTTCCAGCCAGATGCCTTTCCTCCCCCGGCTGCGGGGATGGATGCGTGCGTACTGGGGGGGACCAGTCAGTGAGGGGGGCCAGCCGCGGGAAAACAGCTGGTACCCAGGGATTGCAAAAGGCCCTGCAAAGCCATCGGCTCGGTGGAATTTGGGGTATTCTGCACGCAGGTTGCGTTTGCTCCATGGGAGCCTTTGGGATCGCTTTGCAAAGGGGGTGCGTGTCGCCTCCCCAAGGGGTTCGAGCATCTGAGCATCTTTTTTACCCTTAGAGAGAAAACATTTGATAACGCAGAAACGAGCGTAGATCCAAAATTAAATATGCTGAGCGTGCATGGTTTTGCTTTTTGCATATTCCCTGTCACGCTCAAGTAACCTGCACCATTACCCTGCATTATGTCCATGACGTTCAGTTGCCAGGAAAGCCATCAAGCAAGCATCACCTTCCACCTCCCCTGGTGTAAATCAGGGTAATTAATTAGCCCGGCTGGTGAGGTGGTGTATGGGGCAGAGTTAGGCTGCCCGGCCTCCTGGCTCCTCGTGAGCGGATCACTTTGCCTTGCTGGCAGTTTTGGCTGGCCCGGCATCACTGCAACTTGGGGTCCAGCCCACCCGCCTGGCTCAGCTCCTCAGGGCTCCACCGCTTCCCATGCTGAGCGGCTCTGTGCTAACCTTCTTTTAACCTTCCTCCTTCCCTATATTTTTTTCCCCCAGCAGAAGAAAATTACACTTTCCCAGTGTTGTCTGTCACCGCAATGAGCACTTACAAGTGCAATTGTATGGGGCCAAATGAAGGGAATTAGTTTTGCCCGTGCTTTGTGGCACTGTCAGGCCCCCTGTAAATCATTATCTCATCACCAGCTGATCCAGGTGCATGGAAAATGCCTTTCTGGGCTCTGCTCTTGCACCAGCCACTTAGGGATTAATGGGACCTAGGGGTTCACAGAGGTTGTGGGCACAGAAGTAACGTCTGGGAAAAATTCTGGCTGGGAGGTCAAGGGCCGGCTCGTACCAGGTGATACTGAGGATGCTCAAAGCGCTCAAGGATTTTGGGGGGAGAGGACCCAGAGCCTGTGTTGGCCAGCCCCGACCGTGTGTTGGGGGTTTGCCACCGCGATACGCAGCCACCTGGGCTAGTGGCAGGTGTTAGGATGGGGGACTAATACCATTATTAATTTGCTGAGGGAAGCTGGGGTGGGCAGATTAACCCCCCTACTCCCCAGGTGTTTCCATTCAGAAAAGCAGCCAGACTCTGGCTGGGATGGGGCGTCTTCATAGATGTCCTCCCTGGTGTCCTCTAAGGAGCAAGATGCACCCCAGAGGGGACTTGACCCTCCAGGAGCAGGTGCCTCTCGCTCAACGGGCATCTCTCCGGGAAGATTTTGGCAGGTTTGTTCCGTTTTGATGAATGCAATTGCAATGCACACGAAAAGTAAATCTCATCTTAGCAGTGGAGAGGAAAATGGGGGAAATCTGTAGGTCTGAAAGGTTGGCTCCACCAGCGCACCCTTCAGCTGGCGTAAAGCAGCAGGAATTTACCACCCGAGCTGGGGAAGCATTCGGGGGGGGAAAAAATGAATTAATTCAGGCTAGTTTTCGTGCCTTTGCCCCTCTGCCACCCCATGGAGTGGCAGGTAAGCAGTGCAGGGGGGTAAAGCTGTTTGATGTGCTCAAACTCCTACTCTGCTGTCAAGGGTAATCAAGGCCATGAATAAATCAGGAAGGTTTCAGGAATGGTTTCAGCAGTGTTCCATGCCAGTCCTAAAATACAGCCTTTTGCTGGTATCTGGACATAAAATGTGTCTTTGACCCTGCTTTTTCACAGACCTGTTGATGTCTAAGTAATCCAGACAGGACTCAATTTAGAAAATATACTGGGGGAGAAAAAGGATATTTTGGGGCTTGTATTCCACTTTCCTCACCTAAAAATAAAATTTTCTGCTCCTTTTTCCTGCCACTGCTCATGCATGTTTTATATATTCATTAGAGAAAAGACTTTAAAACATACATAAATCTTGCCTTGTTCATCCAGAGCTGACACACTGTTTCACGCACCTTCCCCAGAAAGTTCTGGTTGCTTAGCCGTGACCAGCCTGCTCCAGCTTCAGCAGCTGGCAGCGGTGTATGTGCATCCAGTCCTGCCGCCGACAGCGGCTTGGCTGAGAGCCAGCACTGGACACGCGTGCCGCAACATCCCGAGAGGCATTGGTTCATCGGTGGGGTTGCAGCAGGTTGCACCCCCAGAAGAGCTGTCCAGTGGGACCTGCTTGTGGAAAGCAAGGTCCAAATCCCTTTCCTTGCTTTTCCTGGTCTGTATTTTAGCCTGGGGGGCAGTTTTGAAGTGGGATAGGTTTTTATTTCTCTCCCCATAGCCCCAGGCATGCTGCCAGCCCTGAATGTGCAGGGAACAGTAAGAGCTGTGGATGCGGGGTCCCAGCTCTTTGGCTTCACAGGGCCAGGACGGGTGGCCCGCAAGAATTGTCCATGGAGACCTTTATTTCACATATGCTTCCCAGATTAGCTGAGTATGTCAGGGAAAGTAAGTAGGCATAAAATTTCCCACTGCCAAATTTCCCACAGGTTTTGGGAGTGATGCTGAGAGATGTTGATGGAGGGCTGTTATCTAGAGTAGGCTGCAAGTCAGGGATGCGCTGAATAACCCAGGCGAGCACAGACAGCCCCAGCCCCACGTCTCTCAGGTGATAAATGGCAGCACACAAGGTCTGCGCTGGTGCTAGCCTGCTGGCACCTGAGTAGAAGGAGGTAAAGAGGATGTAATGGATTCACTAGTGTGTGTAATGCAACGTTCCCATAAACACCTTCATTTATTAATTAACTTTTATTTTTTCAGGCAACTGACAATGATGTGGGCACATACGGGAAAGTCAGTTATTTTTTCAGCGATGACCCTGACCGGTAAGTGTGACTGAACCACCGGCACGACTTTGATTCTTCAAAATCCTCTTCTAACCTCACTAAGAAGTCACGTGGCAATTAAGGGCATCTGTTATGTCCTACCCACGAGATACCCTATGAAAACCCCACTATGCTGTCTCCCGAAGGGGTGACTTAACTTCAGCACATGCCTGATGCTCAGCATGTTTAATTGCTTTGCTAAATCAGGACCTACAGGCACCAGCATTGCTTGGGACCGATAAATGCATTTGCCAGTGAGTTGTTGGCCCTGGAGCATCGCGTGTGACCCACTCTTGGTGGGCGGTTGGGGGAGGCATGTGGGCTGCCCAGCAGAAGGGATCTGGGGGCCTCTGAGCCCACTTTCTCTGCCTGTAGAGCAGCACTGAGGGTTTCTACCCCACCACCTGCACCAAGCTCTTGAAGATGCTCTGGGACCTAATATCCCTCAGAAGAAAGCCATGAACTTCACCCACCACAGTGCTAGCTGTCAGGCTGCTGCCACCCCATCTCTCCATCTCCAGCGTGTGGTCACTGGGGCTTTCCCCCTCCTCTCCTGTCCCCTCAGTTTCTCGCTGGACAAGGACACGGGCGTAATCCTCCTGACGGCTCGGCTGGACTTTGAGACCACGCAGCGCTACACCCTGACCGTCATCGCCCGGGATGGCGGCGGGGAGGAGACAACAGGGCGCGTCCGGATCAATGTCCTCGACGTCAATGACAACGTCCCCACCTTCCAGAAGGAGGCATACCTGGGGGCCCTGCGGGAGAACGAGCCCTCCGTCACTCAGGTGGTCCGGCTCCGGGTGAGGGACCAGAGCGGCTCCTCCACTCGGGATGCGCGCTGGGGAGACAGGAGCGGGTTAGGTCCCTGTCCACCCCTGCTGCCATCCCTCCTGCATCCTTCCTGAAAAATCTTTTGTGCTTCACTGCAAACTGCAACTGGGTGTGGTGCTGCAGTCATGGGCTGCCTCCCTCCTCCTCCTCTCCCATAAGTCCCATGCCTATACGGCATACCCAGGACCTGGGGCTTCTCCCAGGGCACAGGCGCTGCCTCTGTATCACCTTGCTCTGCTCAATAAAGGCAGCAGACACCAAGGGGAAGGTGCTCTGTTTGTTGTTGATGGAGCTGTAAGCCTCTGCTGTGGAGGGAAGGCAGGTAGGGAGGACTGTTTGCTCCTTCAGCACAAGAATAAACTTTGCTGTGATGCAAGAGCACAACTTTTCCTCCGTTGGGCCAGGCTGGGTGAGTGCCACAGGGAGGCAGAGAGGGGGATCCATCAAGTCCTTTCTGGGAGGCAGGGTGGGAGGAGAGGCTGGTTTACAAACCCCCTCAGTGCCCCCGATGAGTGCATCTTCCTCCATCGCTTTTCCACTCTCCTTGGGCACAGCCTGCACCTCCCATCCCCTCGGCTCTCTCCCGTTGCACGTCACCAGCACAGCTCCTGTGTTCATTTATTGCCTCTACTCATGCCCTAGGCATCTGATGAGGACTCCCCTCCAAACAACCAGATCACATACAGCATCGTGCAAGCATCTGCCTTCCGCGACTACTTTGACATTACCGTGTCAGAAGGGTACGGAGGTAAGCGCTGGTCCCGGGACCGCAGTGCCCTTGACGAGCAGCAGCATGGCCCTGACAAGCAGCAGCAGCTCAGGCTGCGCTCACAGGCTTGCAAGCAGTCATGTCAGCAAACTTTAAGAAGCTGCACCAGCAGCTCCTCTGCTTGTCCTGACCTTGCCTGCAACATGGTCCTTTGCAGCAGGGCTTGAGCTGAGCCACTGCAGAGCCGTGTTTCCATGGGTGTACAGCTCCTCACTTCGAGTTATGCCAGTGCAAGGAGCTCAGTAATGCCCAGTGCTCGTGTTTTCGGGGCATTTCCACCTCAAGCAGGCACTGTTGGCCCTGGGGAGGCGGTGTGGATGGGCCACCCCCCGATCCTGCCCGCCATCCTGCTCGGTGCATGAATGCCCCCCTGACCACCCCGCTTTGCATCCTTTCAGTGATCAGCGTGAACCACCCCCTCGACTACGAGCAGGTGGCCAACGGGGTTATTTACCTGACTGTGATGGCCAAGGATGCTGGCAACCTGCCGCTCAACAGCACTGTCCCCGTCACCATTGAGGTGTTTGTAAGTACAGCACCTGACGATCCTGTCGTGGTTTCCCTGCAATTGCTCCATAGCAGTGCCATTAATCCATCGATAACCCAGCAAAACTATCCTACCCTGTGGATGTGTACATGTGGATTGCAATTACATATGTCTCATATGTATATATGTGTCATATATGTCTCAGGTACATATGTGTCATACATATTGGTTAAAGAAAGGCTGTCCCTGGCATTTGGTAAGGTCTGAGTGACAGAGGGTGAGTGAGAGTGTCTCTGAGGGGGCATCACCACAGACGAGTGCAGATGGGCTGTCCTGAAACCCATGCACCTCCTGCCTCTCCTTGGCTGTGCACGATGCACAGAGAAGCCGCTGGAAGCAATGTGGTAGGAGCCCCAGCTAATGACGGGGCGAGGAGCAGAGCTGGGCACAGGGTGGAGATCTACCCTCTGCCCTTGCTTCTGACTGGGGAGGTTCACTGAGCCCTTCTCTCAGCTCGCAGGGAACTCCTGGCTGGGATGCTCTCCATGCCGGTAGTCAGAGGCGCTCACTGCAGCTCGGATGCAGAGGAGAGAGCTTTGGCTGTGCGTTAGCACTTGTAGTGTCGGAAATTATCAGTCCCTGAATCAATCACAGGCAGTTGCTTGTTTATCTCCCCAGTGCCGGCTGCCCCAGCTGGGCCGCGGGCTTTGCTGTGCATCTCGCGCCCGCATAGGTGCAAACCCCCTCGAGGAGGGGTTGCTGCTGGGAGAGGCAAAGCATTGCAGTGTTCCTCGGGAAGATTAGATCGAATTGTCACTTTGAGGCACTTTGTGTTTCGAGGACATCTGGAGGGAGGTATCAGTGATGGAGACAGTTTGCTTGATAACCTGTCAGTCTCGCGGTGATGGGATCTAAGCCAGGCTGGCAGCAGCGTCAGTCTGGGAAGGTGAAGAAGATGAAGTCCACGGTGCCATAGGATGTGAATGAAGTCCCATAAGCATGCCTCTCCTCCAGCTCCCTCACCATGCTTGGGAGAGAGGGAATAAGGCAGTGCCAGGGGGGCTAGTGGTTAAATACATCCTTCCCATGCTGTGCTTTAGACAGCATAAACACCTCTTTCTAAAAACCACACTTCAGTGGGCCGTCTCCTCCTGGTTGAGTCTGTACACTGGTGGGGTTTAAGTAGCTGTCACTTTTTCCACTCTCAACCAAAGGGATTTTCTCTCAACTGGAAAAAGAAAAAAAAAACCAAACCAGAAAATAGGAAGAAAATGAGGAGGAAGCATTTCACAACGGCACTTGAGGAACAAGAGCTGTGAAAAGGCAGAAGGAGAGCGAGTGTGGAGGGAGGTAATTTTTTTTCATCCTTTGGTTGTTGGTTTTTAATAAAGAAGTCAAACTCGCCTTGTAGATTTCCCATTAGGGGACAATACGCTTTTGTAGAGGGAGCCGCTGAATCAGAACTAATAGCGCGCGCCACGCCAGGATCCGGGGAAATATCACTGCTAATAAGTTTCTGCCTCGCTCCCTGCCGCTGACGCCCTGTTCGGGGCGATGAGCCAGCAACTGATAGCGTGCGTATGTCTGGAGGAAAGGGGGTTGTGTGCTTAGCGTGAGTGTCTGCAGTTATCAGCATCCCTGAAGATGATATGATGGCTGTCCGAGGCTGAGGGTCGGGGAAGCTGGTTTTGTGTGAGTCAGTGAGGTGAGATCATGAGCGAGGTGGTTTAGCTGGATGCCCTCTCCCGTGGAATCAGAGGAAGCATGCCGGGTCCTGTCTGGCATTGCTGCGGTGCTGCAGGAGGCATGCGGGAAGGTTTGCAGCGGAGAGCTTTGGAGTTCACGTTGCTGAAGTGGGAAATGTCCTTCCCAAGTATAAAAGCCATGCACCGTGCTGCAGGCAGGTGCATGCCAGCTCCGGCCAGATGGAGAGCCAGCCAGGAGCGAGCCCCTGCCTCCCCGGGAGCCGGCTTGCTGGGCCGTGGCAGTGCTGAGCACGGCTCGATGAACTCAGGACCACTAACGAAACAGTGCGGCGTCTGCTCTGGCTTGCGTCCACCCAGCCTGGACCACAGCACAGCTCACCCGGGTCCGGCTGCAGGTAGCACGTGGATGCGTGTTCAGTCTCTCCCTTTTCTTTGCCTTTAACCTGCCTGGACCTCCTGCACTTGCCCTGGGGCGATGACCCTGACCCAGCTCTGCGAGGAGGAGGAGGGACATGCGGAGGGCACCCCAGGCAGCAGGCAATTTCCTCATTACCCTCAGAGGAGATGCGGTGAAAGCTGAGTGATGCAAAGGCTGATTAAAGACCACCTGCTTCCTGCAACGAGACCAGAGGATGGCAATTTAATTGCAGTACAATGGGCATCATTGGCACGTGAAATTGCCTCAAATATCAAGTTCGGTGGCAGCAGGAGCAGCTGAGCCTGCAGGTCCATCAGCGTCCTCGAGGTAGAAAATGTCTCCAGAGCAGCCCGAGGGAAATGGCAAAGTCCATAACAGTGTTTTAATGTCCTGGCAGCTCCATCCTTCCCTTCGTAGGCGGTTGGGTTTGGTTCATTTAAGGCAGATTCTTAACATTGTTTAAACAGCATTTAAAGCCCTCCTAGGGGAGCTTTAAACTGGTCCAAAATCTGTTTTGAGGGATGTTTTGAGCAATTGCTCCTGCCTGGTTTCACCAGGCCGGCCGTAGTCGCTGGCAGAGACAGGCTTGGAGGGAGCGCACTGGCGTGCAAACCAGCTTCCCCCCTGAAAATGCTGTAGCTGCTCTCTCTGCAAACACCCACAGCATTCCTCCATTTAAACAAAGGCAGCCAAAGTTCAGCAGCTCCCCTGGCCAGTCTGGTCTGCATGGTGGCCTCATGGACAGGGTGAGCCGGAGCACTAAGCCACTCACGTGCCACTCTGAGAGGGAAGAGCGGGTCTGTGCATGATGCTACTGTGCTTCATGCGGTGTCTGAGTCTTCCCAGGGCTTGCAGTGGAGGCAGGAGCAGCTCAGAGGATGCTTGACTGCAAACAGCAGTGGTTCCTCAGGCCTGTTGCATATTGCCCAGGATGCTGGATAATGAGATAGTCAGTATTGTCCCCACTGTATGGCTCAGCAAAGTCACTGACAATCGGCTTACCTTAACCTCAGCTGCCTCCACAGTGAAACCGTGTGCTCAGACCTCTGGTGCCTTATCCCTAAGGCCATCTTCCCCACACTGATGTCTTGAGCTGGTCACATCTTGAGATGCAGTTGGCCAGGAGCATCCCCGTACCAGACTTCTGCAGCTACTTGACCATCTTGCCTTTTTCCCAATCAGCCTCTCGACCTTCTCTTTGCTTCAGGATGAAAATGACAACCCCCCCACATTCAGCAAGCCCTCCTATGTCATAACCGTCATGGAGGACATCATGGCAGGTACGGAGCACGGCCCTGCTCTTTCTCCAGGCTAGCACTAGCAGAAGGGTCCTGGGGGTCTTACAGCCAGAACAGGGTGGGTGATGGCTTTTTGGGGAGGCAAAAGCCAGAGACCTGGCAAAGTTTCATAGCCGTGGGGTCTGGGGTTTTGGCCCCAGTGTGCATGCAGGCGAGGGGACCCCTTGGCCAGGTGACCTGCAGGAGTGGTCTGGGGGGACGGGGCAGCTGGGGAGAGCCACTCAGGCTGCAAATGCCCATCTCAGCCCTCATTTCTGCCTCCCCCAAGGAGCCACGGTGCTGTTTCTCAATGCCACGGACATGGACCGGTCCAGGGAGTACGGGCAGGAGTCAATCATCTACTCCCTAGAGGGCTCCTCACATTTTCGGATCAACGCCCGCTCAGGTGAGCCTCTGGCTGTGCTCTCCCTCTTTTTCTTTCAGTTCCCTCTGCTGAATTCCCCCCTGTTTCTTCCCCATCATTTTTCTTCTTTCACCCTCTCTCCTTCCCTCCTCTCCCCCGAGCAGCCTGCTTAGGAGAAACACAGTTTAAGGGATTCACCAGATTTCAGCCACCAGCACTTGCTCAGTCACCGTGAGAGCTTTGGCAGGAGCATTGGTGGAAGCTCAGCTCCTGGTGGGAGTGACACCGAGAAAAGGCTTTGGCTGCAAGGGCTTACGTTAGCTAAGGAGCTGCTGCCCACCTTCCCTTGCTGGCATCGGTTTCGGTTCATTCTGGGCAGGAACAAGCTGGAGGGATCGCAGGCAATTGTTAAACGGGCTCCCGTGGGAAGACACAGCACGAAGTTTGCAGGAGCTTGCTGAAAAGCTGACCCTTCCAAGGTCCACCTACTTGAACCTGAATCAGAAGAAGGGGCCCATTTGTGAAGGATCCTCTCTCTGGTTTTGAGTGTCCCATTTTTTCACCGGTGCCCCTAATCACCATACAACATCTCTAATCTCTCTCATCTCCTGTGGCTGCAGGAGAAATCACGACGACATCTTTGCTGGACCGGGAGGCCAAATCTGAATACATCCTCATTGTCCGGGCAGTGGATGGAGGCGTGGGCCACCACCAGAAGACAGGCATTGCTATGGTGAGTGTGTGAAGAGTGATTCCCACCT
Source organism: Aptenodytes forsteri (assembly GCF_000699145.1). Taxonomy (NCBI): domain Eukaryota; kingdom Metazoa; phylum Chordata; class Aves; order Sphenisciformes; family Spheniscidae; genus Aptenodytes; species Aptenodytes forsteri. The sequence goes on along the minus strand of NW_008794452.1, from coordinate 4,657,257 downwards.
CCTCGAGCCACCGGTGCCTGCCTGGGGCTGGCGTCAGAGAGGGCTGCCCAGGCACCGATGCTTCAGTTCCCCATGCTAGCAGTGTTTAATTTTAGCTGTGTGAATGGGTAAAGAGCACACTGTGATGTCTGCCCTCTGGGCTGCCCCCACCACTGCTCACAGCCCTTGCAGACTGTCCAGACTGTGTAGACCTTGAAGTCGGGCTCCCTTTCCTGGCAAGCCATTCACTCAGGAGCCACTTGACCTTCCAGCGCTTTGCGTGTCCAGCTCTCCATGCGAAGGCAGTAACGGGTACCTATTCCACCCACAGCATGGCTCCCTTTATTCACGCCTCTTGAGAAAATGCTTAGTTGGAGAGCCTGCAGGCGCGCTTAGTTGCTCCTGATGACTACTATTCATACTGCCTGGATCAAGGGTTTCCAACCGGTTTGTGATGCCTGGGCTCCTCAGAAGGTTCTGGTGGAGGTGCAGGCCGTTGTACTGCAGACTGAAGCCTTCTACTTTGCCTTGCCCTTCACAGACCTCAGGGAGACCTGTTGTTTGCAAAGGGTTTGTAGAAGTCTTTGCAAATACCAGGAGGTGAAAAGCCAAGGATCCATCTCTCACTGTTCATGGCACCATGTTGGTTTGAACATTTCATACCTTTTCGGTGTTCTTGCTCCTGGGATGCTTGGTTGGATTGCAGGCAAGATGCCCCACGCATCAGAGGGCGATGCAGAGAAATATTGTGGTTGTGCTGAAGAGATCCCTAAAGTAATTGTTACTACTGCTGAGGACCATCAGGAGGTGTATGATCCAGGTAGCAGCCTAGAAGCTCCCTATGGGGCCTCCCAGAGGCACATGATGGCCTTGGCCAATGGCATGGCCTGTCAGATGCTGGGTTCCCCTTTGGGGCTCCAGATGAGATTATGTTCTCCTGTTGACTTTACTGAAGGGCAAAACAAGGTTTTTGCAACACAGATTGCAATTAGGAAAAAAAAAAATGCATCATGGTTCCTAAAATGTTAAAGAATATTAAGACTCGGTGAGAAGTGGGTGGCTGATTAAGTTTGTCTACTGTCATTAGCAAGGATACACACCCAGGGCTCAAAGCTGTTCCCTATAATCATTTTTGATCTGGGAATAAGGGTCCATTCAGGGGCTTTGCAAGGTCCCTGGGTGATGGACAAGCGCCTGGGGTGCTTGGAGTAGAGGTGGGTCACCAACCTCCCCAGGGACCACCGCTGGTGCCTTGGCTTGTGCCCTGGGCACATCCCCGGAGACTGTGGTATCCAGATTCGCCTCTTCTACCACGGGGTGGCACCAGCAGCTCAGCCTGGTGCATCAGCAGGACCCGATTACTTGGGAGCATGGAAGACCCCAGGAGAAGCTCTGCGAGACACCCTGCTTGGGGGTGGCAGGCACCTCCTGCCCCTCTGCCCACCTTTCCCTTGAACTGCAGCTCTTCCCTCAGGCACCTTTATAGACTCACAGGCTGGATTGAAACGGGTGATCTGGGGAGGTGAGAGACTCACAGACAACAGGATGCATCCCACAGGCTCGCTACTGTCACTTAGATGCCATTTCTCATGCTGAAAATGAAGATAGGTAGCACCTCAGGGCACCATCCTCTCCCATGCTCTCGTCTTTGCACCTCCCACCCCCTGTTACCGTACCCTCTCCTGATTTTCATTTATTCGCTCGCTACTGTCACTTAGATGCCATTTCTCATGCTGAAAATGAAGATAGGTAGCACCTCAGGGCACCATCCTCTCCCATGCTCTCGTCTTTGCACCTCCCCCCCCCTGTTACCGTACCCTCTCCTGATTTCTCATTTATTCCTTTTTTTTTTTCTTTTTACCAGTCACTCAGTTTTTTCCTTCCTTTCCTGCCATGTTCGCACTGCATCCTCTCCCTCACCACCGTGACCGATTTGCATCCCCCCCCAGTGAAGTAGCTACTTGAAAACACACCTCGTGCCCCTGTGGTTGTTTTAACTGCAAGGTAATAAGTACGTGTGAGCCAAACCAAGATCAGATATGCCAAGGAGCCTTGGCTGTGAAGATGCAGGAGGTTCTTCTTCTGCAGGCTTTCCCTCCGGAGGGTGAACGTGCGTTGGGTACCTGGTGCTGCTGTACATCCAGGGGGACACACCGTGCTGCCCCAGGAGCCAATACCACCTGATGCAGCGTTGCTTGCTTGCTCTCTTGCAGGTGAACATCACACTGCTGGACATCAATGACAACTATCCCACGTGGAAGGATGAGCCATACTTCATCAATCTGGTGGAGATGACCCCCCCCAACTCAGATGTCACCACGGTACGTGCGAAGGAAGGCAGCTGTTGTGCTAAAAGCCTTTTCCTTTCACCTGGCGAGGTTGTCACCTGCTTGGCTGGAGCAGGGTGTCACCTCCGAACGGGTGTCACCTCCTACCCGGTGTCACCTCCAGTCGAGCACCATCTTGCAGAAGTCCATTTAAAAGGTTACTCCTGAGCCTCCTCGCTGCTGCCCATCCCGTGTGTTTCTCTTATCTGCTGGGATATTTTTTTTTTCTCCCCAAATTGTGTGGGTTTTGGCCAAATTCTCCTTTTCTTAGCCTCATCTGCAACCTCCTTCAAGGACCTCTCTGAAAGACATTGATTTACAGCCTTTCAAGTCCCTCTGGTGAAATAAAAGAGAAGGAGAGAGGGAGGCTTATACTCCATCACGCTGGGAGAAAAATGACAGGCACAAAACGGAAAATAAATGAGGGAAAAGCAAAGAGAATCCACAAAATCACATAAGGGGGAAGGCTACAAAAGAAAAGGAGTTGGGGGGGGAAGAAAGGTCTGTCAGCGCAGCCCCAGCCAGAGCACGGCGGTTTTCTCTCTTCCGTGCGGCACCAGCCCCGCTGCTCAGCACCTGCTTGAAGTTGTCTTGCCTTTGACATCCCAATTAGTTGCTGGGAAAATAATTATTGTGTTACTGATACAATGTAAATTCAGCTGCAGGACAAGCAGCAGGGGCCGGGGAAGTTACGAGCATAATGAAGTTGGGGGTTTTTTTAATGTAAATGTCCCCTGTAATTAAAAATGTCACAGGGAGAACAATAAAGCACAAAATGTCTGGCATAGAAGAGAACCCACCAGTGAATTATTTCCAGCATTTCCGATGTGACAGCACAAGTTCCTCAGCGCGCCTCTTTGTCCCATTTATTTTATTTTTCTGAAGGGCGCTTGTTCTAGCTGGTTTTATTTAAAAAGAGAAAAGCCCATTTGACTGCTGCATGCTCATGTCTCTCTTGCCATGCCATTACCTCCTGGGCTTGCAGGCCAATATTGGTGAGATTTAACACCACAGTAGAGGTCTCGAGGGTACAAAATCCCTGCAAGTATCATGGAAATATACAGCTGTATGGAGGAAGGAGAACTTGCTGCTGCTGGTACGGGAAAGCCTGTCATGGGAGCTCAGTCTCATTACCAGACACTGGTGAATCTACAGGGGGACGCACCATGGGAGTTAATTCCCGTTGCTCTGCTTTAATTTTTGCTGTTTCTCCATGGCAGGTGGTGGCCATCGACCCAGACCTGGGGGAGAACGGCACAGTGGTGTACAGCATCCGACCCCCCAACAAGTTCTACAGCCTCAACAGCACCACGGGCAAGATCCGCACCACTGGCGTCCTGCTGGACCGGGAGAACCCCAACGCCCAGGAGGCCCAGCTCATGCGGAGGATCGTGGTGTCGGTCACCGACTGTAAGCACCGCTTCGGTCCCACTCCTCTTTGCCATGGTGGTTTGTCTTGCTCCGCTGTAGCTAGAAATCACTGGGGCTCAGGTTGTGTGTGCGTTGCCCTCCTCTCCTTCTGCTTTCCCTCCCTGATGGTTTTCGTATGTTGAGCTGAACTTTTTCGGCCTGATTTTTCCTTTATGATGAAGTTTATTTTTTTTTTCCTGTTTTAAGCATAAGTTCCAAAGATGTTTTTGAGGTTAAAAAAATGAGAGGAGGTTAAAACCTGCTGCTAAAACAAACCAGAAGCCCTCAGAACGCAAGCACCGTGGTTTCTGCAGCAGCCCTGACAATGAGCCTGGGAGGCAGAAACTCCCCCTCGTCGCAGAAGACACCATTCTTTGCATTTTGCAGTTAAAAAACAAACCGAAAGGCGCCTGGTGTGTGAAATGTCTGTTTTGCAGGAGACCCACGCTTGGGCTGCATGTAGGAGGCAGGGGCTGTAGCACAAAGAAGTGAATGTTTAGTGCAGGCAGGGAGATGAGGGCAGTGCCGAGTGCTCATAGCGTGCTGCTGAGAAGATGCAGTATGTCAAGGCACACCGGGCAACCTGTTTCTGGGCTGCTCTGCAAGGTCTGCTGGGTGGGTCGGGGTTTCTCTGCAGAGCTGAGCCTGCGTGGCTTGCAGGACTGGTGAGATACCACGCACGGAGGCTGGCTCCATCAGGAAAGTCAGTTGAGCAGGTGGGGGGAAAAGAGCTGATCAATGAAATGTCTTTTGCTCTGGAAATAGTATGTTAGGGAAACTTTTTTAGAAAAAAAAATAGAGAGAGAGGGAGATGAAGATAATTTTCCATTATCCAGCTGGTTTCCAAGAGCCAGCAGGCACATATAACCTTAACTCTGCCTCTCTATTTTTGCATCACCTCTGCACCATGCTAAGGCCATTGTCCCATCCAGCCTGCCAGAAGGATAGATTGGTGTTGCTATTGTTTTTCTAGCTGCAGGCATGGGTAGCTGTCGGTCTGTCCTGCATACCTCCTGTCAGGGAGAGATTTCCCCTGCCAGTGGACTATGCCATTAGTCCAATGGGCTGCAGCACAAGCAGTAACACGGACAGGTTAAGACCTCGATGGGGCAGCCCCATCCTGCATGACTCTCTGCATAGGGAGTGAAGACTTCTTTTGGGGGAAAGGGTTGGAAATGGCTGGAGGCATTAACCTTGAAACCCCGTTCCTGGCCTCCGCAGGTGGGAGGCCACCCCTGCGAGCTACCAGCAGTGCCACAGTTTTCGTCAACCTGCTGGACCTGAACGACAATGACCCCACTTTCCAAAACCTGCCCTTCACTGCCGAAATCGCCGAGGGCCTTCCTGCGGGCTCCTCCGTCTTCCAGGTGAGCGTGCCCCATTGCTGCTGTGCCCTGCTCTGGGAGCTGCTGCTGCTGCTGTCACTGACATCACTTCTGCAAAGCAGGCTAGCAGTACATCCTCTCCATCCCCTCCATCCTCTAGCAATGCAACTGGGGGGATGCAGAAGGGGTTATGGCATTCCACCCCATGTGCTCGCTCCCAGCAGGGGGGATGCCTCGAGGCCCCTTTGTTTCAACCCAGCATCCCTGGGGGCAAAGAAATGCTCAGGGTTTATGTACTATGATTTTCATCAGTCAGGAGACAATAAGGCTCCCCCATGCTCACCCCTTCCCTCCACTCTCCCTGCCAGGTAGTGGCCATCGACCTGGACGAGGGTCCGAATGGGCAGGTGACATACCGCATGCAGGTGGGGATGCCCCGCATGGATTTCCTCATCAACAGCACCAGCGGGCTCGTCACCTCCACTGCCGTGCTGGACAGGGAGAGGATCACCGAGTACTACCTGCGGGTGGTGGCCAGCGATGCCGGCGTGCCCTCCAAGAGCTCCACCAGCACCCTGACTGTCAAAGGTGGGTGCACCAAGACCCCTCCAAGCCCTGCCCAGCTGCAGAGCCCCCTCCGCTCCCAAAAAGATGGGTGACAAGGACACCTCACTGGAGGAGATGTGGTTTATATAGGAGAACACCGAGGAGTCAGATGGATATATGATCTAACCCATTATGTCTGTTCTTGCTTCTGTCTATGACAGCACATAGGGAGGGCAGCCCATCGTGCTGCTGTCCCCGCAGGCTTTGCGTCTTGCCTGGTGTGGTGTCAGCATAGTGCAGAGATGAGGAAAATATGGTGTTTCTGGCAGGGCCCCCAAATTCTGTATCATTTTTCCTCCATTCCCCCATCACCAGTGTTTCTTTTTCTTTTGGCCTGCCTTTTGCTTCAGCATGTGATTCGCATCAGCTGCGTGTCTGGACAGCCCACGTGATCCCAGTTTCAGAGCTGGACCCTTATTATGTGGCCTGTCTTTAATTTAATGCATTTCTATTTACTGGCTTCACACGAGCCTAGTGCTGAGGATAAGCATCATCTGGAAATACACTGTCCCTGGATTCTCCTCAGGCCTGGGTTTGGAAAAAGAAGTTTCTGGTCCTGTAACTCCAGAGCCCTCTGCCATACAGCAGGAAATACTGAGCTTACATTTAAGCCCCAGATTTTCCTCTGAATGGGGAAGGAAATGAGCTTGGTGCAAACAGTAACTTTAATCACAGTTATGTAAGGTTTCTTTAGACGTGAGGGGGGAGATCTGTATGTATCAGAGACAACCAAATACAGCCTGCAGCAATGGGGATCAGTCCCTACAGCTGGTTTGCAGGCACCCCCACCACACAAATGGCAGGGAGCAGCAGGCAGAACATTCCCTGGGATGCTCAGAGCAGCAGGCAGGTGGTTTTGGGAGCCCGGCAGACGTCAGCCTGGCATCTGCAGGACAGGCAGCCCTGGCAGAGCACTCAGCTCTGTTCCCCCTTTTAGTTCTGGACGTGAACGACGAGAGCCCCACCTTCTTCCCAGCTGTCTACAACGTGTCGCTGCCCGAAAACGTGGCCCGGGATTTCAAAGTGGTCCGGCTTAACTGCACGGATGCTGACATTGGACTGAACGCTGAGCTCAGCTACTTCATCACAGGTATGAACCCCTTGCAAAATGCTGCAAAGGGGAGCTTTGGTTGTGGAAAGGAGCAGGCTGCCCCAGATCATGGCCAGGGTGTTCTGCACGTCAGCGCTGCCGCTTCCAGCCCCTCCAAACCTTGTGCAGCATCGCCCTCTGCCGAACAGCCCCACTTGGCTACCTGCCTTGCTGACCGCTCTGCTGCTATTCCTTGTCATGCTCGGGGCGAACCCTTGCCCCCGAGCATCCCCTGCCTTCTCGCACCACCAGGATGCAGCCAGGAAAAGCATGAGGATGGGCTTAACACCGCTGGGGCAGCATTTGTGTAACATGCATTTAGGGCTGGAAGCCTCTCTGGAGTTGTAGGACATCTTGTAGCCCCGCATGCAGGTGGTTTTGGGTGCGCAGGGAGCAGGCGGGCAGCGATGCCGCCTGGGCAGTGCCTGGCTCGCACCGCAGCTGCAGCACCTGCAGCAGGAGGCCGGGGAACCCCCTGGCCGCGCTTTGACTTGCAAACTGCACATGCAGCATTTAGCCCTCAGGAAGAGGGCAAAAATAGAAGTGTCACCAGAGAGTAATTTTTCTCACAATAGCAGCCTCACGTTTCATCTCATGGCCCCACCGGCCTCCCCCGCAAGAGAAAAGGTGTGTGTTGTCCCACAGGTACCGCAGGCCACATGCAAAGTTACCCCAGTTTGCTTCCGAATCATTCAGGAAATGATCTGACTCTTATATGATTCAGCTTTTCCTACAACCATCGCTCCTTTCCTGCGCTCTGAGGCAGGCACGGCATTTGGTGTGGCAGAGAGAAGGCGCTCTGCCCACTTTTGCTGCAGAGCAGCTTTGCCTAGGACAAGATACAAGCTCATCCTACAAAGCTTGTCTTGCTCACAAGCGTGTAAAATGCAGCCCTTCAGGAGGGCAGGCTGAACACTTGGCATTTCCACACTTGGGCTGACCCCGTGCCCAGGCTGCAACATCCCCTGCAGCGTGGGCTCTGCTCCCTGCATCCAGACAATGGGTAACCTGCTCCTTGTCCTTTGCTGCAGGTGGGAACCAGGATGGCAAATTCAGCGTCGGCTTCAGGGATGGGGTGGTCAGGACAGTTGTGAGTCTGGACAGGGAGACCGTGGCATCGTACATACTGATCCTGGAGGCCATCGGTAAGGATATCCCACTGTTCCTGTGGGACCACTGCCACGCAGCCACACGGGGTGGCTGTGCACGTGCTGAGCTGCCTTGGAAGCATGGCAGAGAGACAGCAACCTTTGAGGCGCTCTGTAAACCGGAGCCTGTGTTTGGTGTTAGCATTTCACAGCCCACGTGCATTAATATGTCCCAGTTCCACCATGACTTTTGCAGACAGTAAACTCACCCCTCAGGCTCGTCCAGCCCTGGAGGTTTCCCTTTCCCCCAAAGAAGGCAAGACCCCTATTCCCGAGAGGCTCCGTGCTGCCTGGGGCAGACCTCCACCCAGAAATGCCAGTGCCACAGCATCGTTCCCCTAATACCATGCCAGCTCAGTGGCTGCCCATTAATCCAGAGCCACCTGGCACGGGCAGAGGGCCTGCGTGCCAAACACATCTTGGCCATCACCCCCAGAGCTTTATAATGATGTGCCTGTTTACAGAAGACTTGGTCGTCCCTTTTGAAAGGAGAAATAAGTGTCCTGGTCAGAAATCTCGGGGGCACGGCATTGCAGGTGCCATAGGGTCTGCAGTGGGGATGCTGCACAGGCTGGGCACGCAGAACCGGATCCCAAGTGGTAAAGGGTCCATTCTGCCCCTTGGATGGGTATCAGACTGCCTGTGTTTTCCCAGTCACCAGATCCCACGGGCTCCAGCTGGGTGGGTTTAGGGCTCACTTGTATCAGGCATGTTGGAAAAACCAAACTCACTCTATGCTCCCCATTGCCTCATCCTTTGTGGCAAAAGCAAGAGCCACACTGCCATGTCCTTATCTACTGAACATCAACCGGTCCTGGTGCTCTTTGGCTGTGAGCTGAGCTGGGTCTACAGAAAACTCATCAGGGCTTTTGCTTTTCCTCGGGGCCAGCTGCAGCCAACCGTACCCGCACCGCCTCCCTGCAACAGCCGAGGTGCAGACTGGCTCCGGAGGTGCTGCTGTGCAGACCCCTGCCCATCTTCATCCCTCAAATCCCTGACCTCCAGCAGTCCCTTCCAGCACACATCACCCTCTTAGTCTATGGAGTTGCAAACCCTCTTTAATGACCAGTGGCGTTTCCAGCCTCGCTGGGCAGTGGCTCCATGGCAGAGCTCAGGGGCAGTTTGGCTTTTCCTTTCTCCTTCAGGATAGGCAGAAAAAAACCCCTATGGTTCAGTGTGGGATTTGGAAGCTGCAGAAAAGACAGATGATTTTAGTTTAGAAATTTTGGTGCTGTTATTTTCAGCAGCCGAGGGCTGAGCAGCACCTGTGCAAGGAGGAGATGGAGGTGACTGAACCTCCCCTCGCCTTTCTCTCCTGTACAGACAACGGCCCCACCGGGAACCGGCGCACCGGGACTGCCACCGTGTACGTGACCGTTCTGGACGTCAATGACAACCGACCCATCTTCCTTCAGAGCAGCTACGAAGTCAGCGTCCCCGAGGACATCCCGGCAGCCAGCAGCATAGTGCAGGCACGTGGCTGTCTCCCACCAGGGCCCCTGGGTGGGCGAAGGGGGTCCCCTGCTCTCTGAGCCCTGGCACTGCAGCTGTGAGCTGCTGGAAGCCCAGGGAGGACATTTTCTCTCCCCATCGGTGGTCTATTCCTCCAGGCCAGGGCAAGATGTGTTCTTGCTTGTACGCTCCCCTGCTCCTTTGCTAACACAGGCTGTGAGCACCAGGGAGAAGACAGCAAAGCACAAGGGAAAATGAGAAATTCACCCCATTTCTGCAGGGGGTAAGAGGAGCAAACCCAAGCCCTGTGTTGGCGAGGCCCCTTTGCCTGGCTGCGTCCCCACTTTCTCCCTCCTCCCAGTAGAGACGGGACCAAGAGCAGAGATCTCAAGGGGGAGGGAGAAGACTACATGCAAAGAGATGCTTTGAGAGGGGGGAAAACAGAGGGAGAAAAGCATTTGGACTTTGCTTTCATTTTTGTTCCTCTTTGAGGGAGCAGTGGGCAGAGCTGAATGGCTCAGTGAGTGCTGAATGAATGCGGGCATTCACTTGGCCTCCGAGGGCTTCCAGCATCCCTTCAAACCCAGGGCTCTTCTGGAGCAGGCACCAAAGGCTCTTTGCAGAGGGCCCTGGGAAGGCTCCTCCTGCCTTGGATACCTCTCCCAGCACAGGGAAAGGGGCAGCTTTGTCCCTGGCTCTCGCGGGCAGGGTGAGTCACCGGGAGAGAAGAAAGAAGCCTTTTGCCTCTTGCAACAAAGGTTTGCTGGGAGTCGTGCTTGGGGTGGCTGGTCCCCAAGCGCGAGCCCTGCGGCTCCTCCTCACCTGTTGTGCCATGGCACGGTGTACGTGGTGCCCGTAGCACCGCACCTGTCTCTGGGGTCAGGAATCTGCCTGTAATCCCTGCACCCGGGGTGGAGGTGTGCAGGGGAGCTGTGCAGGTGGAGAGGAGCTCTGCCGAGGGACTCCCAAAACTGAGCCGTTTTTGCAAACTGAAAGACTGTGAATGGAGGAAACCCGAGCCTGACATCAAAGTCCCTTTTCTTAGAGCACGCTTCCCGAAAGAGGGGGATGCTCTTGGCAGTCTGTGGCAAAGAAGAGGCATTATCGGGGGGGGGAAGTTTATTTTCCACAGAACAAAATCAGAGGGAACTGGAAATGGGCAATCACCTGGGTTTAGTTTAATTTACACCTTTAAAAGTGAACCATGTGTACTGAATGTCTCCTCCTCCAAATACATCCCCACATCCCTATGGCAACAAGAGAGTTTTCGAAGGTTTCCCCATCCACTTCTTGCAGACGCTGCCCTCATTAGCCCCCATCCAACCCTCTGCATCCTTCGCTCCAGCCCTGATCAGCACATTGACCTGGCTTTAAAGAGCCAGGGGCTCAGAGCCGTTTTGCTGCTCATTTTAACCCAGCTTATTTAGGACATTTAGAGCCATGCAAGCAGCTAAATGGCTACGGGTCTGAAAGCCAGGCAGCCCAGGGCAGGAGGAGAGCGGGAATGTCCCAGGCAGACCAGAGAGGTCCTGATGCAGAGCTGCACCCCATGAGGGTCAGAAACCATGTGAAACCTAGAGAGATGGGGTTCGGTGCTCGCCGCAGGACCTTTCCGGGCACAGAGACTTCACCCAAAGGGGTGAACTTGATGGCTGAATGTAGTGTGACCTGCAGACCTGGAAGAATTAAACCACTTTTTCTTTTTCCTACTGATTTCTTTAAGCAGTTCAGATTACCTGCTGGCTGTTGTACCCTTTCCCAGCAGAAACAAGTGGCTCAGCCTTGCGTGGTGGCTTTCCAAGCTGGCAGCACCTGCGAGCCTCAAAAGGCCTCTTTAATGCATTTATAGGGATGTTTACCTGCTCCTGCTGCTCGTTTATTGAAGCAGGTTTCCAGCAGACAGCTGTAGCATGCATCCTTCCAAGCATCAACCACAGCAACCCACAGCTCCTTGCATGGGGAGGGGTGGGACAGGGACCGAGCAGCACGCGGGGGGCATGAGCCTTCCTCCACCTGCTCAGGAGCACATCTTGGGGGGCAATCTCAGCTGAGGGTTGCTTTTTGAGGAGCACATTTGCCCCGGGATGCCTCTCTTCAAGGCAATATTTGTTAGGCTGCCAGGTAGCTCTGCTCTCGCCAGGCTGTTTGTTCAGGTGCCTCGCAATTTGCACAGTGTTTTCCAAAAGAAATTAAGCAGCAATATTTTTTTGGACTGCCCAGTGATAGCTGCATGTGGGTGTAGTTCGGATGCCTCCACCTTTCCTGCCAGGAAACAGTAACCTGGAAAGCACTCAGGAACTTGAAATAGCAAAATCTCCTGTCACCTTGCAGAGCCACTGCCTGGAAATGAGCTGCTTAAAGGGGCTCTGCTGGGATGCCCAGGATACCAGGGGCTGCTTGAGGAGGGAACTGAGCCTGAACCAAAAGCTTGGGAAAGAGTAGCGGTGGGGGGTGAGTTAGTTCCCGCAGAGCAGGATCACATTTTGGTGGACTCCATGACGTCCCAGTCCTGGCTGGCGGGGGAGCTCCTGGGGCAGGTGAGCTGGCTCTGGCACATTGGCCGACTCCTCCTGAAGGTGTTGATGGAGCATCGCAGGGAGCCCAGCCGCTTCCAAAGCCTCAGCTGGGGCTCACTGGCATCCACTGGGTGATGGGGCATGCACTCGCAGGGCCTGGAGCGGGACTGGTCCAGCGCTGCTGGCTTGCAGAGGGTGACAAAGATGAGGAAGGTTGCCAGGAGGAGGAAGATGCAGACGAGCGCAATGATGACAGGCAGCAGGTCTGCCTTCTCAGGGGATGAGGTAATGGGTGGGACCAGCTTAGTGGTTGAAACCAGAAGCCCAAGGAGAGATGGGGTGGGAGAGGTCCGGTTGCCAGCGTCCTCCATGCTCATCTTTCCTGCAGTGCACAAGATGACACAGAGAAGCAATACAGGTAATGACCACCTAGAAGCTGGACAGACAGCTACCCTCTGTCCAACCTGATGGACTTTTGGCTTGCTTTGATGTCCAAGGTCCTCCTGGTCATGTTTTCTGTGACACAGGGTGACAGGAGTCTGTCTGCTTTGCCAGCAGGCAAAGCACAGAGGTAGGATTTATATCTGCAAAGTACTGCCCTGAACTGAAGTGCAAAACCATCTGGCAAAGAAATCTAGCACAGGTAGTACCACATACACGCAGTACCACGGCCCCAGTGATGACACCTGTAAGGAGCACACACACACGTTGCATGAAGCTTTTCTGGGAGTGATATATAACCGTACACTAGAGAAGGTCCAAAATCCTCCCCCCAAGCTGCTGGGGTTGGTTCTCCTCTATTCCCCAGAAATGTGGTTTCACTGAATTGACTATCATTTGGGGTTTTTTGATTATTTCCTCTCCCACAAAGAAAATGGATAATTGGTTGAACCTCCACCCAGATGACTCCCCGTCAAGCTGCAGTATTGCACTAGCATTGCTTTTTTTTTTGCAAGGGCAAAGTCTAACGCCTTCACCCTGCTTGTGCTGAAAATCCACTTGGGTTAGGCGTTTTTCTGACCTGGTTTCAGGTTCAGACATGTCACAGGTTTCTCAGCCAGATCTGCAAACAGTGATGCAAACCAGCTTCCCAAAGCCTCATCAGTAAGAGCTCTTACCAAACACCTGATGGCAACTGTCCTCTCCTTTCCCCACTGGGTCAGATCCCCCCCAACTTGCATCCCCAGAGCAGTTTGCACCCTTCGTTTTGCTCCCGTGCACCCTCCTGCACTTGTTCCCGGCCCTGGACGGGCAGTGCCTGAGGCCAGCAGCTCCCCAGCTCAGAGAAGAGGGCTGAGGAAATACTGCTGTGCCAACCCTCTGCAACGCGACAGCTTGGCTTGGCCCTTGGTGCTCTAGCCTGTATGCTGGAGGTAAAGCTTCATTACACTGACTTTTCTACAGAGATGTGGGAGTTAGAAGAGTGATGGAGAGCTGTTAGACTGGTCCATGGCTGGGCAATCTTCTGACAACTACAGATTTGGATTGAGCCAACTTAAAATTAAGAGCTTAAGGGGGAAAAGGCAGGGCTGCAGGGGCTGCCAGGGTCTCTGGGTCTGCTCTTGCAGCCACCATCCCAAAGCCACACAGGTTTGTGTAGGCAGCAGCCAGACATTCACTGGTAAAACATTCAAAAAAAGGGAGAGATGACATCAGTGATATGTCTTTAATCACTAATCAGAAACTATGAGATGCCCCGGCAGAGACGAGCCCAGTGGAAAGTGAGATGCAGCGTCAGAAGAGACAAGCATCGCTCACCGTCCAAATTACATGGGAGGAAACAACCTTAAGCAAACACTGTTAAGAGCTGCAAGGCCGAGCACTCGGAGGTTAAGGAGTCCTTGAACTCGGATTGTCTGTGCCCCAGCCGTACCCTCTGTGTGCGGGTGTATGCGTACGTAGGTGAGCTCCCAGCTCTGGTTTGCCAGGACCCTGCCTGGTCCTGGAGGGGACAGATAGCTCCTGCAGGATCCATGCTCCTCTTCTTGCAGGCAATGAGCTGAGATACGGAGGGAATAAGGTCAGAGGTTTCCACTAGAGTTGGGTGCCGGGTTTGAGGCACTTGGGAGATGTGATTTATTTCTGGAATAGTTTGCATCGCCTGGGCTTAGGCATTCAAAGTTGTGATGCTGGTGACCTCAGGGCAAGGACTGTACCAGCCTGGTCAGAGCTCAGAGGCTCTGGGGAGACTTGGCCACTTCCATGGTCCAGAGCCAGGTCTGCACTCAGAAAATGGGAAATGCAAAAATAAATGGATCGACATGAGAAAACCTTAACTTGGGTGAATCCCCATGCGTATTGCAAGCAGGCTCAGGGCCAGGGCTCTCATCCCCTGCTCCAAAGTGATGTTTTCACCTCTCTTTACCCCAAAAGCCTTTCTTTATCGTGCAGCCTCTCCTTGCCTGGCTCAGCCCCTTCCCCTGCAGCTCTGGGTGCAGAGCAGCCCCTGGCAGCCGCAGCCATCCCAAGGACCCCCCCTGCTCTGTAGGCAGGCTGCTCCTGTGTACTGCCCAGGGCCGGGGCATGAAAACCAGCAGGAAGGGCTGCTGCTTACCACACACACCAAAGGCAGCCTGAATCAAGGTTACCACGGCTGCCTTAATTCTGGCATTTACTAACCGCACGTGGTTTGGCTTGATGACCTTGTATTGTTCAATAAGAGCGAGCTGGGAGGCATGGGTAATTTCTTGTTTTTTGCTCTGTTGGTGGTGGCTGTAGGGTTTTTTCTTTTAGAGCCAGCTGACTGTGTCCCCTAGAAACCTGTCAGGAGGGATCACACTGATGTTTTCCCAGGCCTTTCCAGCCATGCTCTCTTCTCTTCTTGCTTCCCATCCGTCCTCTCCTCAGGCACAGCTTGGCTGGCAGAGCTGCAGATTCAAGGAAGGTCCGGGCTGCTCCTCGCCTGATCTCTAAGTCCTTCCAGAAACAGAGCCACTAAAAATCTGGGAAATCTTTGCAGAGTAGACATGAGCGGTGACTTTTCTGGGGGGCCAATAAGCTTTCAATATATCAACATGGACAAAGGAGATTTCCCCCTCACCTCCTGCCTGAGACAGAGCTACAGCCATTTCAACAGAATTTCAGCAAAAAGCAACCAAAATTGGGGTCTTATCAGCAGAAAGGTCACGGCGTGGTAAGAGCAGCACTCCCTGTTGCCCTGGCCACGGCATGCATGGGGACAAGGGCTTCCCTCCCGCGGGGTGGGAGCTCACTACCTTTCCTGAAGCATGGCAATGGACCAGTTTGTACCCACTGGCCAAGCTGCTGCCCGCATCCCTGTTAGTAGCATCGGCCCTTCCCAGCATTGCTGTCCCACCACGCCACGCGTTGTGCAGTCCAGCTGGGTTAATAACAGGCTTGCCCAGCCTGGCAAACCCCCACAGAAGGGTCATCCCTGGCCGATCACCTCTAACATGAGACATCTCCACGAGTGCTCAGGACCCAGCACTGGGCACAAGGCAGCCGAGGATCAGAGGGAGAGAAGAGAAATTGCAAAAAGCAAAATGCTCTTGAGGAAGGTGGAAAGGAAGAAGAAATTATTCTTGTGCATGAGCAGAAGAGAGCGTTATTCTGCCCAGCACCGGGCGCTGCCTGCCCAGCCTGCCACAGCTGGTTAGTTTGGCAGGAGTTTTTCCATATGCTCTCGCTCCCTTTTCTCAAACTCATGCAAAGAAAAGGCTGTTTTCAGGCACTTCTGTGCCTGTAATAGAGCTCAGATGAAAAGCAGCTCTCTTTCCCCTCCCTGTCTTGCTTAGCGACGCTTTCCTGGAGCTCCCCAGCTTTTCCCAATGCACTTTCCACTTGCTTGCGGGAGGAGGTAATGCTGGAGGGTACCAAACACCAAGCTTAGCAAACCTAAATAGTCAAGTACCGAAAGCAACGGCACGCTGTACCCCATCACCCTTGCTCTTAAGCAGCAACGCTGCATCCACAGGACTTTCCCCCTCTTCCATCACCGGGACAGACAAAGCAATGTGACGGGGAAGGGAGGAGGGATGCCTGACTTCAAACCCACCCCAAACTTTGCATCTCCCCTCCCCAGCCCATTTGCAGCCCTTTCCCCAGGCGGCTGCAGGGCCGAGGCCAGCAGCTCTGCAGCCGGGGATGGTGGCACATCCCTGGCCTGCCTCACTCGCCCCTCATGGTTAGCCTGAGTGGCCAGCGGTGGGTTTGCCGTGGGGTTTGGGCTCCCTACCTCTCACCAGCCAGCCGAGCTCCGGCTTTGCCTCCCACACGCCTGCCTTGCCGCCTCTCCCACTGTGCTCTGTGCCGGCTGCCAGCCCCCTCCTCCCTTTTGGAGAGTAGGGGAGGGTGGGAGAGAGATGGCAGATGGGCTGAGGACAGCCAGAGCACGCAAAGCCAAGTGGGCCCCCGATCCCCCACCCAGGCTTTGCCAGCACGACGGTGCCCCGGGGCTGTGCCCCGCTGAAGCGAGGGGTCAAGGCCCCCAGGACGTGTTTCCCCGGGCTTTGCCCCTGCGGGAAGGCTGAATGGTACGGTCGTGGGCTGAGCCCCCCGTGCCGGGGAGGGGGCGGCGGGCTGCCCTCCGCGTGCCTGCTCCCCCTTTTCCCAGCAACTCTGCGCCAAGCCGCCTGCTTTTCTCCATCCTTTTATTCCCCTGCCTTCCTCCTCCTTTTCTGACCGCTTTCCAGTAGCTGGGGGTGTTTGAAAGGTAGCCTGCAAAAGGCTGGCTCTGCCTGCAGCCCGCTCTCTAGCAGGGAGATAAAGCAGGCTGGAGGCATCAGCGCTCGGCTGCAGAAAGTGCTTTGCACCTGCAGCAGAAAGACCTTTTCTCCCACCAATTGCACTCAAGTTAAATTGTTTTCCCAATTTGGGACAGTCTAAGTACCACATCCCCTCCGGGACCTCAGTGGGTCGAACCAGCAGCAGCCGAGCTTTTTCCCAGCAGCAGGCCGTGCCACGGCAGCGGCAGGAGCATGCATTGGTTTAATGCAAACTACTTTTTTTTTAATAAAAATGAAATACCCGGGCTGACCTATTTCACCTGGTTTATGTGCTGGAGCTGCCTGCAGCAAATGCTTGGGTGAGCTGGGAAAAGGGTGGTTAAGGAGGTGTTTGCAGGGTGTGGTTTGCTGCTCCCATCCAATGCTCATCATGTTGAAAACCTTCCCGTTTGCTCACCTTGAAATGCATTTTCCTGGGCACAGCAGGGCAGGGAATGGCACTAAAAGCTGCAAAGATTTGTCTCCCAATCCTTTAGGCTTCCCTCCCACCACTGCCGCCCCAGCACGGTGTTTTGGCTCACAGGATAGCTTTTCCCAGGAGGGAGCCAGTTCGTGCAGCAGGCTGGTCTCGCCGTGGCAAGGCAGCTGGTCTGCCTGAGCATCGCTCACCTGCTGGGTCCATCCATCACATGGGAGAGGAGACAGCCCAGCTCCTGCCCAGAAATGGCCTCAGGGAGCCCCGAGGGTGGAAGAGCTGGGGTGGGAGGCAGAGCTCTCCGCTGTGAAAGGAAGGTGCTGGGTCCATGGTGAAATATGGAGCAAGGCACAGGGTTGTGTCCAGCCATAAGCAAGACGTGAGCCAGTCTGGGACAGAGAAAAACAGCATGCATGGCACACAGGTGGGAAATCCAGATAGTTTGCAATCACAGGGTCAGCGTTTTCAAAGATTTTGGCTGACATTGGCTGATGGTGGAAGGGAACAAGAGCAGTTCAAGGCATCTCAAAAACGCATTTTGGAAGAGCATCTCTGATTCCTGCAAGTGTTGTGTGGTGCTGTGGGTGAAAGCCAGCCCAAGTCTTTAAAGCTGAGCCCCTGTAAATGACCTCACTGTTCCCGCTGCATGTGCGTCCTTTGCAGCAACCCCTCCTCTTTTCAGTGCAAGTCTGGGCGCAAACCCCTATCTGCCTGGGAAAGGAAACCCCTGGGTAATATTTGTAGGCAGAAGGTGTGGCAGAAGATGCCTTGCCAGAGGAGCAGCTGGAGAATA
The DNA here is from genome assembly GCF_000699145.1 of Aptenodytes forsteri. NCBI lineage: Eukaryota > Metazoa > Chordata > Aves > Sphenisciformes > Spheniscidae > Aptenodytes > Aptenodytes forsteri. The sequence continues at coordinate 4,639,451 of NW_008794452.1, read as the reverse complement.
AAGGCTAAGGCATCCCCCACGTCCTTGCCCCGGTGATTCGCAAGCGGCCACCGCTGCAGTCGTGGTTTGGATGCTTTGTGGGAAGCAGTTTCCACGGAGAGGAGATGCAGTGGCTCAATGCCAGCTGGAGAGGAAGCCCAGGGCCTGCTGTCCCTCGCCAGGTCCCACTTCCCAGCTGCTGGGGCCAGCAGGCTGCTGGCTGGGGTTTGCGGGGAAAGCACTGCAGTGTTGTTCAGCAACACCAGAGGGGACCCGTGTCTTGGGTTTCCTGGGGCAGATGGCCTCTTCGGTATGTGCACGGACCGTGCAGTGCATCACAGCTGAAGGGTGCTCCCACTCACTGCTCAGGGTCTTGCGAGGGCTCAGACCAGTGCCCAGACCACCAGCATGCACAAGGCTGGTTGCATTCATGTTTCCTTCAGTATTTTTTGCATATGCTGCTTCTTGGGTGACTTTGCAATAGCTTGCAGTGAGAGGGTAAATGCAAGCAGCTCTCAGAGCCAACAGACCCAGGTGGGTACTTGTGTGCTGGCCGAGAGGTGGGCCATTCCTTTAACACAGCGCGTGATACACCCTGATGCCATGGGCTGGGTGCCCACCAGGCGTGGGAGCAGCTGTCCCTGCCCGGCCCGGGCCAGCTCTGTGGGCAGGGAGGCTCCGTCCCTGGCGGCATCTCCACCAGTGCAAGCATTGGAGTGCAGGGCAGGACCGATGGAGGCACCTCCACCAGCGCACTGACCTGCAGATTTCATGGCATGGTCCTCAGGCTCCGCTCCCACCCCAAGCCCATCCAACAGCTAACCTGGCAGCCAAGGGCTCTTGAGCCCACTATCCCTTCTGTCCAGTGAGAAGGGGAGGGTAACTTATTTTGCTTTGCAGTTGGTAAGCTCCCTGGCTTAGGTAGTGGAGCAGGATGTCCAGCCTCGGGCAGGGTGGGAGGACTTCTTGTCGTCTGGAAATCTCTGCTCTTCACCTTCACTGCTTTTCTTTTCTCGTGAAGGTGAAAGCCACAGATGCGGATGAAGGCATTAACGGGAGAGTGTGGTACAGGATCATCAAGGGTAAGTCCAGGTGCCCCTTCGTGCAGCAGTGTGTTTGCACCAGGCTCTGGCCAGCTGCATGCACAGCCTCATTGCGCTCTCCATCTTTTTGCACTTTGCATCCCACAGAAACATTTCCCCCACCCCTGAGCAAGCCTTCAGCATTAGGGTTAATTGCCAGGGGATGATTTGTCATTGATGGACACCTAGATGCCATAGCTCCTGGCTTGACCAGGGCCAAACCCTGCTGAGCTGAGCCTGATGTAGCTGAAGGTGATGGGGGCTTGGGTTTTGCTCGATAATCTGCCTCCAAGGCAGCCCCCTGGGGAGGGCTCAGTGTGTCGCCAGGACTGATGTAGTGGCGGTGAGCAGCATCCATCTCGCTTTTCCCCCGCACCAGGAAACGAGCACAACAACTTCCGCATCAATCCCAGCACCGGGCTGGTGATGCGAGGCGTGCGGCACCTGGACAGGGAGCAAAACTCCTCTCACGTCCTAGAGGTGGAGGCCTACAACACAGAGCAGGGACCTATGAGGAGCTCCGTGCGGGTAAGGACCTCACGGCTGCCAAGGGGCGGGCAGCAGGACTGGGCAGCAGAGGAGTTCATGCAAAATATTCAGGATGCTTCATCAGAGGGCAATCATTTCCAGCCCTTGCAGGCATGCAGGAAGTTTGAGAGATCTGGCATGGAAATGCTGATGGAAAGTCTCCAGGGGCTGCCTGTGGGTGGAGAAGAGCTCTTGGGGGGTTTTTTGTTGTTTTTTTCATTTTTTCTGTGACATTTCAGTGCGATGAGGCTGCTAAGTGGTACGGCAGTCGCTGTCGGAGGGAGTCCTGCTCGCCCGGCGAGATGCAGCTCTGCTGCCAGGAGGAAGAGCTGAGCCTCAGCCTGTTGGAAACCATGTCTCCTGGCCAGGCATTTATTTAAATAAGCCAGGACCTAGTGGCAATAATCTTTAGCAGTGATACACCAGCTTCCCACAGTTCCCACAAACCCAACCCTCTGGTTCCATCTATTTTTAGACCCGCTGAGTTCATGGTGGGCTCTGGCGGAGCACGACGTGCCACAGCACCAGCAGCAAGCAGAAAACCAGAGGGAGAAAGGATGTTCCCTGGGGAAAGGGGAGAAAATGTAGCTCAACCCACTGAACTTTGAGCAAAATTTCCCATCGAGTCAACAGTGTTTCTACATTGCAGGGTCTCTAACAGCAAGGTTTCCAGCAGGGGATCCCAAAGCACGGAGGAATTAATATACAGACTGTACCTCCCTCTGGCCAGGGAAGGACTGAGTCACTCCAACCACAGGGCTTGTTTAAATCTATGATGTTAAACTGTGCGTGTTCATTCTCCATCACGTGGTATTTGTAGTAGAGAGAACATTTCTCCTGTGCAGCAGATGAGTGCTGTGAAGGATATATTTCCCCTCGCAAGTGTAAGCAGCTGGCGAGGCTTCATGAGCCTGCCCGGCTCACTCATGGTCTCTCTGGGGGCTTTCGCAGGTGATCATCTACGTGGAAGACGTCAACGACGAGGTGCCGGTGTTCACCCAGCGGCAGTACAACCGCCCGGGGGGGGGGGG